>NC_143020.1:15394600-15752100 GCF_055824585.1 Amblyomma mixtum
CACGTGGTTTTATTGCATTGTTTTGATGCAAGCCACAACCAGATTTTTCTCGATCAACCGCATCCCGGCGGAGCTGATTCTACGTTGATCCACTCTTTTGTGGTAACTTTGTACGCCGTGCGTCGAAAGTTCAGTCACAGCTCCAAACTGAGTAGGGGCGCGAGCGGCGGGTGCTCTATTCGACGACCGCCGAGCATGCTTGTTACTTTCGCCGCTGCCGAGTCATTCCGTTCACTGTGGGCGCAGGTCGGCCCAATAAACAATTTTCTTTTAGAACAACATTTCGCTGCCTTCCTCCCTGCCTGGACTGCCATCATCCCTACGTGACATCTCATAGAGGTGCTGGGTACCGTGCACTTGCGGCTGTCCTGAAGATGTAGGACAACACTGCATCATTATCAATGATTCTTGGGCAGCCCCGTGATCCTCCTCTACTCATTGGTCTACCTTAGGACGACGCCGAGGAGGGGTTAGACCAGTTTGAGAGTGTGGCTACATTCAACGGATGGGATAGCCAAGCGAAACTACTGTACGTCTTTCTCGTCCTGAATGGCCCAGCTAAAAGCTGGTACCAGAATATCGAGGCCTACCCGCTAACGTAAACCTAATTGAGGAAAGAACAAGAGAAAACATTAACAAGCATCGTCAGCAAAGAAAAAGCTGAAATACAGCTCGGGACGCGCTTCCACTACGAAATGAGACCGTCCAAGCCAACATCGAAATGATATGCCGTCTGTTCTGATACAGAGACCCTAAAATGTCCGAGGGGAAGAAGGTGCGCTTCCTGAAGCGGGGTACCAGAGAAGAACTTTTCGCCGAATTGGTTCGAAACGCACCCCAAACCCGCTTGCTTACACTAGGAGAGACGCAACGGCTATAAGAAATGCGACGAGTGGAGGAATCCCGACAACTACTCACTGTGCTTCCATTGTGGCTATGCTGACCACATACTTCGTCACTGCCCGTACAGACGCATTGGCCTGCGCGGTATCGCCATCGACACCTACGACTGCTTCCCGGCCAGAGATCATGGGAAATAAACAACTACCTGAGCAGAGGGAAGTGCTGGCCGTCAAGCTGTCTCTTCCGCTACCCGTCGTCGTCCACCACACGTTTTGCGTATTCAGACCACAGCTACGCAGCGGCTATTCGCAAAGACGCCCAGCCCCCACACGGGAAGCTAAAGCAAGCAACCTTTGGAGGTGCGGTTGCTCATGAGTCAAGAGCCGAAGATTCTGCTACGACAACGCCGCGTGAACACGCGCCTTCGATACGCGGACACAGCATGAAATGACAGACTGGATCAAGAAAAGTTCGACCACACACCCCATCCACGAAAAACATACCCGACGAAGCCTTGACCCGACGACTTGCAACACCAGAGAGAGGACATCGAATATATAAGTGCTTACGATGGCCGGAAAGTTACCGCTCTAGTCAGCACAGGAGCCGATTACTCATTGATGAATGGAACATTAGCTGCGCACTACACCACTAACCACTACACTGCGCACTACACCATTAACTACACCACAGGGAGCCAGAACATTAGCCCCCCCCCCCCCTCCGACGCTGCACAGCGCGGGTGACTATCAAGGGACGTACCTGAACCGCAACCTATGTTGTGCTCCGGCAATGTTCCCGTGAAGTGATTCCGGGCATGGATTTCCTTAATGAGCATCAGACGATCATCGACCGCCGATCTAAACTGATCATACTTTCGACAAACGAGGAAATCCCTTCGTTGAGAACTCTGCAACATACCGTTTTCCAGAGTGTGCTGGAGTAATAAGTGAGTTTCTAATCCAGCTCAAGCGTCATCCTCACCGTAGGTACCACGGTAGCCAATAACCCTGAAGCCATCCTCGAGGAAAACATGCAATTACTTCTAGACCGAGGAATTTGAGCGCATGACGCATTGCACATTTATGCAATGGCCCAGCTAAAGTGCTGCTGCCGAACTTCAGCGAAGAGTACCTGGACGTTCAGAAAGGAAAGACGATTGCTTTCTTCGATGAACTATCCTGCAGTCGAGACGCGTTCCGCTTCCCCGATCGAGCCCCGATGATTCGCGTAATTAAGATCACAAGCGCCTCTTCGACATAAACCCAGCGATGCCCCGCAAAAAACAAGATCAGATCCGCAATCCGCTTCGAAGCTACACCCAGTGCCCCTCACTATCGCCGAAGGTCCGACAAACGCCGATTCTCAAGCATCGCATTGTTATCGACTATCACGCCCGACCTCTCCGCCAAGCTCCTACCGCGTGTTGCTGCGAGAACAACAAGCCATCCAGGGCAAACTGGAAGAAATGCATTGCGATGACGTCATCTGGCCATCGAAGAGGCCCTAGGCGTCACCGCTTGTCCTAGTGAGGAGTATAGACGGCGAACTTAGAGTCTGCGTCGATTACAGCCACTTGAACAGCATAACGAAGAAGGACATCTACCCCCTCCCCCGCATCGACCACACACTGGAACGGCTCTGCAGCGAAAAGTATTTCTCAACGATGTACCTCAAGAGCGGCTACTGGCAAATAGAGGTTGATGAAAGATACCGCGAGAAGGCCGCAGTCATTACTCCGGATGGCCTCTTCAAGTTCAAGGTGATGCCACTTATCTGCTCCACACCAGCGACGTTTCAGCGAGCAACGGATACAGTGCTGGCAGGCCTAATGTGGGAAATATTTCTAGTATATTTAGATGATGTCGTTCTTTGCCTCAAACATTGAAGAGCACGTAAAAAGTTTTCGAACGGTACTAGAGGCAATCAAGTCGGCCGGCTCAACCTTGAAAGCAGGGAAGTGCCACTTTGCCTATGAAGAACTGATATCGCTAGGCAACATCGTTATCCAGGACGGAGCACCTTCAGACCTGTAGAAAACAGCTGCTATCGCACTTTTTGCACCGCCAGCCGATAAAAAAGCTTTGCATAGCCTCCTCGGCCTGTGCGCTTATTATCACTTTGTCATGAACATTTAGTGCTTCGCGGAGCCTCTGCTCAAACTGACGAAGGAAGACTTCCTATTTGAATGGGAAGCGCCGCCATCATAGGCCGTAAAGGAACTCATGCACCACCTGCCGCAGTCATGCTCGTGATTTCTCGCTAACAACACCGACAAGCAGGCACCTGATTTTCTGCGTATATGGTTGGTTGGTTGGTTTATGAGGTTTAACGTCCCAAAGCGACTAAGCCTATGAGAGACGCCGTAGTGGAGGGCTCCGAAAATTTCGACCACCTGGGCCTTTAACACAATCGCATTAAAAAGCACTACAAAAGCCCAGTATAGTGTCATCTGCCACCAACCTGACATTTGGTTCCTACTCGATAGTGGTGGGTTGCGTTTATCGCAGCCCATCAAGTGATCACGACTTCATGCTTGCATTACATCGCTATATGCAATGTCATCTTCTAG
This sequence comes from Amblyomma mixtum, assembly GCF_055824585.1. Taxonomy (NCBI): domain Eukaryota; kingdom Metazoa; phylum Arthropoda; class Arachnida; order Ixodida; family Ixodidae; genus Amblyomma; species Amblyomma mixtum. The sequence goes on from NC_143020.1 coordinate 15,398,016, forward strand.
GTACCAGACTAATCTTGCTTGGCGACTTTAACCTCCCGGATATTGACTGGCTCACAATGCAACATCACTCCGCTTCTTCAGACTATCTTTTAGATATTATGCTACAGTTTAATCTCACTCAGATTGTAAATCAACCAACACGTCTACAAGGTTCTTCGAGTAACACGCTTGATCTAGTATTTCTAAGTCACCACTTTCCACTCCATAAAACTAAAACTGAAATATTAGAGGGAATCTCCGATCACAAACTAATGTTATGCAGTGTCCCTATCAGTAGCACGCTTTCTCCGCCACGACCGCAAACTTTTGTTCATGATTTCACTAAAGCTGACGATAATAGTATTCTAGATCATCTTTTCTTCCAGTTCGACACATACAAAGAACTTGCAAGCGATGCTTCTTCTGTCTTATGGGACAGCTTTAAAACGACTGTCTCATATTGTATTCATAAGTTTGTCTCACGTAGAAGGAAGCAAATAAAAAGACGTAACCCCTGGATCAGCCGCGAAGTCATACACGCTAAGCGCAAAGTTAATCGCCGTAAAAAAGCCCTCAAGGTGAACCCTTGCACGAAAACAAGGACCAATCTTAACCTTGCAATACAAAGCATGAAACATCGAATAAAGGCTTCTAAATTACATTACTTTAATAACACCCTCAATAACTTTATAAGAACGTCCCCATCAAAATTTTGGAGCTACCTTAATCCTAAAAGACAAACTGAAAACCCAGCCTCAAAAGAAGAAAGCCTTGAGATAGCCAATGAACTGAATGATTACTTCGCGTCAGTTTTTTCGTACGATTAGGTATAGTCCCTCATCAGACCTCACGAACAACGAAACACATTGAATCACTAACTGTAACTGAGACTGGGGTACTTAACCTGTTGTTAAATCTAGACACAAAAAAGGGACCAGGACCAGACAACATCCCAAATTCCTTTCTAAAAAGATACGCCGAATGGATGGCTAAGTATTTGTGCTTACTCTTCAATAAATCCCTCGCAACATGTACCCTTCCAAAGGAATGGAAAATAGCCAAAATTATTCCTATACACAAATCAGGAAACAGGACAGATGTTTCTAATTACAGACCCATCTCTATCACCTGTTTAGTTTCTACAATACTCGAACACATCATACTAAAACACATAACCGTCTTCCTTGAAAATGAAACCATATTCTCCCCATTTCAGCATGGCTTCCGTCAAGGCCTTTCTACAGTAACACAGTTATTAGAATTAGTCCACAACTTATCCCACAGCATAGACAGACAAAAGCAAACCGATCTAATACTACTAGATTTTTCAAAGGCATTTGATCGGGTTACACACATTAAACTAATTAATAAACTAGAATCAACTCTAGGTCATGGCTCTATAGTTAATTGGATTAGCAACTACTTATCAGGCAGAACACAATTTGTAGAAATTAATCATCAAGCCTCCCACGTAGTAAATCCTGTGTCTGGTGTACCTCAGGGTTGTGTCTTGGCACCGGTTCTTTTCTTGATTTTTATGAATGATCTGACGACTAATCTCAACGTTAATATACGACTGTTCGCCGATGACTGTGTAATTTATCGCGAAATTAATACATTAGAGGATCATGAAGCTCTTAACAACGCATTACATTCTATAGCAGAATGGTGCACTGACTGGCAGATGACACTCAACGCTACTAAATCTGCTCTTATGACAGTTTCTAGAAAGAAACATAAATCCGACTTTCGGTATACTATAAATGGCACACCACTTACTGTAGTGACTAATCATAAGTATCTTGGCGTACTAATAACCCATGACCTCAGGTGGAACGCTCATGTGGACAAGATCACCTCAACAGCTTTGAAACGACTCTTTTTTCTTAGACGACGCCTCAGATTAGCCCCTTTTCAAACTAAGCTTTTAGCCTACAATGTTTTGGTCAGATATGTTCTCGAATATGCTAACGTCGTTTGGTTTCCTTATACTAATCAAGATATAACCAAACTTGAAGCCGTTCAAAGAAAAGCAGTCAGATTTATATTTAACAAATACGAAATAACCGATTCGCCTATTCAATTAATGAAAACTAAAGGAATAAAATAATTGCAGACCCGTGCAAAAGTCGCACGACTAAAACTCATGTTTCAACTAATAAATCGATATCTAAAACTCTACACTACTAAATATATTTCCCTTTCCGAAGCAAGATCAACGCGTCATAAACATTCGCATACATTAAGTGAGTATCATTTCCATACTAACTGCTTTAAAAAATTCCTTTTTCCCACTAGCAATTCGAGAATGGAACAGCCTTGATCCATCTATTACTAACTGTTCATCATTGCCAAAATTTAATATTGCAGTTGAGAGTATGTCATTCCTGGTTGCTTGCGTTCTGTTATTATTATACCCATGGTTATTTGTTCTTTTTATGTGTAAGTTTTTTTTTTGTCAAACTATGCAGTGTTACATAAACTAAACACCTATACTATGTTAATGCCTTTGCAGTGTACGATTATAATATTTACTGTTTACTTATTGTCCGCGTATTATAACAACTAGCAATGTTTCAACATTTTGCTATTCTTTGTATAAAACTACCGACATTAGCCTTATTTTATGCGTTATTTGATTGTTTTCGTCACAGCTCGATTGTATTTTCGTTTTACCGTTTGTTGTTTTTCTTAACATGCTGACCAGTTGAATGTTCCAATTATGCTTGACTGCGTTCTGTTAACCTTACTAAGCCCTCCTGCCACAATCCCAATTGGGATTAGCAGTATTTGTAAATAAATAAATAAATAAAAAGGGGACGCTCCTTCCCTTCCGTCCGTTCATCCGTCCGTATCCGTCCATATCCGTCCATCCGTCCGTCCGTCCATCAGTCAGTCAGTCAGTCAGTCAATCAATCAATCAATCAATCAATCAATCAATCAATCAATCAATCAATCAATCAATCAATCAATCAATCAATCAATCAATCAATCAATCAATCAATCAATCAATCAATCAATCAATCAATCGATAAATCAATCAATCAATCAATTAATCAATCCATAAATAAATAAATAAATTAATCGGTCGGTCGGTCGGTCAGGCTGTCAGTCAGTCACAGTCAGTCACAGTCAGTCACAGTTAGTCAGTCGAAATGCGGCGGCCGCGTTTTGTGTTTCGCCTCCTACGAATCGCAGCTGCTGCGGTTGGCTTCGAACCCCGGTACACGGGCTCAGTAACCGTGCGCCTTAGCCACTGGGCCACCGTGAAATGCCTGTACTTGAACATAACATAGAACGCGTAAAAAAAATACTTTGCGCCCTCAAAACGAAGCAAAACCTGCATTTTTTTTTCAAGCAGCTTTTCTGTGTTCATTTCATGGATGAATTTTGCGTTCGTATATATGCAAAATTGATATTTCCTACCCAGCCTTAAAAAAAAAACGCTTTTCTCTCTTTCTAGCATAAAAGCCTCACCGTTTAAGTCTCTTACTCCCGAATGTGTCAAAAAAACACTTTCCCCATTACCACTCCTCTTTCCGTTTCGCTTCGTAGAAAATTAGCGCCAGATTTTGTGAAATGTGCTGTTGAAGTCGCACGAATTGCAAGCGAACTATTACAGGCCAAGTACTCTTTAAGTTCACTGCTTGAAACTGCATCGCAGAGAACAGAGAAGCAGGGCTATGTGCTGCTGTTGGCACTGACGGTTTCATCGTACTGCTTTGTCATTGCCCATACAGCCACCTAAAGGCGTGGGTTTGAATTGCGCTGAAGGAAACCCTTTTTCGCTCGTGGCAAGTTTGTGATCGTTTCACGTGGTGTTCGTGGATATAAAAAAGCGGTTTCGACAAAGAGATACAAAAGTAGATGATAAATGCATTCTTGTGTTGTTAAAAGATGTGCAATGCTAGCACTTTTGGATTTTTCCTCAATATCTTGTACGAAAGGTAAACTAATATTTTCCCCAAGTAACCCTGTAAGCAGCTTTCAAATATTTCTTCTAGGATCAACTATGAATTCAAAATTACTGTTTCAAGGGGAGAGTTACTCGATGATGCACCCGTGATGGAGGCCTTACGCGAAAAAGGTGAGCCACCATGTACCACGCACCATTCCGAGAACAAATTACTAAAAAGTACTAAATAGCGTGAAACACTGAAACGTCAATGGAATGCATATTGCAACCGCGCAAAACGACAAGCGACGAAGAGAGGAAAGCACAGGACAAGACGCTGTCGAGGGGCGAGGGGCACTGGGACCAGATTTGAAGAAGAGGCTAGCGTGGGTGAGATGGGTGGGTGAGATTAAGAAGTTTCCAGGGATGATGTGGACATGGCTGGAACACGACCAATTTAGTTGGAGAGATACAGGAGAAAAATTGTCCTGTACAGGATGTAGTCAGGTTAATGATCATGATGAAAACCAACTGCTATTACAGTTTTCTCAAAGCACGATTCATAATTGGCCTGTCATTTCCTTGCGAGGAAATCCAACAACGAATTGGCATGCGTTTTTTAGTCGGACACTTAGGCACGCTACAAAATAGTGCTTCTGAAGAATGGGCGGCGCTATGTAACCAAATTATTGCAGTATATATTGTAACAGAGTTTAGGACTACTGCTCACACTTGGTTGACCGTGCTTGAAATCTGTTTTGACGGGGGACAGGGAATGATAGTTGGATGCTTTAGAAGTCAGTGATTAATTGAATAATGAAATTGAGTGGGTGAGTTGGTTTTCCGTCTTGACAGTGAAAGAGCTCAAAAGGACAAGGACGACAGAAAAGGAAAGACATACAAAGCGCTTACTTTCAACTGATTTTATTTCATGCGAAAAACAACTTTATACTCATAGTAATCACTTGCGCATGCTTACAAGAACATTACCAACGAGTGATAGCTGGCACGTTCTTTCAGATAACCGGCATGCCCGATGTAAGATAGGACATCTCTTTATCCGACAACAAAATTGACGGAGCGCTTACGCAATCATCACCCGCTCGTGCTATCTCAAGAGCCTCCACAATCTCTCTCGTTATTTGACATCTACTTTTAAAAAGTACCTTACACATGTGAAAATCAGGACGGCAGCCTTCCTTGCTTTTCTTGCTTTTCCTTTTGCACTTCACACAATGGATACTCAAGTGCCCACCTCTTTTGTTTTCCACGTTGTAGCTATGCTCTCCTAACCTCTCATTTATACATCTTCCCGTCTGTCCTGTATAATATTTGCCACAAGTCAAGGGCACCCTGTACACGACGACTTCTACGCATCTTACAAATGGCTTTTGGTGCCTGATTGTGCAAGCAGCCTTTCCCTGGTTTCCAGAAGTGCTTTTCTTGCATACGGCGCTCAACCTATTCGGCGCTGAAAACAAAACGTTTACATTTACCCTCTTGCCAATTTTTCTCAGGTTATGTGATAGCCTATGCTTATATGGAATAACAGCCAATTTTCTTTCTTTAGTTGTCTTATCCTGCTCTTGCTGGGTCGTAGTTTTCCTTTTTTTCTTCCTGACAAGTCCTTCGGCCACTGATACCAGCAAATGAAGCGGAAAACCCGCGTCTTGCAACATTTTTTATTGCAGAAACAGGCTCTCCTCAGTCACATGAGGGCATGACTTTTTTATACAGTTTAGAAACCCTAAACGAGCTATGTTTCGTTTTATGAGCTTAGAATGCGCAGAAGTGAAAGGCAAAGGCATTTTTCCTTCCCTAGGATGATAACTCCAGCAAGTGTGATTTTCTAAAAACTTTAACCTGATGTCAAGAAATCGTATGCTATTGTTTTCAGGCAGCTCATGTGTGACGACCAGTGGAGATAAACAGTCTGAAAAATGATCTAAAATACGTCCCACGGCCTCATCGAGGGGGATACAAGTCATGCCCTCATGTGACTGAGGAGAGCCTGTTTCTGCAATCAAAAAGGTTGCAAGACGCGGGTTATCCGCTTCATTTGCTGGTATCAGTGGCCGAAGTGCTTGTCAGGAAGAAAAAAAAGAAAACTACGACCCAGCAAAAGCAGGATAAGACAACTGAAAAAAGAAAATTGGCTGTTATTCCATATAAGCATAGGCTATCACATAACCTGAGAAAAACTGGCAACAGGGTAAATGTAAACGTTTTGTTTTCAGCCCCGAATAAGGTGAGCGCCCTATGCAAGAAAAGCACTTCTGGAAACCTGGGAAAGGCTGCTTGCACAATCAGGCACCAAAAGCCATTTGTAAGATGCGTAGAAGGCGTCGTGTACAGGGTGGCCTTGACATGTGGCAAATATTACATAGGACAGACGGAAATATGTAAAAATGAGAGGTTAGGAGAGCATAGCTACAACGTGGAAAACAAAAGAGGTGGGCACTTGAGTATCCATTGTCTGAAGTGCAAATGGAAAAGCAAGAAAAGCCGCCGCGGTGGCTCAGTGGCTATGGTGCTCGGCTGCTGGCCCGAAAGACGCGGGTTCGATCCCGGCCGCGGTGGATGGAATTTCTTTGGAGGAGAAATTCTAGAGGCCCGTGTACTGTGCGATGTCAGTGCACGTTAAGGAACACCAGGTGGACGAAATTTCCGGAGCCCTCCACTACGGCGTCTCTCATAGCCTTAGTCGCTTTGGGACGTTAAACCCCATAAACCAAACCAAACCAAAAGCAAGAAAAGCAAGGAAGGCTGCCGTCCTGATTTTCACATGTGTAAGGTACTTTTTAAAAGTAGATGTCAAATAACGAGAGAGATTGTGGAGGCTCTTGAGATAGCACGAGCGGGCGATGATTGCGTCAGCGCTCCGTCAATTTTGTTGTCGGATAAAGAGATGTCCTATCTTACATCGGGCATGCCGGTTATCTGAAAGAACGTGCCAGCTATCACTCCTTGGTAATGCTCTTGTAAGCATGCGCAAGTGATTACTATGAGTATAAAGTTATTTTTCGCATGAAATAAAATCAGTTGAAAGTAAGCGCTTTGTATGTCTTTCCATTGCTGTCGTCCTTGTTCTTTTGAGCGCTTTCACTGTCAAGAAAAAAAAGTCAGTGATTAAGTGTCCCGTGAAGATAAGGTGAGCAGCATGCGGTCAATGTTCGGTTAGGTCTTTGAGGTAGTATGTCCCTGGACAAAAATGACATAGGGAACGGCGAGGGCCCCTGTCGTGTTCGTCGACCAAGCGACGCCAGGCCGCGCCAACAGCCCTTGCCTCCTCCGCGCATACTCGCCGCCCGCTTCCAAGAAACAAGCGCGGGCCGGCCGCTCCCACAAAAGCAAGCATGCGTCTGTCTCCCCCGACGACATCTGATCCCCACAGCCCCGTCGACTGACGCCTTCCCCATTACCTTACCGTGACCGTCTGCATTCCACAGCAGCGGAAGTGCTTTCTTGTACACTCGCTCTCTCTCTCTCTCCCTCTCCCTCTACGATAATAAACCCCCAGTCTACACCCAGCAACTGCCTTGAGAGGTTCCTCGCATGCGGGGCTCCCCACGCCCCGAACCAACACAACCATTAACACTGGCGACGAGAAGTAGGATCTAGAACGCACGCAGTTCGAAGTGTCACCGATGGCTACTGGAGGACTACACGGTGGCATCGAGCCTTTTAACGGCAAGAATTGGTCATCGTGGATACAGCGCCTCGCCTTCTACTTCGTGGCAAATGACGTCTCCAACGAAGCAAAGAAGCGCGCGCTCCTCCTGACGCTATGCGGAGCCGACACCTTCGAGACTGCCTGCGCGCTGGTCGCACCGAAGACTCCTGGAGAAGTCAGCTATGAAGATCTGGTCACACTTCTCCAGAAGCACTTCGATCCCAGACCATCTGAGCTGTACAGCCGGTACGTTTTTCAGCGACGTGACCAGCTGCCGGAGGAGTCGATCAGCAGCTACGTCGCAGCCCTCAGAGGTTTGACAGCCGATTGCAACTTTGGGGTGCTAACGACAACGTCTGCAACATCGACGCCTCCGACAGAAAGCGATACAGCCGTCGTAACGAACCCCACCATGCTGCCCCAGGACGTCATGCTTCGCGACAGGTTCGTGTGCGGGATCCGCGACGAGCACCTGCAACAGAGACTGTTCGCGGAGAAAGATTTGACGTTCCAACGTGCTTTGGACCTAGCTCTGTCATCAGAAAGTGCGTCAAGGCAGCAGCGAGGACTCAAGGGAGCGACGAGCTCCGCAAAAGTGCACAAAACTTCTCAACCCACAAAGGAATGCAAGAACGCACCGCAGCAACGGCGTTGCTACCGATGTGACGGCTTGCACGACGCTGCTACCTGCAAGTTCAGGACAGCTCAATGCCGCTTTTGTTCCAAGAAGGGTCACATCGAGAACGCTTGCATCACTCGGAAGAAGAAAAGCAAGGGAGACAAGTCTAACACCAGGCAAGGAACGCACAGTGTGAACGCTCAGTCCGCGAGCAACGACACTACGCACAGCGATCCATGCTACGAGCTTCACGCAGTAAGTGGGCGAAAACCCTGCCCCAAATACCTTGTTGTCGTTGAAGTCGAGGGAAGGCACCTAACGTTCGATGTCGATACGGGTGCATCATGTTCTCTGATCAGCGAGGCTGTTTACCACCAAACATGGCCAACGAACGCCCCGAAGCTTTCGAGAGAACCCCTTGACCTACGCACTTGGTCGGGAGAGGAACTTCGCACCCTCGGATCAGCACAAGTTTGTGTGCGATTTAAATCAAAGGAATGTGTGCTACCCCTGCTGGTGATGAAACGAACTGGCTGCAACTTGCTAGTACGTGACTGGTTTTCGGCGCTGCACATCTGCGTGCAGCGCCAGGTAGCTGAGCCAAGTGAAAAGCTCCGGGAGGTTCTCGCACGCCATCCTGATGTATTCAAATAAGACATCGACGGCTACGTGGGACCTTTGGTTCATTTGGACTTGGAAGAAGGCGCAAAGCCAAAGTTCTGTAAGGCACGTCCAGTACCTCTAGCCTACCAAGAGCCAATGGAGGAAGAGCTCGACCGTCTGCAAAAGCAAGGCATCTTGGAGCCGACGCAACATGCCGTGATGGCCACACCTTTAGTGTGGGTGCGCAAAAGGGACGGCACATTTCGCGTTTGCGGCGACTACAGGAGCACGGTAAACGCAGTGGTCAAGAAGACGGCGTACCCGCTACCGACAACCGCGGAGGTATTCGCAAAGTTGCGGGGTGGCACCGTCTTCTCAACGCTTGACCTCTACCAGGCCTATCAACAGCTCAAGGTCGACGACGAGACAGCCGCATTGCTCACCGTCAACACCACCAAGGGATTGTTCAGGGTGAACCGGCTGCCTTTCGGAATATCTGCTGCTCCTGCCATCTTCCAGCGTATGATGCAGACAACACTAGCAGGAATTCCAGGGGTGAGTGTTTACCTTGACGATATCATTGTCAGTGGGACAGACACTACAGAGCATGCGCAACGTCTGGACCAAGTCCTGTCGAGGATAAGCGAGAAAGGGTTGCGCCTCAAGCAAGAGAAATGCCGCTTCGGCATAAGCTCAGTCGAGTTCTTAGGACACAAGATTGACGCTAAGGGTGTCCACACGACCGAGGAAAAGGTCCAGGCAATCCTTCACGCGCCGAAACCGACTGACAAGACCTCTCTGCAGGCCTTCCTAGGGCTCCTAGCATTCTATGATCGGTTTTTGAAGAACAGAGCTACGGTTGCCGCAGATCTATACAAGCTCCTTGAGAAGAACAGGCCCTGGGCGTGGGAGAAAAAGCACCAGACTGCGTCCGATGCGCTTAAGAGGTTGATACGATCTTCAACAGTGCTTGCGCATTATGACGAGACAAAGCCTCTCCTTCTGTCCGTGGATGCGTCACCATATGGCGTCGGCGCAATTCTCGCTCAGAAAGATGCGTCCGGCAGAGAGGCTCCCATTGCTTTCGCGTCGCGAACTTTGGGAAGCGCGGAGAAAAACTACTCCCAGCTGGACAAGGAGGGTCTCGCGGTGGTTTATGGCGTGAGCCACTTTCACCAGTATATCGCTGGCCGGCACGTGACCGTATTAACGGATCACCAACCGCTCCTGGGCATCATGGGAGAAAAGAAACAGTTACCTCAGGTGCTCTCACCTAGGATGACCCGATGGTGTTTAAAGCTAGCCACGTACGACTACGATTTGGTGTACAGGCCTGGACGCCTGCACCAAAATGCTGACGCACTCAGCAGGCTGCCACTGCCCGCCCAGGTGATGAACCATGCCCACCTGGAGATGTGCTCATGCTGGCTTCCACGCCAAGCTTCGAATTGTCCCCACGTCAACTCGCGGAAATGACCCAGGAAGACCCGTTACTATTCCGCGTAGTGAGATCTGTCGCTATTGGAGAGCTGCACAGGTTGCCAAAACAGGAATTTTCGGCGTTCACTAAGCTTGGACCTGAGCTTTCGCTACAAGAAGGTTGCCTTCTTAGAGGTATCAGACTGGTCGTTCCGGCGAAAGCGAGGAAAGACGTGCTCGGCGCGGCACACTCTGGTCACAGGGGCATAGTTGCTATGAAGGCATGCGCTCGAAGCTATTTCTGGTGGCCCGGTGTTGACAAAGACATCGAGAACCTGGTCAAAAGGTGTTCGGCTTGCTGCCAGCATCAAAGAGCGCCACCCAAGGCACCACCTCCCGATTGGAAGCGCGCGACAGCACCATGGCACACAATCCACGCTGACTTCGCGGGCCCCGTGGAAGGAAGGATGCTGCTAATTGTTGTCGACGCGTACAGCAAATGGCTCCAAGTGCACTGCATGCGAAACATACAGTCATCGACTTTGATCGAGGAACTACGAAACCTGTTCGCGACGTTCGGCCTTCCCGAAAGGCTGGTAACAGACAACGGCCCGTCCTTTGTTTCTACGGAAATGGAAAATTTCCTAAAGAAGAACGGGGTGACGCACATTACGAGTGCGCCCTATCATCCAGCCACTAATGGGCAAGCCGATAGAATGGTTTTCGAGACGAAGCAGGCTTTGGCCAAGGACCAGTTTGGAACATTCGCGTGCAGACTGGCTCGATTTCTGCTCAAGCAGCACACAACGATTTCAGCGACGACGGGCAGAACGCCAGCCGCACTCATGTTCGGTCGCGAGCTCACAACGGCACTCACACGCATTCAGCCACGACCTGCTGAGGAAGCGACCTCTGACCACAGCGTGGCTAATTCGCCGAGAGGAGTGCACGTAGGACAACCGGTCTTTATCCGCAACTTCACAGGAAGCCCTGCTTGGATTGAAGGAACCGTATTAAAGAGGCTCGGACATCGATCTTGGCTAATCAAGTCTAAAAACGGAACGGTTCGTCGGCACCTGGATCACATTAAGCCAGGTGCAGCAGCCTACCCGACGGATGATCTGCCGCCAGACCATCGGACGAACGGACCAGCAGCAAGCGAACAATACACTGTGCCGGCTCCGTACGTGATCCCGCTGCCAGCGGAAATTTCGCCTGTGTTCGATCGGCCTACAGCGCCCCCCTCCGAACATGGAGAACCGGCGGCCAGTCTGGACGACTGTGCGACGCAACCTTGCGGAGACCTACCCAACGGGTCCACGCAACAGCAAGCGCTACGACCCCAGCGTGAACGGCGCCCGCCCGACCGATACGGTGACCACAACTAAGGAGGAAGGGATGTCGTGTTCGTCGACCAAGCGACGCCAGGCCGCGCCAACAGCCCTTGCCTCCTCCGCGCATACTCGCCGCCCGCTTCCAAGAAACAAGCGCGGGCCGGCCGCTCCCACAAAATTCAGGGGGCACTTTGACCGTCTAAAGTGGGTAGAGGCGGAAGCGTTTTCCGCACCACCTTCGCTGTTTCTGTGGCACTGGTGGCGTCACATATATTTCAGTACTAATTACTAAGTGATGGCAAATCACTAATTAATTGTTAATTACTGATTAATGCCAGAATGCCAATTAACGGCTAATTAATGACGCTTAAGCTTCGCCTTTAGGAGTGGAACGCGACAGCGCGTTGTAGCGCTGCCAGGGAGTCCACGGAACGCCACTACCCGTTCGGCGCGATGCCTTGCCCTTTGAACGCAACGCTTTTTGAGGAAAGGAAATGGCGCAATAATTCTCTGTCATCTCGGTGGACACCTGAACCGCACCATAGAGGAAGGGAGGTGGGAGTGAAAGAAGATAAAGAGGAGCCGTAATGAAGAAAATGAAAATTGTATTTGAGGAAAGGAAATTACGCAGTAACTGTCTCACATATCTCGGTGGACACCCGTCAACATTCAGGGGGGCACTTTTTTGACCTAATGTGTGGTTAAGATGTTAAGCTTCGCCCCTAAGAGTGGAACGCGACAGCGTCTTGCAACGCTGCCAAAGAGTCCATAGAACGCCATCATCCATTGGGTTCTACGCCTCGCTCGTCGGTAAATTGGTTTTTGAGGAAAGGAAATGTATCTGTCTCTCATTTGTCGGTGGACACCTAAACCTCGCCGGAAGTGAATGGAGGAGGATGAGAGTGAGTGAAGACACCGTATTCACAAGACGCGCCTTTGTTCATTCCAAACCATCGAGCTGGCATGGCGGAGTGGATAGCGTGATCGTCTCTCACGCCGAAGACCGGGGTTCGAATCCTGAGCTCGACCAATTTCTTAATCGCTTTTATTTATTTATATGGCCTGACTAGTAAAGCTAATTAGGCTAATTGGGTAATTAAGCACTTAACTAAGCTCAGTCCCACTTACTAGGAGCATCACTATACGATCCCTTCAATTGGTTGTATGGTTACTAGCCAAAGTGCAATTGGCCCCGTTTGAAATTCGCGCACTGTGACGTCACGACCGTTTCCACCAATTGAAAAGCGTGACATTTTCTGTCGACAACTGGTGCTTACAACGATGAGACATTAAAGGCTTCCGCCTTAAAAGCAAGCACGCGTCTGTCTCCCCCGACGACATCTGATCCCCACAGCCCCGTCGACTGACGCCTTCCCCATTACCTTACCGTGACCGTCTGCATTCCACAGCAGCGGAAGTGCTTTCTTGTACACTCGCTCTCTCTCTCTCTCCCTCTCCCTCTACGATAATAAACCCCCAGTCTACACCCAGCAACTGCCTTGAGAGGTTCCTCGCATGCGGGGCTCCCCACGCCCCGAACCAACACAACCATTAACAGCCCCAACATTGCGGAAGAAGTTTTGTGGCAAATCCAGTGGTGACAACAATGCGTTGCACAATGGCGAGAGCGGCGACTTGAAAAAGGGAAACCACGTAATGGTCCTCTCGGTCATTTCTGTTGTGCATGAGTGTTGAAGACATTTTGAATGCTCGCGAAGGTTGTTCTTCACCCGAAGTGGCCCGCGCTGGGAGCGCAAGATATGTTGCTGCAACCCTTCCGGAACCACTTGAAGCCGCCAGAGAGCTGCCACAAAAGGGCTTCCAGTACTACAGAAGGGCATCCTGTGAACTGAGTGCATGAGAGTAGAACCCGAGACGCAACCCATAGCCGGAAACATGCCACGCTCGCCTTGCATAGATGAACTCTCGTATTCCGCGTGCCATTTCAGTCCTGGAAGCCATCAAACTTTCGTCGTGATGCCTTTTCAAACTTCTGCCATATGAACTGCCTGGAATGAAGTGCAGAAAAGATATCCGCTAGGACAACAACGCAAGAAAGTATGGCACTCATCCATGAGACCTCCACTCTGGCTATGGACCCACACGAGCCTCACCTGTGCAGTAACCTTAAATGGTTAGGCAACAGAAAACAAAGTAAACAAGGAAGGCAGGAGCCAACGTTTCGACAAGGGACTTGCCTTCTTCTGGGAAAAATTGCTGTGCTCTTGTTGAAACGTTGGCTAAACAACCGGAGGCTCCCTCAAGCTTGTGCATAGTTTCGTGGTTTCTCACGTCCTTTTAACTAGGTTTTCTGGTGTCTCCCACCATTGTTTAGGTAGTTTAGTGATGTATTATGGTTCAAAGTCACCCCAACACAAACTCATGCTCCTGACATCTCTACCTTTCAAAGGTTAGGGTATATGTGAGAAAGTAAACATAGCCCAGGGGACGCTAGCTGGGATCCAGCAAGACATGTCTACAGATGAATAATAAACACCTGAAGGAAGCCAGCCCGTGACCTTAATAAACAATGTAAAACTAATCTAAAACTAACTCTAAAGAAGAAACTAGAACCGCCTGTGAACGAGAACACAATAGAATATATTCTTCCGGATGCATAAACCGCCAGTTAGTCCAGCCGGCACGTCGGCAAAGAACATGAATCTGTCGATGTCGACCATTATTATTCGCAGTAGTGACAATCCATGTTATTGACACGTCAGGAAAGCACAAGAGGTCCTGTTTCTCGCACTGGTGAAGGCGAAATACCATAATTGTTCTCGCTTAACACATATAGTGGCTTCGCGCCAGAGCGAGGTGGCTTTTCCGCGCTTATTGGGACAGAAATCTTGTTGCTTCACCTAGTAGAGCTACTCGCCGTAGCAAAGTAGAACGCTAAGCACAGACATCAGCTAAGCCGCTCACAAGCAGGATGGGTAAACGGTGTGAACTGCTGCATAAACTGCAGCGTGCCGATAAGCCACATTCACTGGCATTATTCCCAAAACGCTGGACAAATGTTACTATGCATCTTGAGTTTATTACAATTTATGATCTTTCTTTCAATATAATGAAATTATCAATTCTTTCTAAACCTATTGCTCTGCCACTTTCAGAAAGTGATTGTGAAGACGACATTTTTCTTATAAAAATCACGAATGTTGTTAAAATGCCTCACGCATGAGCTTTTGGCCAATCATGTTAATCGGAATTTCTCTATCCTAGGTTCGGAAAGGTCTATGAAGAGGCTCTATCACTTTCACTTCTATGACTATCAAGCCAAGTGCGCTGTCATCACATTTTCCGACAGTGATGGTAAGTGTGCAGTCCATGACAGGGGCCGGCGAGCTTCAAACGGAAGCGAGCTTCCCGAGCGTCCAGACTTGCTCGCATTCTCTCACATTCTCCTCCTGATCACAAAAGATCAGTTATGCTAGCTATTTCGCGTTAAGAGCCTTGTTCCGTCTTACACACAAGTAAAAAAGGCAGAGGAAAGGCTCAGCGTTCTCGCCAACGTTTCGGCAAGAGGACTTGTCTTCGTCAGTGCAAAGCGTTCATCATTGGCTGCGTTTCAATAGGGCCTTTATTCCGAGGAGGAAGACCTGTTGAAGGGGCGGAAAGGGAAGGGTGTTAGGGTGGGGAGCTTGAATGTTGCCCAGGTAGCATATATACAAACAATATCCTGTAGGCGCACTAGAGCAGATGACCCCACGAGTGTGATAACGTGACAGGACGTCGTCTGTCGGCCGCAAAAATGGCCACTGCATGTGCAGCCGCCGCGGGCGCGGTATTTTCACGCCGTTGCAAAAGAGTTGTTCAAAGCATGTATGCAATCCGCTTCTTTGGATACTGAATGCATAATCTGCGTCCATTCAACGAACCTATGCAAACCGCGCTGTTGGATGATATGCGTCGTCCAACAGTTATCAAAAGAACGCAGGACCTACGCGATGGCGATGTCACGAATAGTTTGTCGTTTTTGCAAGCGTTGCTAATAATTGCGAGGATCATCACGGACAGCGGCGAGTAACAGCTGCCCGCGGTGAATTTCCTGTGCGTGCATAAGCTGCACAGCACAGCAACAAGTGTTCGCGTAGCAATAGTGGCCGCGATCGGAGCGAGTTTTTTTCTGTCATGGCAGCGTAATGCGCAGATGCTGACTATGCACGCCGTGTTTTCTGAATACTGAGCTGAACTTGCCGTTGTGCAGCTACTCGCTTTCGTTGCGATGTTTGTAGTGATCGCGACCGAAGCGAACACATGAAATTGTTCGTGCTATGTATTCATCATCAATTTAGATCGCGGATCCGTGTGGGAATGTGCTTGAAAAGTACCGTGTGTGCAACGTGGCATGATCTTGACTGCACGGCCGTCGAACTGATTTCTGCCGCGACAACAGGAGCGCTCCGTAGAGTACATTTTGTGAGGATGGGTGCTCGGGTTACTACCGTCCTGCGTCACTGAGGAAACATCGATGAAAACATCGGTGTGCTGTGCAAGGGTCTATTCGAAACTGTTATTTCTTTTTTTACGCGTAAGCATTGTATGGCTATGTTTGCACGAGCTTCTCCGCAAGATTACGTCCTAACGAATGGGTTTATGCAAAAAAGCATGGTACCATCGGATAGAGCATAAAATAATCTCGTTTGGGAAGTGGGAGGGTTCAGATGGGTTAATTATTTAATGAGAGCCACAAGTGTCCGAAAAGTGGGCGTGGCCGGAGCAAAAGTGGCGCGAAATTTTAAAACGCCAGAAGTGCAGCACCACGTGACTGGAAGCGTGGGCGTAGCCAACGCGTGGCGCCAACTTTGAAAACTAAGCGTGGCTTGAAGTTTTAAAACTGAGATGGGCAAGCGATAGAACTTGATTAAGTAAGGCAAAATAGTATCAATAAGGTTCGATAAATTATCGATAACTGATCGATAAGTGAGAGACTTCCAGTTTGAGGGTCTCAACTTCCGGTCACGAGTCTGAGTTGAGGTGAAACATGTGGAAGTGTTTAGTCGACGTCTCGCTGTAAAGTCATAAGGCGTGACCTCAGAAAGTGTGACGTCATGCTTACGCATTTCTGCAATGCGGGTTCTGCAGTGATCTCTAACGTTTTTTTTTTTTTTGCTGGCTACGCGGTCCTATGTCAGCAAAAAATGCTTGCGCCATGCATTTGTGACTAAACATAGCTTCCTCTGCATGATTGTGGTCTGAGCCTGGATAGCAGTCATCAGTTTAGACTTCGACAACATAGTATCAGGAGATTGGAAACAAGAATCATTGCTGCAATTAAATTCACCGCTTCTTCACTGTGTACAGATACTTGATACGGGCAAACTCATGTGTCTCTTTTTCATGAAAACTTCACTTGACGTTATGCCAAAAAGAAGTAGGCGGCAGCTTGTGCTTCTGATGGCGATCAACCCATATAGAGTCGTTTCACTTTAGTATGCACACTTTTGTTCCCGATCAAAAGAGTCGTCAGAGCAAGTTGTGCATTATAAGTGATGAAAAACAGAAAAAAAATTGAAAATGTCTTTGTTGTTCCGTTTTTTTCTGTTTTTGCATAGGGGTGTTGTGTCAATACTAAACCAATGCTTCGGCATGTGAAGTTCTATTGGGACGTTCGTTTTCATTATAATCAGAAAAATGCAGTAATCTTGAAGCGTCTCGTGGGTCATGACACGCTGCGCGCCGATCTACTCTACCTCTTGGCTATGAAACTGCACCAAATCATGATGCCGTGGTTGTTGTTGATAATTTTTCTGGCGGTACCCTTTCGTTTGAGAGATCTACAGTACGAAACAGAATTAAATGTTCAAAATGGTATTGTCGCAGAGCTCCTTGCTACCTCAACTTAACTGATGTTGAGCAGTGGTTCAGCAGTGGACCTTGGGTCAGCTGTGTCAGTTTGTTTAAGGAGACATTCTTCAAGCCTTGACAATTAGATGTCATCGATGTACATGCGCACGTCTATCTACTACCTTCATTTCCCTGTGACTGCCTGCTGAAAACCATGATTACTTGCCTGCTGAGGGACACCGATGGCGGGTCTAAAACAACCTATGTGTGAAAACACTTCCAAGAATTTCTTAATAATATTTGCGTTTTCGCACGCCTTAATTCATTCAATCGCACAAAGATGAATATTTGCACGTTCCTTAATGATCAGCTAGGTTTTCTGGTGCAATTATCCATTCACATTCACAATAGCACTACACCTGCAGACATTACCAACCTACATTAACTAGGCATATTTCAATTCTTTTAAATGTGCTAAGCACTGTCGCTTGTTGGTTGGCCCTGCAATGCCAACGTTGTCCCGTTTCTGAATCTTCTTTAGTATCAATGGAATCGTTGGCATGTGAAGGCAGCAACCGCATCTAATTCGAACCCATTCCCTTACTAGACGGATTGAACGAAGCGATTGTTGGTGCTTGCATTCGCAGATTCCTCGCTTTGCACCGGCACCAAGCTCTGTTCCAGCCCACCATGCATGCCTGAAACCGAAGCATTGCATTTTTCTGTTATGCTGCTTTTTACACTGTTTAAAGAGTTCTAATGAAGTATTGTGGGCTGTGTAAAGGCATCTGTGAGATAACGTAAGCGAGAGGCTCTTTTTTTATTTTGAAGAAGCTTAATTGATTGTGCATAGCGATTGAGTTGCAAGTCCTGACAATGATTTTAACTCCAGAAAGAGGATTTATTTGGCGAAAGAAACTGTGTGAGCAGCAGGAGTCTCTGCCTGGCAGTTCACGGTTTGACAAGCAATCTCTTTGCACAGAGTGTGGTAAGGTCTATATCGGCAGTTCCAGTGTGTAACAGAGATTATGATTCAGGCAGTATTTCACTTATTTAATTTCATTCTGCGACAACGTAGCTCACATCATAGAAATCTAAATTGAAAAATTCTTCTTGAGATGGTAGGCCTTGCTCACGATAACCAGAAATTATGGTCATCCTATCCTGTCGCCCTAACTATACGAAGTATTTCTCCCAGCTTTAGCCCTGAGCCATAACAATGCAAACCCTTCAAATTTGATCTTGCATTTTCCTCTGCTTTTGATAAAGAGCACTGGCCCTTAAATCTCATTATATTTCATTAATGAGGCGTGCAAGAGGACCGGTGTTTGAATCTCGGTACCACGCAATCCTTCACCGGGGTTTAAAAAAAAGAAGAAAAACCGCGTGTCAATGGAATCGTATAACCAGGCCTGGGGTGTGGCCTGATCTTGGTGACCAGAAACGACAACGCACTTCCTCACCAGAACAGGATTTGGCCACCCGGGTGTAGCCCTTGGCAGCAACCTTCTATGAAAAATCTAATTAAACCTTGGCCCTCAGCCCCAGCGGTTGTGGAACAATTGACCAAGTCGGCGGTCAGACCTGTGACGCAACGGAGGGTTTTAAGAATCTCTGGCTCCGGACAGGCCTCAAATGGAAACAGAACGTGGCGACGTTTAACACTGCAACTTAATCCAGTGAGGCTAGCTTAGCAGTGTTGTTGGAGGAATTCGTGGGTATTAAATGGGATGTCATAGGGCTTAGTGAGGTTAGGAGGAGATGAGGCATATACAGTACTAAAGGGCGGGCACGTACTGTGCTATCGTGAACTAGCAGGTAGACGAGAACTAGGTGTGGGATCCTTCATCAATCTGGGTATAGCTAGCAACATAGAGGAGTTTTACAGTATTAAGGCGGAAGCCTTTAATGTCTCATTATTGTAAGCAGCAGTTGTCGACAGAAAATGTCACGCTTTTCAATTCGTGGAAACGGTCGTGACGTCACAGTGCGCGAATTTCAAACGGGGCCAATTGCACTTCGGCTAGTAACCATACAACCAATAGAAGGGATCGTATAGTGATGCTCCAAGTAAGTGGGACTGAGCTTAGTTAAATTGCGTAATTACCCAATTAGCCTAAATAGCTTTACTAGTCAGGCCATATAAATAAATAAAAGCGATTAAGAAATTGGTCGAGCTCAGGAATCGAACCCCGGTCTTCGGCGTGAGAGACGAGCACGCTATCCACTCCGCCATGCCAGCTCGATGGTTTGGAATGAACAAAGGCGCGTCTAGTGAATACAGTGTCTTCACTCACTCTCATCCTCCTCCATTCCCTTCCGGCGAGGTTTAGGTGTCCACCGACAAATGAGAGACAGATACATTTCCTTTCCTCAAAAACCAATTTGCCGACGAGCGAGGCGTAGAACCGAATGGGCGATGGCGTTCTATGGACTCCTTGGCAGCGTTGCAAGACGCTGTCGCGTTCCACTCTTAGGAGCGAAGCTTAACATCTTAACCACACATCAGTGACCACACTTTAGGTCAAAAAAGTGCCCCCCCCCCCCCCCTCCCTGAATTTTGACTGGTGTCCACCGAGATATGTGAGACAGTTACAGCGTAATTTCCTTTCCTCAAATACAATTTTCATTTTCTTCATTACGGCTCCTCTTTATCTATCTTCTTTCACTCCCACCTCCCTTCCTCTACGGTGCGGTTCAGGTGTCCACCGAGATGAGAGAGAATTACTGCGCCATTTTCTTTCCTCAAAAAGCATTGCGTTCAAAGGGCAAGGCATCGCGCCGAACGGGTGGTGGCGTTCCGTGGACTCCCTGGCAGCGCTACAACGCGCTGTCGCGTTCCACTCCTAAAGGCGAAGCTTAAGCGTCATTAATTAGCAGTTAATTAGCATCCAGGCATTAATCAGTAATTAACAATTAATTAGTGATTTGCCATGACTTAGTAATTAGTACTCATATATATGTGAGGCCACCAGTGCCACAGAAACAACGAAGGTGGTGCGGAAAACGCTTCCGCCTCTACCCACTTTAGACAGTCAAAGTGCCCCCTGAATTTTTAACGAGACGGTGGCAGCTATCGTAATTAGGCTTAATAATAGGTACAAGGTGAAGGCGGTACAGGTCTACGCGCCCACATGAAGCCGTGACGACCAGGTCGTTGAAAGCTTCTATGAAAGCATGGAATCGGCTATGACCAAAGTAAAATCACAGTACATTGTACTGATGGCCGGCTTCAAGGCAAAGGTAGGCAAGAAGCAGGCTGGAGACCAAGCGGTAGGTGACTATGGCAAAGGTTTGCTTCTAGGAATAGCAGGGGGTAGTTATTAGTAGAGTTCACACATAGAAATAATTTACTGATCATGAATACTGTCTTCCGCAAACGAGCAAAAAGGAATCGGACGTGGTGAGACTAAAAATGGTAGGACTAAAAATGATATTTCATACTCTGCGCTCATCCTGGCATCGTAGATAGTGTGGAGGTCTTCGGAAAGGTCCGCTGTATTGGCCACAGAATGGTAAGGTCTCTTATTAGCTTAGATTTGAAGAGGGAATGGAGGGAACTTGTGAAGCGCAGGGCTAATAACTAAGTAGCGTTAATAGGGAAATTAGAGAACGTCAGGATTACGCTGCAGAACAGATTTTGCGCTTTAACTAAACAAGACGACCGTAATGTTGAAACAATAAACTATAATCGATACCAAGCTATCGATGCGGAGTGTGCCGTAGAAGTAGGATGATTCGACAGAATATCGGCAAGCTATCCAAGGAGGCTAAAGAACTCATTAAGAAACGACAAAGCATGAAGACGTCTAGCTCCAGAGACGGAATAGAACTAGCAGAGCTATCGAAGTTAATAACTGTAAGGTCGCCGACATCAGGAAGTTTAACTTGGAGAAAATCGAGCATGCTCTGAAGAGCGGAGGTAGCCCAAAAGCAGGGTAGAAAAAAGTACCCATAGATAAAAGCCAGATGTATGCGCTAAGAGGCAAAGATGGCAATGTCATTAGCAATATGGATAAGATAGTTAAAGTAGCCGAAGAGCTCTACAGCACCGATCGTAATCAATACATTAGTGAGAGAGGCAGTCGAGCACACCAACGGCATTTCCCGCCAGTAATGAAGGAGGAAGTAAAGTGGGAAAACAGCAAAGGGGGAAATGCAAAGGGTAAAGCACCTGGTGAGGATGAGGTAACAGCAGATTTCTTGAAGGACGGAGGTGGGATTGTGCTAGAAAAATTAGCAACCCTGTAAACGCAATGCCTTGTGACCTCGAGCGTACCAAGATATTGAAAGAACGCCAACATTGTCTTAGTTCATAAGAAAGAAGACGTCGAGGGCCTGAAGAATTGGAGATAAAACAGCTTACTGTGCGTAGCCGAGAAGACGTTTACTAAGGTAATCGCTAATAGGGTCAGGACAACCGTAGTCTTCAATCAACCAAAACAGCACGCAAACTTTCCTAAAGGATGCTTGACAATAGGCCATATTTACGCTGCCGATCAGGTGATAGAGAAATGCGCAGAATATAACCAACCCCTATATACAGCCTTCATTGATTGCCCTGTAAGCAGCCAACAAGCTACGCATCATTCCGGCCCATTGCCCTACTGAGCTGCGTAGGTAAGCTCATGGAGCGCATAATCTGCAAACGCATAACTTCGTTCCTAGAAAGCCGAAATGAGTTCCCCCAAGAAATGAACGGGTTCCGCCAAAACTGGTCTGCGACTGACAATATCATCGCCCTCGTGTCATCAATTGAGGAGTACCTTCATGCTGGGTACATGCCGACAGCCGTTTTCCTAGACATCAAGGCCGCCTTTGACTCTGTCTTTCAACATGCAATTCTCGCAGCCTTTGGCAATCTTCGCCTTGGAGGAAGGCTATACAAATGGATTGGGCATTATTTAAAAGAACGGCAAATTTTTATGACCACTCCAAACGCTTTCACGCAGTGGAGAGGGGCGTACCACAGGGAGCGGTGCTCAGCCCTCTCCTGTTCAATATTGTCCTTATTCACATAAAAAGAAACCTTCCGCGAGGGGTCTGCACAACAATTTATGCTGATGATATCTGCATCTGGACCGCATCACGTTCGCGCTATATCACCCAGCAACGTCTTCAGAGAGCGCTATTGCACATTTCGATGTGCCTGGCTTCCAGAGGTCTTCGTCTCTCGCCAGAAAAGAGTGTTGCAATGGCGTTTACAAGAAAAACGATGACCCGGTATCCGCTGCTCCTAGGCGGACTATCGGTGCCATATTTACGATCTCAGCGATTCATGGGTGCTGTAATCGACTATAATATGTCATGGTCGCCTCAGATCAAAAAACTCCGCGAGAGGATTACTGCAGCATCCCAAGTGTTCAGGTTCACGGCGGGCACAAGGTGGGGTAGCAACTGCCGATCAATGTTTCTGCTTGAAAAAGCCTACGTTGAAGGAACCTTGCGCTACTGTCTACCAGTGCTTCAAAGATTATCTACATCAAGCAATAAGACTCTCAATGCCGCACGGAACAACTGCCTGCGAATATGTCTTGGCCTCCCAAAGGGTTCCTCTGCATCAGGAAGAGTAGCGGAGGCAGGATGTCTCCCACTAGAGGTGATTGCCGCCCAGGAAATTATGCGTACCGATCTCCACCATGTCCTGCAAGCGAAGAAGCACTTCCTACACCGTGTCCACCTAACCCACAGCCACTCTAGCTTTGGCCAGGCAGTGCAGCTCTTGCACCTTCCTACTATTAATCAGCCCCCGAAACTACTACCTCTGGCCTTTCCTCCATGGACACTCTGTCCTCTAAAGGTGAAGAAGTCTGTTCCAGGTGTGAATGAAAAGAGCCGCATGCCACAGGCAGCGCTTCTGCAAGCTACTCTCGCCTACTAAATTGAAGAATATACGCAGCACACGCATATCTTCACCGATGGTTCAACTACTAAAGAAACCTCTTCTTTTGGCCTTTCTGTGCCCTCAACAGGCCATGCCCTTTCTTACCGGCTGCAGCTGAGGACATCCTCTACGACAGCTGAGCTTCACGGCATTAAGGAAGCTGTTTCTGACATCCTGCGCCGAACCGCCGGCCATTGGGTTTTCTTCATCGATTCAAAAACATCTCTGCAGATCCTGGCCAACCTGCTGAAGAAAACGAATCACCAGCCAGTATCCCTAGACATCAGGTATATTCATCATTTAGCTATTGCCGCAGGCCCCTGCATAACATTTCAGTGGGTACCTGCTCACTGTGGCATTCTGGCTAATGAAAAAGCAGCTGAAGCGGCCCGTAAGGGCCATCAACATCGGAGATACATTCGAACTTTTTTCACGAAATCTGATCCGTCCCAAATGGCTAAAAGTTTTGCTTACGAAGAAACGTATCAGCTTTGGAGTTTGCCGACACATCAGTACCAATTTCTTCACTCAATCGACCCACATCTTAGATCAAGACTCTCACCCAGAATTCCTCGACAACTGGAAACACTTTATCACCGACTTCGTCTGAATGCTGCATATACAAACGGCTTTCGATACCGTTTTGGACAAATGAACAGTCCGCATTGTGACAGCTGTGCCTTGATAGAAACTGTGGAACATTTCCTGCTTGAGTGCCCTGCGTATGCTAACGAGCGTGCGTACTATGAACATTGCATGCAGAAGCTCTGCCCAGTGCCCCTAACAATGGATAAAGTTCTAGGTCCCTTAGCCTGCTTCAGGCAACAGAGACTTGCAATGAACTTTCTTTTTACATAATTAAAAGACATCGGACATCTCGATAAGCTCTAAATTTACTTGCAAGTTACCTTCATGCATTCTTCATGCAGTGAACTTCATCAGCCCATTTGTCGGAGTATGCACTCCATCATTCCATACGTTACATCAATTCTCGCCATTGCATCCTTAGTACCCATTTCATGGCCGCATTTTATCTTCGTTTTTTTTTTCTTCCACCTCTTCCACGCTGCTCTCCTTCAGTCTTTATCTCCCTAATTCCCCTCCCTACGCAGAGTAGCATGCCAGCGATATTGAAACGCCGGCTAAATTCTCTGTATTTCATTAGTCTCTCTTTCTCTCTCCTTCATTGGTTGCGAAAAAGTATGTGACTCAGTGTAAATCTCAGCTGTCAGGCATGCCTTGTGGAGTCATGGTGTAGAATAGTGTTATGTGAAAATATTGGAAGATATTTATAACGAATGCACAGCTACCATAGACCTCCATAAAGACAGAAATAAAATTCCGAGATGGGAATGTGTCAGGCAGGGAGACACGATCTCGCCAGTGCTATTCACCGCCTGTTTACAGGATGGTACTCCGCGGACTGAAATGGGCACAGTTGGGGATAAGAGTTAATGGAGAATATCTAAGTAATCTACGATTCGCTGATGACATTCCCTTGCTAATTTACTCAGGACATGAACTGTCAAGCATGACCAATGAGTGAGATAGGTAGAACTGAACGGTGAAGCTAAAACTTAACTTGCAGGAAACACAAATAATGTTCAAGTGTCCAGCAAAGAAACAGCAGTTCGTAATTGGTAGCGAAGTGCTGGAAGTATCAAGAGAATATGTCTATTTCAGCCATGTAGTTACAGCTGATCCGGATAATGAGAGGGAAATAACTAAACGAATAAGAACCGGGTGGAGCGCATATGGCAGGTTCTCTCAGATCTTGACTGGAAGTTTACCAATATCTCTCAATAGAAAAATATACAAAAGCTTTATGTTACCTGTACTCATCTATGGGGCAGAAACGTGGAGGCTTACAAACAGGGTTTAGCTTAAGTGAAGGACTCTTCAGCGAGGCATGGAAATAAAAATGATAGGTGTGGTGTTAAACGATCGGAAGCGGGGTAGTGGACGGGTCAATTGGATCCTAGACAAAATCTGCAGGAAAAAATGTGCTTGGTCGAGGCATGTAATGCGAAGGCAAGATAACCGCTGGTCCTTAAGGATAACAGAGAGGATTCCAAGAGAAGGCAAGCGTAGCAGGTGGCGTCAGAAAGTTAGGTGGGCGGATGAGATTACTTTGTGCGGATATGATTGCCGCAACTCGCAAAGGACAAGGTTAATTGGAGAGACATGGGACAGGCCTTTGCCCTGCTGTGGGCGTAGTCAGCCTGATGATGACGAATAAGGTCAGTATGCGCAGACTTATATGCAATTCTAGGCACCGACTTTGTTTTGCATTCACAGGGACGTATAAGAATGATTTTTTATTTGCACAGGTAATGTACCAGATTGTCGTGTACACGTCAACAATGATGAGCGTTGCGCAGAACTTTCTACACTTTTTTAAATGTTCCATTATGGCCTGTGCACCTTTAATATGAGCACAGGCAAGGCTGCTTATAGACAATGCGTTTTCCGTTGTGACTGTGCAGAAAAGAGTCGCCCGTATGAGCCGAGTGAAGCACGTCTCGGCCGCTTTGATGCGACGCAGTGCTATTTCTATATTTGGCTTATATAATGAAGTAAAAAACATGAAAAAATAAGGCAGTATCGTTGCGATCTCACTGCTCAGTGAAATGCAGAACTGCTTTTCAACAAACGAATAGCTCAACATCTTCCTGGCGCAAAACGTGACCAAGATGTTCCGGTATGTGAATAATTTCCTCATCCTTGGTGAAGGCGCTTTGGATATTCCAGCGATTATAAGCCTTTTCGAAGACAAATCCGGTGGCCTTACTTTTACTTCGGAGCCAATGCAGAACAACCACATTCAGTTCCTAGATTTATGCATCTATTTTTCAGAACGCCACATCTGTTGGATGTACAACCCTCGCACCAGAAAAGCCCGCCTTCCCTATGATAGCGCCCACTCCAAGCTTGTCAAACGGGCGATTGTTAGTAATAGCCTGCAGTCAGCCTTGTCAAAAAGCTGTGAGCATTGTGCAAAGCAAAGCTTTGAAGGTCAGGTGAAACGTTTGAGGGGTGCTGGGTATCCAGCAAATGTGATCTCCAGTGTATCAGAAGCCATTCTGCAAAAGCTCAAGCCCAAAAAACAGAGTGCTAGGCAGCAAGATGGGAATCCTGTGCACGTCATCCCGTACTACCACAAGCGCTCGCACAATTTGAAGAAAATAGCCAGCAGGTACAAGATTAATCTAGTATTTTCTGCGCCATGCAAGCTGTCTACCATCTGCAGCATGATGATCAAGACAAAAGAGCGTGATGACTGCGAAATCAAACATGCGATGCAATCGATGACCTGCTCCACGGAAGTCGTGTACGAGATTCCGCTTCTCTGTGCTGGTTCATACATAGGGCAGATTGGTAGATGTGTAAATGAACGTTTAGCGGAGCATCGATGGTGTGCGACTGGTAATGTGGGCGGTTATCTGGCAGACCACTGCAAGAAATGCAGAAAGTGTTTTTGCGAGTATGAGTGCGGATCGGACTGCGACTTCAAGTGTGAACTGTAAGCACAACATGCGACCTTCGTCTTCATCTGTACATATCCATCATCATCGCTCATCTTCTTTTTCGACGGGTTGGTCGCCATATTTGCGGGTGCCATTAAAGGTCGCCCATCATGCGCTCTGCCTCTCGTCTCACAAGTGGTGGAGTGTGCTCTCGATCCCAGCGTCCTCTGCGCCGCCAGACTGCAGCTACGTTCCGGTCGCCACCTGCTCGTACCATCCGCACCGATGGCTACCGTCAGCGACAACACCACTCGTACTCCCGATGGGCCCCCCGTTCTTCTTCCTCTCGATTCTAACCGTCTGGAGCCAGCAATGATGACCCAACCCAGTCCTTCCCAATCTTCTGGACACCCCACTTGGACCATCACCACACTCCAGCGCGAGCCTCCTATTTTTGCTGGTCGTGGGGACGATGTCGTAGACTGGCTCGACTAATATAACCAGGTCAGTGCCTATAATCGTTGGGACTCAGCGATGAAACTTGTAAACGTGTCCTTTTACCTCACTGCCGTGGCCAAGACTTGGTTCGTCAACCACAAACATGCCATCTCGGACTGGGCTCACTTCTCGGCACAGATACGACAAATTTTTGGCACATCTGGTGCAAGCCCCGCTGTCTACAAAAAAAAAAAGCTAGATACGCGCGTTCAGCTACCCGGTGAGTCCTACACATCCTACATTGAAGACGTGCTTGCCCTGTGTCGGCGTGTCAACAGCGCTATGTCAGAGTACGATCGGGTACGTCATCTTCTTAAAGGGCTTGGATCATTTGCTTTCAGTACGCTTGCTGCTCAGAATCCAACGTCAGTCCAAGACATCCGAACAACTTGCCATCGTCTTGACGACCTTCAGACACTTCGCTTAAAAGACACCTGGGACACCTCAATTTCACCCGACATGGACTTACGCTCCCTCATTCGCTCCATTATCCGGGAGGAACTGCACGGCTCCACCTTACCGCCAGTCGACTCCCACCCGCCCCCAGCCCCGTCGTCCTCGCCTTTGCGTGATCTCATCAAAGACGAGCTCACTTCGGTCACTCGTCCCTTGGCTGCTGAACCACCTGTACCGCGTTTTGGACGTACCTGTTCCCAGGTTGCTGCGACGCCTCCTGCTGCTGTTTACCCGTCCCATCCACAGCCCGTCCAGCAAACTCCGGTCTCTGTGTCCCCGAGCCCCGCTATGTGTCCTGTTTGGAGTCCGCCTGCACGTAGGCCGGTGTGTCACTACTGCGGAGTTCGCGGACATGTTTCCCGTGTATGCCGTCGGCGTCAGCGCGACGAGTGCGAGTGGTACACAGACTTTCGCAACGGAGCTACGTACTCGTCACCTGCTTACCGCCCGACGTTTGCCACCAGTCCTCCTCGTCGCCCATCGTACGGGACTTCTCCCAAGACGCTCCACACTCGTCGTACGCTTACCGCCTACCGTTTGCCGACCACAATAATTATTGTCCCTCCTCTCCCTCTAACTCTCCGGACCGCTCCTCGACCGTCAGGTCGTCGCGCCGCCGCTCCCCATCGCCTTTCCGCCGCTCCTCGTCGCCTCTACGCCCATCATCCTCTCAGACAACTGGCCACGCGGAAAACTAAATTGTGCAGTTTCCGGAGGTAAAACTGCACCGCACGCCGACCTCTCAATTCCTCCTGCACAGCCATCGAACATGTTAACCGTTGGTATTGAAGGCACTGTAGTAGAAGCATTGATCGATACGGGCGCCGCCATTTCTGTAATTAGTTCTGCTTTATGTTCTCGTCTTCGCAAGGTGCGCACCCCTTACAGTGGTCCTTCTCTCCGTGCTGCCAATGATGAATCAATGCGTTCTTCCGGATTGTGTACAGCACGAGTCACTATCGACGGCATCCTGCACTACATAGTATTTGCTGTGCTTCCCTCCTGTGCTTATCCCGTCATCCTCGACTGGGACTTCCTTAACTCTGCGCAAGCTGTAATTACCTGCTGTCCCCCTACTCTACAAGCTAGTGAATCCGACCTTTCTGCCGTTTCTGTCCTGCCTTCTCATCATCTGGTTACCACCGCTGATCATGTATTTTTCCCAGGCTGCGAAGATGTACACTCTGTTGCTTCTGCCCACGTCAACGCTGGGGACGTTTTCGTCACACCAAGCCCCCGTCTTTTCTCAAGGGGCATCTTTCTCGTCGCGTCCCTGCTCTGCTTCACCAATGGGTCTTCACTACTGACTGCCTTCAACACTACGCCGGAACCCATTCTTCTGCGTCAAGGCACAGCCATCGCTTCTGTAGATACCACTCAACCTGTAGCCTTCTTTCCTCTGCCCCATCAAGCTTCGCTCTTTCGACCCCTGCTTCTGCCTCTGCATCTATTTCAGCTGCTATCAGCCCCGGTCTCACCCCGGCTCAAAAAGATGAATTGCTTGCCGTCTTGACCAAGCATGCCGCTTCCTTCTATACCCAGACAACAACCTTGAGCCAAATAGCCGCAGCTAAGCATCGCATCTACACAGATAGTTCGGGCATCATTCGCCGTCGCCCGTATCGTGTGTCTTCTAGTGAGCGCAAGGTTATTCAAGATAACGTAGCCGACATGCTCAAGCGCCACATCATACGCCCTTCTTCGAGTCCTTGGTCTTCGCCTGTTGTGCTGCTTCAAAAGAAGGATGGCTCAGTACGCTTTTGTGTTGACTATCGCGCCCTTAACAAGATCACTAGAAAAGATGTATATCCGCTGCCTCGGATAGATGACGCCCTCGACTGTCTCCAAGGTGCACCATTTTTCTCTAGTCTCGACCTAACATCCGGATACTGGCAAATACCGATGCATGAGGCCGACAAGGAAAAAACTGCTTTCGCCACTCCCGATGGATTATACGAATTCAACGTCATGCCGGTCGGCCTATGCAATGCTCCGGCCACGTTCGAGCGCATGATCGACACCGTTCTCCGAGGTCTGAAGTGGAAAACGTGCCTATGCTACCTCGACGACATAGACATTTTTTCTTCGACTTTTTCTGAGCGCCTTGTTCGTCTCGATGAAGTATTAAGCGCACTGTCTGAGGCCGGCCTTCAGTTAAACACCAAGAAATGTTGCTTTGCTTCCACTTCTATCAAGGTCCTCTGTCATGTCGTTAGCCAGAAGGGTGTAAAGCCTGATCCCGACAAAGTGGCTGCAGTTTTGCATTTTCCCCGCCCATCGCGCGTCAAAGACCTGCGCAGTTTTCTGGGGCTAGCGTCATACTTCCGGCGCTTCATACGCAACTTTGCCTCTATTGCGGCCCCTTTGCATACGCTCCTCTGCGCTGGCACGCCGTTTGTTTGGTCTGAGACCTGTGAGGTCGCTTTTACTACCTTAAAGAAGGCTCTCACATCTGATCCGATACTGGCACATTTCGACGACAATGCTCCAACGATTTTACACACGGACGCCAGTGGACACGGCATTGGTGCCGTTCTTCTGCAGCGGCAGCACTCCTCGTGCGAGCAAGTCATCGCCTACGCCAGTCGTACACTGACTGCAGCGTAGCAGAACTACACGATAACTGAGCAAGAGTGCCTCGCTGTTGTCTGGGCCATTCAGAAATTTCGCCCTTATTTGTACGGCCGCCAGTTCACAGTTGTCACTGACCATCATGCCCTGTGCTGGTTGTCCTCGCAGAAAAACTTGTCTGGGCGCCTGGGCCGCTGGATTCTCCGTCTCCAGGATTATGACTTTACCGTCACCTATAAATCGGGCAAGAAACACCAGGACGCCGATGCGCTATCTCGTTGTCCCCTCGCCCAAACCCAACCTCACCGCGTGTCCTCCGCCTCCTCAAACTGCCAAACTACCCCTTCGACGGCTATCTCAACCTTGACCGCCGCACCCATTGACATGATGCCCGCTCCCAGTCTTGGCGATCTCGCCTCAGCGCAGCGGGCCGACCCTTACTGCCGGACTCTTATCGACCGTCTGAGCGGTGCTACGCGGCCACCGAATGCTCGCCTACGTCACCAACTTAACTCTTTCAAGCTAATCGACAACATTCTTCTTTGACACAATTACAGCCCCTTCGGTGACTCATGGGTGCCTGTCGTACCCCGTTCTCTTCGCCGAGAAGTTCTGCAGGCCTTTCACGATGACCCCACGGCTGGCCACTTAGGCTTTCAGAAAACTTATGACCGCATGAAGCGCCGTTTCTTTTGGCCTGGCCTCTCCACCGCTGTTTGAAAATATATTGCGTCTTGCATCTCTTGCCAACGTCGCAAACGGAGCACGTCTGCCCCTGCGGGCCTGCTACAGCCTCTCCCCTGTCCTTTCTGCCCTTTTGAAGTCGTTGGGATTGACCTCTACGGTCCCTTACCATTAACACCAACGGGCAACCGTTGCATCGTCACTGCCATCGACCACTTAACTAGATACGCAGAAACGGCCCATGTTCTTTTCGGCTCTGCTTCAGAGATCGCCCACTTCTTCCTGAACGCCATCCTTCTGCGCCATGGAGCTCCTCGTGTCCTTATTAGTGACCGCGGCAAGTCCTTCCTCTCCAGCATCCTTGCCGAAGTTCTTCACGCCTCGAGAACCGTCCACAAAACCTCTTCAGCTTACCACCCTCAGACCAATGGGCTCACAGAGGGTTTTCGTCGCACGCTGTCCGATATGCTAGCCACGTACATCCAGCCCGACCACACCAACTGGGACACCATGCTTCCCTTCGTTACCTTTGCATACAATACTGCCGTGCAAAGAACCACCAACTTCTCCCCATTCTTCGTTGTGTATGGACGTCAACCTACCTTCACCCTCGAAGCGTCTTTCTTCTCCGCCCCCTCAACCTCTTCCAGACTCTCTCACGAACAGTTTACTTCTCGCCTTACCTACTGCCGTACCATTGCCCGCCTGAATACCGACGCCTCGCAAGCCTCCCGGAAAAGCACCTATGATTTTTCCCACCGTGCCATATTTTTTCACCCTGGTGATGGGGTACTGCTGCGGACTCCAGTGCGTACCCCGGGATTGTGTGAAAATTTCTTGAGCCGTTATATTGGTCCATATACTGTACTCGAACAAACGTCCCCAGTGAACTATCGCGTTGCCCCTGTTCATCCTGTTAATGATCGTCGTTGCCGAGGTGCCGAGATTGTTCATGTTTCCCGCCTAAAAGCCTTCGCCCGTCGCCCTACTGTGCTATAACCTGCGCCCGGGCCGGTCGCTTTCGTACGCGAGGGGAGAAAGTGTAAGCACAACATGCGACCTTCGTCTTCATCTGTAAATATCCATCATCATCGCTCATCTTCTTTTTCGACGGGTTGGTCGCCATATTTGCGGGTGCCATTAAAGGTCGCCCATCCTGCGCTCTGCCTCCCGTCTCACAGAACCTATGCTTGGGGGGTCCGAAATTAGGGCCAGAGCGAGGGACCAACGCCAGAGGGAGGTGATTGAGACTTGGCTCATATCCAGAGAAGGTGACTGGTGCGTGAGCAAGCCATCGATTGTCTTATCGATGAAAGAAATCAGGTTTCTGGACGGTAGCATTGCTTAGCCGCCTTTGTGCTTTTAGGTTTTCTCTTCGCAGGGTGCCTTGTTTTTCCTTACTGCTTTATCTCACTTCCTTTTGGCTGTTTTCACTGCGTTTCTTGTTAAGGTTTCATTTCTGTTGTTTCCGGGGGCCCCTGGTGTGTTATTTCGTTGTTTTACTTTCACGCGTTTGACTCGGCGTTTGCCACGCTACTGACTTCCGTGTCTCAGTCTTTGACACGAAATTACATCCTGTTCTGTCGTTTTCACGATTCATCCTGTTTTTTTTTGTTTTGTTTTTAAGTAGTTGCACATGCCTTCATGTGATTATCGGGTTGGGTGATATCCATTTGAGTTGTTTTGATGCTGGTATTGTATAATCTTTTGGCGAATCATTATCTTCTTGGAATTGTGATGGCCTGTTTGTATTTAAAGCTCTGCCGTTTCCAATAAAATTTCAGTCGTTAGTTCAGCGCCAGTCCTGTTGGTCGTGTCTCTCTTGTGTCCTCGTTTTTTTGCGCTTCTTTACCTTCCTTAAGATCAACCACCGACTAGCCAATACAAAAATGTTCATCGATTCATGATGAGTCTCGCAGTATTAAGAAGCGCTTTCAGCAACTATAAAATGCTCTAAAAAAATTAACGAAGACACTTTGGAAATTCTAAAGGGTGCTTGGCGAAAATCTTGTGGTCAACCCACCGCCGCTTTTCCGAACCGCTTGGCGCGTGGCGGGCTTCCCGCATGTGCGGTTGTTATTGTCTTTGGTGACTGCGGTCTCTATTTTGATTGCAGTGTTTTAGAGTGAGCACTTTGGCGCCCGTTTCACAGCGTCAACGTCGCCGTTCTCCGTTGTCCGTTCGGCGTTAGCGTAGACGTTTTACACTCGGATCATTTTAAGGAAAGGGTGCGCTCATAACTGCCTCCCTGGGTCAGTGGACGCCTGAATCGCGCTTTTATGTTGTTGTTCCGGCTGCAAGAGCCGTTGCCTAGCAGTGCCTAGCTGTTGCCTAGCGGTGGACATCCGAACCGCCCCGTAGAGGAAGGGAGGCAGTGGGAGTGAAAGAAGAAAGGCAAAGAGGGGCCGTAGTGAAGAAAATAAAAATTCTATTTGAGGAAAGGAAACTAAGCCGTAACTCTCTATCATCTCCCGGTAGACACCCATCATCCGTTTGCAGAGGAAGGGAGGAAGTGGGAGTGAAAGAAGAAGCATAAAGAGGGCCCGTAGTAAAGAAAATGAATTTGAAGAAAGGAAATTACGGAGGAGGTTGCGCCGCTGCGCGGAGGAGAGGCCATAGCTGGCACGATTCCAGCGCACGGACGGACACCGCGAGCATGAGCCACTACAGGCTTTTGCCTTAATAAACGGTTGTTACATTGCCCCCGAGTAGATCTTGTGTCGCATTAAAGAGTGTTGGAGGACCAATATCGAGCATCCAGTGCCAAGGGTTGCATAGGTTTTTTGATCAATGCACTTTAAGCGTTAAGAGGCATACGTTAAGAGGCATACTCAGGATACAACGAGACGGCTTGGAGAGACCCATAAAACCACTTGTTTGGAGCGACGTGAAAATACCGCGGCCATACATGAAGCACCCATTTTCGCTGTTGACGGAAGCAACGTCATGTCATATGATCGCAATCCTGGGCGTCGTCTGCTCGAGTGCACTGCTTCAAGGGATTATGGCTACAAAAAATGATGAACCGTATGACCTGCAGAACTGTAAAAGGAAACAGGGGAGCTCCGCACAAAAGAATTCGGTGGTGGCGAGCCTGGACAGATAACGAACATGGGCTTGAAAAACTGTGTGCCCAGCTGCGACAGGTAGCATGATCTGACTGGCTGGGTTGACCTGAAAACTAGAATGAAGAAAGTAAGGGACAAGGCATAAGAAGTACCAGGTGACAAAAACAAAAGAATAAAAAAGGGGGCGGGGGGAGGGGTTTGAGAAACCCGAAGCAGAAGGAGGTGGCGTGCCAGTGTTGAAGCTTAAGGTTCTGAGAAATTGCAGCAAAAGGTGCATGACGTACGTTAAATGTACAACTATAACTCAAATAAACAAAAAAAAGAAACGAGGGAGAAAAGGAAATTTCGAGGGGGAATGGGGAGGACAGGCCGGGAATGAGAAGTAGGTCGAAATAAACAATAAACCGGCGATATGAAGTACTCGAAAAAGCGGTGCATTTTTGTTTTTTCACTCCGACCATGTGCTGCACGTTATCTAGTCCTTGCATTCTAGAAAATTGTGACCGGGCGAAAAGGCGTGAAGGAAATGTAAGCTCCGCCCATTCGTAGTTGACTGCGAAGGAATTTCGTTTCGATTCAGGTGGAAATTGTACACTTAAACCTCGCTGGAAGGAAACGTACAAAGGGGAAAGTGAAAGGACTAAGAGACAAACGGGTGTCTCTGTGGAGGGCTCCGTAATAACTTCGACCATCTGAGGATTTTAATGAGCACTGACATCGCACAACACATGGGAAGCCTTTTGTGTTCCGCCTGTGTTGGAACGCAGGCGCCGCTGCCGGGTTGTCACCCGCGTACACCGAATCAGTAACGAAACACCCTTGCCACTGACCGACCGTGGCGGTCGCTTAAAAGACCCCGTGCGAGAAATCCCCAGGCATTAATTCCGTGCCCTCTGCCACAGCAGGTCTTCACTTTTCGCTTTTTTCCTTTTTATTGATGCTCTTTTTTTTCATTCATTTTCTCTAATTATTTCTCTCATCGTCCGTGTCACCCTTCTAAGCAGAAAATCCCGTAGGGGTAACCTAAGATAAGTCGAATCACCTACTGGCGTCATAGCAACCGGCCGACCGGGAGGAGAACAAACTGAGCACCGTGGCAGGTGGCAGTTAATTTAATAATTGATCGCGAGAGGTTGTTCGGTAAGAGCAAGATGGGTCGCGCAAGCGCCACCGATGGTAGCACCTGCCGTCGCGCGGTAGAGGCACATCGCTTAACCGCTCCCTAGCTGCTCGGTGTGACTCCCAAGAAGATATGAATGTAAAGATGACAATGAACGGACCGATTTCACAAAGCCTACAGCGAATACGCGCGTTTACCGGAAGTAGCCAGCTGCCATTTTTTTTTAGTCCTTCGTGGCGTCGTCTGCACGACAGCCAACATTACTTTGCGCCTTGACTGGCATTATACCCAGCCACAGTAGCTTTCCGCCGTTTCGTCATTGTGTTCAGCTCTATAAAGGAAACAGAGGCGCCACGACGGAGTTATGAGGGGTCCAATGCTAATCACGGTAGGACCAGCGCAGGGAAGGTGGGCAACTGCCGAAAGGAGTGACCGCGGCGGCGACGCTGCGCTTGTTACTCGAACCTTCTTTTGGAATATGCTGCAGGTGACGATGAAAACGCGCTTGACAGCCAATTTCGTTCATTTTGCCAGCAGAACATCTCAACGCATAGGGGTGCACGTGGTTGAACGTCTTCAGACAGTGTTTACATTTCTTGCCACCTCATTTGCTGTTTCAGTATTCGCTGTACTAATCTAGGCATTCGCTATAGACGTTGTGCACAGCGTTTGTTGTCGTTATTTTTTCATCATTGCCCTTGTTCAAAACTGGCCATACGATAGTTTTTTTTTTATTCACGTAAACACATAAATGTATTCATTACGGGCTCGGCGGGTCATCAACTGGAAAGATAAGCGGTTCGAGCAAGGTATGCCGCTCATCTAAATGGAGTTGGGACAAATGCTTGTGGTCAGTGCAAAATCAAAAAACGAGAAGCCAATCGGGGAGGCTTTGAGTACGCTAAATTAGGATTTAAGAGATTTTAATTTCGTGACCAACAGTTGACGTCATATAGCAAATGTTGACTACCTCGCACATACCGAAGAACTGTTTAAGAGATTCAAAATCATACCCGTTCATAAGCTATACGAATTTTTCTTAGCCATAAGATGTAAAAAATCCATTTCTCACTGTGACAACTTCTTCACAGCATTGTCATCCCTCGAAACAAACTCAACGCCATACTCGTTTCGAAAACATGAACGTTGGACCATTCCCTTTTGCCGTACAGAACACGGTCGACGGATGATGCGTCATGAAGTTCCAAGGTTACTAAACAAATTCATCTTTGAACGTTTTTCTCTTGAAACATCTAGTACACAAACTCTAAGAAATCATTTTTTGTAAGCCGCTGTATTTCCTTTGTGTGAAAAGTGTGACACGAATGACTTTTGCATCTATGTTAACACCAATGTATTGCGTATTAATGAGCATGTACCAAGAGTTTATATCGATTGTTTTGAAATTCCTGTATTATATTCTGTTAGGTAGCGTGTGTGGATTTTGTACTTTTTTTAAATTTTTTGCCCTTGCTGTACGCCATGTAGGGGGGCTCGGGCGCCCTCAAGCGAAAATCGTTCGCTTTTTGCCTGAGCCTGCCCACATCATCATGATGTAAATAAAACTGACTTGACTTGACTTGACTTGAATTTCGATTATTGCTACACTAATTACTTTTTGATTTAAGTTAATATAATCTTCCGCTAGGGCGTCTCCGTACGGCTCCCATTCGCTATTTTCACAGTACGAGTCTGAACACCTTGACTGGTGTTTTAGCACTAGATGACCTCTTTTTTTGGAAAAAGCGAGCAAAATGTGGGTGATATCCCGGCATAAATGCCATATGGCGGAAACTCGAATACCAAGTATACTGGAACACTGTGGAAGATTCCCCATTTCCAAGGTTTTCTAGCCTCGCTATCTCATCCCGTGAAATCAAGAAAGCACTATCGCTAGTATGGCAGCTCGAGATATCAGGAGTGCATACGCGCATCTAACGGACATTGTGGATTCCTGAATATCGTAATAAAACTCAGCACACTTGTTCCCTTACAACCTTACATCGGGCAGAAATCGCTGCAAAGACGGACCGCACGAAGGTAAATGCGATCACCTTCTTTTAACAATTTAAGAAACTGCCTCAAAGCAGAGCGGCATATAAAAGGCATTTCATACAGCTTCAGAACTTGAAAATTTGCCATTTGTCAATGTCCACTGATCAACAGGGACAATACGGCTAAATGTACTGAACAGGACTTCTTCAGCTGCCTCTCGTAAACAGTTTCTACGCAATGCGTTGGCGACTTTTTCTCGTCTAGAAAAAGGAAAATCCGTATCCGTCCGCTTCGCACAGTTGTCGGAGTCCATGGCACTCCTCTGGTGAACACACTTGTCCCTGAAATCGAGCATTCATGTAGAGAAAAATCGTGTGGCGACGCAGTAAAGACTGCTTCTTTGCGTGCGCCACGCACCGCGTGACGCGGCGGCCTACCGGAGTACCGCAACTCCTAGAATGCATCGTGGCGGCGGTGGCGTAGCGCAGCTGCTGGTAAAATCGGTCTATTCCGCATATATGTGCATTAAGCCATTAACGCTATCACTTCATACACCTAACCTGGAGGTTACGCGTCCCCTCTATTTTTTCATGGTTTAGAGATTTTAACGGGGTAATGTTAAGGGCCCCGTGTCGCCGAAAAGCCGGCGTCGACGTCGGCGTGTTGTCCATGACAGAAAAATTCACGACAAAATCCCTAGAGAAACAGCCTAAGTGGGCCACCTAGCTCATAGGACGTTGTCACATCATGACAACCTCAACAGCGCATTGTGAGCCCCATGCCCTTCGTGGCAGGTGGCAATTAAGTTTATGACTGATCGCCAGAAGTTCCTGAAGAGCAACCTGGTTCTCGCAAGCCCCACCGGTGGCACCACCTGCACGAGACTCCCAGCGATTCATGAACGTGAAGGAGGGAATGAACAATTTCGCACATTGGCTGCAACCCATTAATGTTATCGGACATATCCTTAAAGCATAGCTAATCCGTCCCTTCCATTTTTTTTAGAGTTAGGAATGACTGACCTACCTTGGTGAATAAGTGATATAAATTCGCAGCGTCTACTGCATGAAAAAAAGAGGTCATGGATCCGTTTTTGACTGCTATAGTGCCTTCGTTTTTCTTCAGAGGTTGGTGGTCTATTCTGCTGGTTCTTATAATCGCGATACTAAAGCGCAGTGCAGGAAAATATTATGAGCCGACGCTGAGGCAGCCATCGAACATCGAGCAGTCGCCGCAGTGGCTCAGTGGTTATGACGCTCGGCTGCTGAGCCGAAAGACGCGGATTCGGCCCCAGGTGCCGTTGTCGAGTTTTCGATGAAGGCGAAATTCTACAAGCTCGTGTACTGTGCGATGCCATTGCACGTTGAGAACCCTCAGGTGGCGATCAAATTCCAGAGATACAGAGGACAGAAACAATCCCGGACGAATATCGCAACACACTAAAAGTAACGCCCATACCCCGGCTACATGGATCCCAACCTACACAAAGCACGCAGAGAGGCAAGGGCTGAATACCTACAAAAGACATTAGCACCCCAAGAAACGACGGTACACGTGGACGCAGCCACATACACCAGAACAGCGGGGCAGCACAACAGCAATGCGGTAACAAAGGTTATTGACTCGACCCTACGCGAGATCACCAGCGCATCACTACACTGTACTGTACGATAGTCGAGGCTGAGGAAGCGGCCGTTGCTCTAGCGGCAGCGGAGGGCTATCGATCTAAACGGTCTCTAAAAATCCTTACAGACTCACAAACAGCATGACGCAACTACCTACGCGGCAGAATAGGGCACAGCGCGCTCCGCATACTCCGCTCTGGGGGCCACATAACACAACGACAAACAAACGAAGAACCAATCAGGCATACTATAGTATGGACGCCGAGACACGCAGGAGTAACACGGAACCAAGAGGCGGACAGGATAGCTCGAGGGTACACTTATTACCGAGCATCTCACGTAGGCGACCTCGAGGGGAACGAACCTGTACCCCAAGATTATTCGGCGATACTAAATTATTACAAGGGCTGCAGAAAGCGGTATCCACCACCGGGCAACTCCCTTAGCAGAGAGGACTCTGTCGCGTGGAGGCAGCTACAGACGGGCTCCTACCAGAACCTACACGTACTCAACAAAATGTATCCAACACAATACAATGACAAACGCCCTTGGTGCCAAGAACTCCCCACGCTGTACCACATAACGTGGGCATGCCAGAGGATAAGCGTGGTACCAGTGATAACAAACCCGACTGCGGAGCAATGGGAGGGAGTGCTCTCCAGCGATCGCCGAGTCGACCAAGAAGGTCTGATTCGGCGAGCACAACTGGCAGCAGCATCCAGCGGAGCCCTGGACTAAGGGCAACCGACCTTTGAGCAAGATGGACGAAGCCATCTCAAAACCGCCAAATACAACCGAATCTAGAGCTAATAAAGTTTTCACTCACTCACTGGAAATTTCCGGAGCCCTTCACTCCGGCGTCCCTCATAGCCTGGGACGCTTTGGGACGTTGAACCGCCGTAAACCATAAACCAAACAATATCCAGCGTTCACACACCTAACACAGGTCATTGGTTCGAATCCACGCCGTGAGCTAGGCTGAAACTTAACTAGCATGTTTATGCTGCAGAAAACGCTGAATTGTATGACGCCATCCGGAACATTCTGTGTCAAGCCGTTCAGCGACAAATTGCACAAGAATGTCGACACTAAGTGGCCCTGCAGTGTCGCCTACGAGACAGGGATATAAATATATACTATATACCGGATACACAGAGTTTGAGTTGTGATTTTCTAGCATCCCGCTATCACCTGGTATTATTTTATTCCATTATGTGACCACCTCAGTTACCGCGGCAACCGCTGCGTTACGACGGAGTCCTTCAATAGCTTTAAGGTCAATGAACTACCGTCGGAGTTTGGTTCGCGGACAAAAGCGACCGTTAGAGGTGCCATCGGCGACAGATGGTCACCAAGGGCCGAAGGGCCCGGTGGCGTATGCTGTGGTTGTAGGAGAAAACCTTCAACGCCCGCGCTGTTATTTGGCATTTTATTTATTCATGACTGACTGAAGCGGACGCCTTGTATCGGCTACAGGGCAACGCCCCGGCTGGCTCCGTATACGTGAACATCTGGCTGCTGCGTAGAGACTTTCCATGCATATAATGACATTAAAACACTGCTGGAAAGTGCGGTGCGGTCGTTAACCTACACCGTAGACACTAACGAAACGGAAAGTGCGGCAAGGGAAAGCCCGCGTTAGCAGACAGCACTCGTTGGATTCATGTTCTGCTAGGGCTGCTAAACTTGGTTAAATGCTCACGACGGAAGGTGTAGCAGTCCGCTACGTTATACAGGGATACACTGTGCAGTAGCTAGCGTTGGATTTTATTGGATCGTTTAAAGCATGGCTTGGCTAAGCATCTGCGACTGCAGCGCAAGAGCGCGTCAAAACCTCGTGCTGGCTGCTGCTATATGCGCGGAGTCACAGCGTTCCTCTTTCGGGAGCACATTCCGTTCGACTTCTGCTGCGAAAGTTGCGCAACAGAGCTTATTTTTATTTGTTCATTTTTTTGAGCTTCTAAGCGGCTCATTTAAGCCGGGATAGCTTGATTCTTTTCCCACCATGCTGCGCTATTCTCGTAGTGAAAATGCTACTGCATAGCACCGCTAACTGCCCCGATCCAATCGAATAATGCTGTTCTGAAGCGCAGAGCTTTGGTGCGCACTGCAGCACACTATCGAGGTCTACTTTGACACAGTAATTTAAGATATTTTAGAAACTTACCCGTCACCGTCTTCGCCACCACACATGCGCAAAATGAGAAAGAAAATGCCTTAACAGAATCAACCACATGTTCACACATACTACAGAAACCAGAAAGAAAACTTAGTGCCAACATAGGAACTGCTATTTGCTCGACATTTTGCCTGCACTGACTGAGAATTTCGCACGCACATTCAATGCTTAACTTGTTTTCACGTGCTCTGACTTTATCAAGTTTAGTTCACGATTGTGGAGCTGGCACTTAGTGTACGAAGCTGCGATTTTAGTTTTTGCAGCTCGGGATTGCGGGCGGGCTTTGCAGTTTGAACGGCTCTGTCCAAACATTGTACATCGGAAAAAAAACCTAACGGAAAGGTGTAATTCCAACCAGCATCTTGTATTACTGTTTAAAGCTCTGACCTACTAACAAAAGCAAGCGATCTGCGTTGACATTGAGGCTCACTGTCATTAGCAGCTTCTGTAGCGCCGTCGATGGTAGGGTATTTCGGATAAGAAATATCCGGAGCGTCTGCAGCTCTGCAGGCATCCGATGCGATACGGCATCACATTGCTGATAGCCGAAACCGGGGTTTGTTCTTTCTTACGCTTCGGGGAAACCTGTATAATATCCTCGGGACAGCGTCAGGCTTCAGCTTGGGCAGCTCATGTCGCAGCGAAACAGCGCACTCGTTCACGACGAACTCATCGTATACCGAACAACTGTGGCATCGAAACGTTCCTCACAAAGCGCATGTACTGCCAAAGAAAGGAGGAGCCACCAATTTCGCCACCAAGTTTTGCGTCAGATGGGAAAAGAAAACGTTGGCACGTTTTCGCCACTGCCCATGTAGCCTGAGCGGCCGCGCGTCCCGCAACCCTGTGAATGCATCATTCGCAGCACGCACACGTTTCACAACACAGGCGCTCACATACTTCTGGACTGCTCCTGATAAAAAGCCGAAGCAGGAAAACGACGCAGCGGCACCTCATAAAACGTCACTTTTTACCTATAGGTGGCAGCCCCACCGCTCCGCCGCTGGCCAAAAAACATGATTCTCGATTCACGGCAGCGCCGGCGGCTTCTGGCGCTTCGCGCAGCGTACCAATCCCCCCCCCCCCCCCCCACCAATTAAGTGAAGGAGAAGTTTCATGACCATAAAGATACTGAAGGATTCTGGTTTCAATTGACATTATAACGTATAACACTGAGATCCGAACGCGAGAGGTAGAGTTAGCGCTCCTAAAAAACGCCCCTGCAGTATCCCTCTGATGACCGATTTCCTGTGCCAGCTACAGCCAATTATTCGTGCGAACTGTCTAACGGTATATTGTCAAGTATAGGTGACAGCAGTCCGGCGAGCAAGAAGACAGCGAAAATCGCTTCCAAACAAAACTCTTAATTTCGGCTGACATACGTCCGCGAACAGCTGAATGACTCGGCGGCGGCGCAACAACAAGCGTGCTTGGCAGTCGTCGGAAAGCATGCACAATTTAGAACTGAAAACAAACTTTCGAAACACGGCCTACAAAATAACCAGAATAGCCTGAGACAACGTAGAATCACTTCAGCCTTGCTGCGATCTTTCGAGATAGAACTGGTCGCGTCTTGTATCACAAAAAAGCGCTAACCCTTAAGAAAACATGTAATGACTTTCTTTAGAAAGTCTAGTGACTTTTGACATTAGGATCTTAAGCCTTTCTTATGACTTTCTGGTGATTTTCCTCATGAATTCCTGGTGGCTTTCAAAAGCGAATTGGCCACGGGGTTGTAGTGTGTTCTTAATGTGTGCTTTTCTGATGAATTTTTCTTGACTCTCTCATGTCCTACCGGCCGTTGCACAACCCGATCCAAATATTGGGATCAGTATTGAAAATTAAGAGGCAAAATAAAAAACGAAGCGAAAAATTAAAAAAGCGAAAAAACATGTTGGCCTATACGGCGATTCGAACCGCCCACCTTCCACACCCTACCTGACCACGCTAGCCACTACTTTTTTTTCTTTCTTTCATGGTATTTATTAAAACATGGTTTTGTACAGAAAGGATATATATATACATATATGTGTGTGTTTATACACACACATAAAAACTATTTACAAAGCACCTAGGTACAAATATGACAGTAAAGATGTTATAACTAAAAGGCCGGTAAGGATACACACTAAGAAAAAAACCGGCCCAGGGGGGAGTAAAGACATCTTTAGCCTTCAAATCGTCCGAAAAGGACAATTGCCAGTGGCTGGCCAGTTAGTCCCCAAAAAGACTAACCTCTCACTCCTTGTTATTACCTTTTTTCTAAGAGCGTATACAGCGCATCAGGAGAGAAAACCAATCCGGTAAAAGCTCTAATTCTTTGTAAATGTCAGTTACCTGCAGCAACATTCGGCTAAAATGAATTC
Source organism: Amblyomma mixtum (assembly GCF_055824585.1). Taxonomy (NCBI): domain Eukaryota; kingdom Metazoa; phylum Arthropoda; class Arachnida; order Ixodida; family Ixodidae; genus Amblyomma; species Amblyomma mixtum. Next base: position 15,441,241 of record NC_143020.1, read on the forward strand.
TGAATGAAACAACTGGTACAATGCTGAGGTTTTGCATGCGCGTTTTCCAAAGGCTATGAAGTCAAATCAGAAGAATCATATCATAGGGTTTCGAGTCATGTTGGGAAACAACAAGGTAGCGCAGACTCTAGGACTTTAGGAGAAAATCTTTCTGTACCATCCTCTGCAACACATCCCAAACAAAATTGCATCATTGGAGCCTATAGAACAATGTTCAATTCTTTCAGGCCCATTGCACAAGAGACAGCTTACGGGTGACACAAAAATGTTTTTCCTAATGAGCCACGTGTTGACAAGTAGAGTTTCGGTGCGCAATTTATAGAAAATGTTTTCGTGGAAGGAGAAATTGGCGTTTTACGCACTCGATTTAAAACATCATGACCCAGGAGCCCAAAGTAGACAGAACGATACGGAACAGCGTCGATATCAAATCCCTGCACAGATTTTTGCGCGAAACCGAATATAAGTAATCATTTGAAAAACGAACTGTCAAATAACGCACGCAGGCATAAACTTCCTGCATAAATCCTAATAAACGAGGGCGTTCCGAAAAATTCGGAAGTAGAATCATGAAGTTAACCTGCAAGAGTGCTCTAATAAGCTGATGGGAACAATCACGAAAAAAGAAGAAGCGGGCAACCAACTGTCTCGCCTACAGCTGATCTAGGCCCAGTCCTCCTGCACGAATAGGTCTGAAAAAATTATCACGCCACATGCGCTCAAATTTGGAAGACTAAATAAACATCACAAATATACGATGGAAACGCTGTATGTAATGTCTGGCGGAGTGAAGGACCTGTAGTACGTAATAGGTTGTTGTTGCCAGAAAGGTGTTGCAAGCCTGGGCTCGACCAAAAATTGAAGGCCGATGCGGTACAAACGTCTGAGCATAATGCTCAATGGCCGGAACACGCCCTCTCTAGTAATGCGCACTTGATTTGTAGGCATGAAGTGGAACACAAAGATATTTAGGAGGCACACATGACCATTCTATTCAAGCGTGCAGGGGCGGAGTTATACCCCATGAACCAAGCCATAGGCCAGAACTTTTGGAGTGATTCATTTGAGTACCAGAAACGATGCCAAATCGATCTATCGTGCACAACACATCATCAATGCTGGGCTTGTCAACGCAGAAAAATGCAAGATTGTCAGCATATTCTAGCAATTTGACTTCATTACCCAAAACAGGGAACCCATGGATGTTACTGTTATGCAAAACACTCAAACAAAGCGGTTCCAGGTAAAGAGCAAAAAGCAGAGGAGACATCCGACAGCCTTGCTCCACGGAAGAGCGGATTGGCACAGGGTTCGAGAGCTGGTAATTAATGATTAATCGTGTTGAGCAGTCGCTGTAGCAAAGTTGCACCCCCTTAAGTACAGTAGAACCCACGTTTGCTCGCTCTAGAAGTGAAAACAGAAATGAATTGCGAACGTGGTCAAATGCTTTCGCAAGGTCGATCTGTAGCAGTGCAAGCTGCTCATGACAGCTGGTGGAATATTCAAGAATTGTACGCGCAGTGTGAACATTACTTTGCATGAGACTGCCTCTGAAACCGCACGTCTGGTGAGATCCAATGAGTATCGACATTGCGAATTGGAGGCGATTTGATAAGATTTTAGCAAAAATTTGTAACACACATTTGCCAATGTAATGGGCCTATAACCTTCTACGGAGCGCAGTTTTTTTTCCTCTGTAGTTTTCGGAATTAGCACTGTGTGGCTTTTTGTAACAGACTGAGGAAGGGCTCGATATAAAGACCCGCAGCAAGACAGGAGTGAGAATAAATTTAAAAGCCTTGCAAAAATCGCCTGAAATTACGTCAGGACCAGGCGTTTTTGAGACAGGTAACTGATCCATTGCATACTCCACCTCTTCCTGCATGAAGAGCCGCAGTAACAGAACAATTGTCTTCTGATAAAGAGCTCACTAAGGTGCTGAAATACGCCAAAATTTCCGCATTGTGCGCACCTGGTGAAGCACTAAACTAGTCTTTGTAACGACCCACAAATACGGCCATCACTCATTTGTATTGGTCACTAGTTTGCAATTGGACATCATCCCCGATATAAACTTTGCAGTCTCATGACGAGGCTCATCAAGCAAAGCCTGTCGTGTGGGGTGCTGGCATTGCAGATCACACTTGATAGGAGATCGAACACGGGTATCCCTGTAGCGTTCTGCATCAAATCTTTGTAACTCACTTTTATTACTAGCAAATTCATCCGTATATAAGCCATGTGCTTCGCATTCAATTTCATGCAGGCTGTACACATTTGTCCTGGAAAAAGACCTCACGAAACCAATATCTATAGCTGTAGCACGCACGTCTTAAACAATTCCCAAGTGGCGAACAACTGCATCTTGCTCGAGAAACAGGATTCCAGTTGCGAGCGGACATGAATGATAAATCCTTGATCATTAATTACCGAGGAGTTCAGGTTCTAAAGCTCTCATTTGGGCCTAAATTTTGAAAAATCACTGCTTCCGAGGCAAGCAGCCACCATACAGTGATCAGAGAATGAAACTGATACAGTGTCACAGACCAATTCTCCGGATACAAGTGGGAAAGATGCATAGATCCGATCTAGGGGAGCGTAATAATGGCCCTGAATCCGTGTGAATAAACGGAAACCAGGATATGAACTTCCGGTATCAATGAGCCCTGCATCTTCGGCAACAAGTGACAAAAGTTCACCACTCCTATCCCTGGGTGTAGCAGGACCGGCACGATCAACTGCGTCGCACACACAATTAAGGTAACCCATTAGCACAACGTGCCGGTCATAGTCCAGTAAGCTGCCTCTGCCTTCAAAAAGACAAATGCGCTGAGGTGCAGTATTAAATGCAGACATTAATTAGTCACCATGGCTTTCCATAGAGCAGAAAATCGCAGCATATCAACCGGCTCTCATTATCGACATTATAGGTCAAGCTCGAACAGGGAACTGTCTTGCGCAGAAACAAACAGCAACCCACCGACAAGCCCACAGCTTGCGTCACGAGGACGTTATATTCTGATAAAGGGGCGTGCAGGGCCACCTCGGTATCCTCCTCACTTTGAATTTTCGTCTCCTGGCCGGCGATAACATCAAAGTGCCTGCTGTAGAAGAGTCGGCGGAGTTGCACCTGCCTCTGGCGAGACCTAAGGCCACGTATATACAGTGTTGCAAATAGTAACTCTACGGAAGCAGCCAGGATGACTGTAACAAATTAAGCCTACAGTTCCATGCGCCTGTCGCAATACAGCGAAGCTGCCTGAGAACCACCGCCAGGCCTCCTGGACCGTGAACGCCGGTACTTCCCCATGTGCCTCGACGCTCGACGCCGACAGCGATGCGTGCTGCGCACCGCGTCCTCATTGTTATAACACAGTTATAACGAGCCTAAACAACAGTAATGCCAGAGATGTCGATGGTTTTAAAGCAAAACCTCTAAAATATGTTGCTGATCCCCTTGCCTCAGTTATAACACATATCTTCAACCTAGGTCTTAGCCAAGGTGTCTTCCCCACAAAATGCAGCTTGCGCGAGTAACTGTCGTTCATAAAAAGGGCAACAAGAATGACATGATCAACTATCGGCCTATCTCAATTTTACCTATTTTATCTAAAGCTTTCGAGAAAGTGATATTGTGCCGCTTTAGCAAATTTGAAGAAAAACATAAGATACTAACTAACTCTCAGTATGGCTTTCGGCGAGGTCTAAGTACAGAATTTGCTCTTCTGACACTAAATGAACATATTTTAACACATTTCGAGCAAGGTAATTTTATACTTGGAATATTTTTAGACTTTTCCAAAGCGTTCGACCTCATAAATCATGAAATATTAATTCTGAAATGTCAGCGGTATGGTTTCTGTGGCAAAGCATTACGTTTAATACGATCATACTTGGAACATCGAAAACAAATAGTTAGAATAGCTGACTCGGTCTCTGAACAACTAGAGGTGCGTAGTGGTGTACCGCAGGGCAGTATTTTGGGTCCATTCCTGTTCAACATGTACATAAATGATATTACTAATATTTCCCCCATTGCTAAATTTATTATATATGCCGACGACACGAGCATTTTTTTTGCACGAAGAGATGTTGAAGAATTATGTGACTCCGCACAATCTACACTACATGTTTTAGAGGAATGGACTCAGAAAAACTGCCTGAGGATCAATGTGTCCAAAACTAAATGCATTTTGTTCAGGTCAAAGGGCAGAAACATAACAGTAAACAGAAATATAGCCTTACACTCTGTTCCCATTGAAATTGTTCCTACTTTTAAAACCTTAGCAGTTATTTTTCATGAAACTTTATCCTGGGATTATCATATCAACCATCTAGCAGCAAAACTCTCTCAAGTTATAGGCCTCATATATCGCAATCGAAATATTCTACCCCGAAAGGTTATGCTGGCCATTTATAACACCCTATTCTCCTCAAGGTTAAACTACTGTCAGTTAGTCTGGGCATCTACAAAAAAGGAAAATTTACAAAAGCTTCATATACTGCAGAAAAGGTTTCTTCGTACAGTAGAAAATGTACATAGTCGCTTTCACAGCCATGAAATATTTTTAAAATACAATGTGATGCCTATTATGACAATGTATGACTACCGACTGAGTAAGCTTTATAAACAGGAAGTAAAGAATGGTGGTACATTCTTAAAACAGCTAGCGAGTCTACAAAGCAACACCCCAAGTCATGCCACCCGTTACAGCGAATACTGGACGGTAAAAACATACCGTACAACATATGGTCATCAAACATTGCAAAACCAGTTGCCGAGGTTATTGAATAAATTAAAGAAAATGTACAATTACAAATATACCCATTTAAAGAAATCAGAAAATACTACATGTCCAAATGATGATGCCTGATTGTCTCTGACAATCCGGAATTACACTTCTTTTTCTGTTTCTTAATACTTGAGTTTGTTTCTACACCCATATCCTTTTCAACTGAATAATTTCTCCTTACACTAAGTGACCATGTTTACCTACCGGATTTTTATTTTTATCGTATTGTATCCATGCTATTTGCTCCTGTCGAGTGAACTGTAATCTTGACTATCTTTTCTTGCCTACAACCGCCTGTGTATTTTGTTCTTATGAGTTCATAGAACTGATCTGTCATTGTTTCATGCCTTAAGCCACGGTAATTTTATGTTCTATCCATCATGTTGTATGTTCTATTCTATGTTCTTTCTATTAATTTATGCCGTATATCACAAAATTTTAAGTTGTATTCTGTAAAGAAAATAGAATTTATTTATCAGGGTGTGCTGTGAGCTGTACTGTGTATAGCATCTTTTTTTTTTGCATATAAGCATTGCCACTGTACTGCTGCCAAGTGCATGGGGGCCTGCGGCTCTGTCAAGCTGTCGTTTCTGACAGCTTTTACTGCCGGCCTCCAGTGTCGACTGTATACCCTACGACACAAATAAAGAGATTATTATTATTATTATTATTATTATTATTATTATTATTGTCACTCGTTCCGGAAGCGCAAGACGCACGTCGCTGGTGAAACGGCTCGCCTGCGGAACCAGGTTCATCATCCGTTGGAAGAAGGCCCTGGTCAGGAAGTTGGTGTCCAGCAATGACAGGAGGAGGCGAAGTGCCCGCAATGGTATCCGTAGGGGCTTCGAAGACGGCGACTGGTTCTCCACCAGCAGCAGAACTCGGTGCCTCACACCGAGGCGGCGCTGCATGGTCATCCGCCGGATCTTTACACTCCGCGTCAGCACTTTGGGGAACAACCGGCGCACTGACACTCGAGACTCAGCTACAGCGTTGATTGGCAAGTCCCCAGTCGCATCAAGTACTTCTGTAGCGTCCGTGATGTGCTCCTGTAGAGCGTCGTCAGGGGGCTGCGCGCGATGCCGCAGCTTGTCGACATACGTCACGTCGCTCTCCTCCGTTGTGTGGCCGAAACGCCGGCAGTCGTCACACCACGGCGTACGACAGTGCCGACGAATGTGTCCAACGCGGTTGCCACGTTGACAGAGAGGTGGTCTGCCCGGAATCATAACAAGGCTCTGAATGCCGCACACAGTCAGCTGATGTGGAACGTCACTAACCCCGACTCCTGCAAAAAACAGGACGACATCACGGCCTAGAGTTCTCATCTGTTCCATGTCTGAAAGTCTCCAGTTTTCCGCCGAGATAGATGTCACCTTCCCGTACGCCAGGAGTGCCTCGCGGATGAAGCAATCTTCTAAGCGCTCGGAAAGCCACCAAAGCGTCAGCTTCGCCTTCTTCGGTTCCGGGTCAACAACAACGCAGCGGCGGCTCTTCACCAAGAGGTCGCCGCACGACACGAGCTTTTCTTTTGATTGCGCCCATTTGCAAGTAACCATCGATACCTGAGACATCTTGAATTGTTCGATGAGGTTCACGACGTTTAGTAGGAAGTCTCTGAAATCCTGTGCCCTGTACAGGCGCCCAGCAAGTTTTTCATGGAGGAAAATGGAGTCGGTCAACAGCTTACCGGTCGGGAGTAGGGGCAGAAGGTTATGGTAGTCATTACTGCCAGCAAAAGCCTGAGCAGTACCTCGGCCAGAGGCCGACTTAACCTTTTGAGCGGAGAACATCGAGGAACCCGTCCGCTTTGAACAACGTCTTCTTCATTCTCCACGCTAGCCACTACACCACGGCACCACACGTTAACTGGTGAACTTATCCGGCGTGATATGTGTGGTCCAGTTGTTTGCTGTGTTTGTAATTGCGTGTAAATGTGGCAGCAGCATCTACATGCTCGCACGGGAAAATAACGTTGTTCAGAAGGTCCTTTCAGGCCTGTTAGGAGTGCCAACTTATTGAGAGCCTTGATATACAGCGCATTGGCCGTACCAAACCGCTTGGGAAACTACGTCTCAGAACGACAGCTGTCGGTTTTAGTGTCTTAGCGCTCCTAATCCTTCGTACTGGCCACAGCGTTGGGCAAAACTGCGCTCCGGGGCGTAAATTGCTGGAATAATGCGCTAGATAGCTTCAAAACCTGCGAGCATGGTAGCGATACTCATCTTTCTAATCCAGCGAGACGTTTGAATAATGTAAACGCCCATTATGAGGTGACTGGCGATCGAGAGACTGCGCTGTCTTCTTTTTTACCTTGTACATTGGTACATCGCATGCTTGTCACTTGGGTATTTTTCTTGTGTCGTTCCTTTCTGCACTGTTTGAAGTTATATTGAAAACAGCGCGCGCTCACGCTTGCAACGTGATGCACTATATTGAGCCTGCAATTGATCGAGCCTTTCATATTAGGTTGTTCGTTACTGTCTCAGTGTCTTCGACCCTTTATATGGAACTTTGCAGACAAAGAAAGTTCTTCCTTTCACTCTTGCCAGTAGTACGTTTCTTAGTCACTCATACTACCGCCGGCGCGCGACACATTCATCGCAGAACAAAAAAAGCCAAATTTTTCGTGTAATGTTTCAGTAGCTGTCAGTAAGCGTAATGATCTTTTTTTTTTCAAGAAAACCTTCACTGGCCAGTAACCAACCTCTCTATTTCCATACTGCCAACACTGTCATAAAAGCGCTAAGTATAGCCGCCCCTCCCCCAATACCTCCGGCGCTTGCTGCATTTATTTTATGCGCGCCTTTGTGCGTACCACAAAGGAATGCATGAAAACATGAGTTCCTGATGTGTAATGGCAAGAGAGAAATTCTTTGCGAAATAACATCTGAATCTCTTCTAGTATATTACTGCAGGGGGGTTACCGGCGAGAAAAGGCACTTGAGTGGCTGATGGCCAATGACATAAGGAAATCTTTTCTATTGACGAAAAAGAGTATGTGCTGAGTTTTTATTGTCGGAAGGCATGATGGCTTCGTTTATTGGGGTTTAACGTTCCAAATTACCTCCGGCTATGAGAAACGCCGTAGTGAAGGGCTCCGGAAATTTCGACCAGTTGGGGTTCTTTAACGCGCACTGACATCATCGTACAGTACACGTGCCTCTAGAATTTCGCCTTCATCGAAATTGAGCCGCCATGGGCCGGGATCAAACCCACGTCTTTCGGGTCAGCAGCCAAGCACCGTAACCGCTGAGCCACCTGATTTTGTGGTCACTCTCCAATGTGTCACAAGGAATGCATGGACATGACGCGAGAAACTCAACGCTAATTTTTATAAGGGAAGCCGCCTGACGGCGGCTTTAAAAACGATGAAAAAAGCATTGCAAATATTCGCAGCAATATGACCGCTAGCCTGCCTGTGCCGCCTTCTACTATGCTTCCATTTACTTGAATTCATTGCTCTACTCAAAGCGACGATTCTTTCTTCACCTTGCTTTCTCAATAAATACTATGCCCATACCCAATTTGCCTCCTTGATTCGACTCAGTTATCTTAAACTCACATTTTCTCTCTAGCCCACATTGCACTGTTCCTGTCTCTTCGCATTACACCTAGTAATTCACGCTCTAAAGGTCACCATGCTCTTCTGAATTTGATTAGAAGAGTTTTGCGCCCGGTATAGGTATTTTCATGTACTTTCACATAAGTCTCTTGTACACGCTGATACCGCAAAGCCTCCATGACTGCTGAGAATCTGAGTGCATCAAGGTCTTGCTCGCAGCTCATGAAATCTATGCATAGGGGTCGATCATAATCTGTTAATTTCTTGTTCTCCTGCTTTAGGGTGTTAAATTTCACAGGGACACCTAACTGCAATATCTGATAGCAGAACGATAGCATCGGAAGCTGTTGATGCCTTTACATAGTTTTGTATGATTTTTAACGCTTTCGCTGCGATCCCTACACGTCTGCCTACACAGAGAGATCTCGCACGGTCATATAGCTGGCGGTTAGATGTTGCCTCGAAGGCGGCAGAGGGGATGGCAAGGACGCTATTAAGACATGTCGAAACGCATAGTTGCGACTTCTCGTCTGATCGTCTTCTGTTCTGATAGCCAAAGCATTTTTCTCAGTGATGCTTGCATTCGCTATGGCATTATTATGGTTTATTGTCAAGTAGCCTTTACTATAGCCAGCCTGTTCCTTTGGTTCAGCGAAGTCTAACATTGTTATAGTTAGTAACATTGTGCTACTAAGCTAGCACTGTGGTTCTGGTATTTGTTAGCTTTCTACCGATGGCGACATTTGGTCGCGATACAAGTATTTTATCCAAGCTGCAGTCTCTAGCAGTGATTCAAGCAGTGCCTGTTTTCTTTTTGTTTCAGGGGTGATAAGGTGTGAACTCCACATTTGGCAAGGCCATGGACAACAAGAGCGTTTAACCAACTGTGAGCGGGAGTACCAGTATTTGTGTGCACGCCGCGAATCGTATGAGGTTTATGATGCTGGCTGCACATATTAGCCAACATCGTAGCAAAGGGGCTAAAATTACCTTGATTATTTGGCTTGTCAAGGTGATTAGAACACTATAGACTTCGTTTTCTCCGTCTGGTAGCAGAGGATAAATAAACCTCGCAACAAAATTACAATGTATGGCTATTCATTATTAGAGCGCAGTTGAGCGGATTGGGAAATTGAATGACGGAGTTTTGCTGCCATTTATGCAATCCATAATGATAAATAAAGCGTTGCAGCGACGTTCGCAGGTGGTTTTTCCGCCGCCACCACTGTGTCTTTGCTTCGAGAGCTTTGCTTCGATCGCAAGATCTCGGCTGAACTGGCGCGATGCTTTTGTGTGGTCGGCAAATTACGGTGACGATTATCGCGTAATGTAATCGTCCTCTGAGCAGGCTTCAGCAGTTTCACAGTACTACCACAGCCGAATTCCGAATCATGAGCCATGTGCCCCTTCCTTCACGGTTCTCTGTAGGTGTCCACCAGCTGTGTGGATTGTACCGTGCTGTCTACGTAATTCTTTTAGCTCATACACAAAGCCTAGAGAAAGACTGAGAGGTACTTGTAAATGTTTCACGGCGCATTTCGACAGGCAGCTCCACCCGATGACAACGCAAGCGGGAAAATGCGCGAGGCACGGGCTGAATACATAGGGTTTAACGGGAAATGGGCAGGAAAAAGTGCTCGTGGTGACGCGATCGCAGAGGTACAGTCTTTGTCAAAAGTTTAGAGCCCAGGGGGTTTGCTTGTAAGCCTTGCAGTGGGCCCCCTGAAGCATTCGTGGAAATCCTAAACATTGGAGGGGGCAGGACCAGAAATCGTCTTACCTTCAGGAAATTTGGAGCGCTGGAGATTCAATACAAATCACGCATTGTGGCTCAGAAGCAAACCTTCCTGGCTCCAAACTTTTGACAAAGGCTGTACGTCCGGTCAACCGAACGCGACAAGGGCAGCGTGAGGCACGCGCAGGCGGTCGTGACCTGGTCCGTCATAACCGCAGTGACGCTGTTCAACCCACAAATGAGCAAGAAGGCCATTGTGCAGATGAGCTCTAAAATATGGAGGCATACAAACAATGCATTCTGTTGCTTAATTATGCGATTGCTCACGCGCCTCTTTGCGATGCGTTTAGTGACTTCCTTTCTAAACTGGTCCGCATAGGAAACTTAGTTAATATCAACGACGCACTTATGCTTTTTTGCGAAAACGACGCCTCAACACTATCGTTTTCTGTTTGGAATGCTGCAAAACAATGCGAATGTTAACGACGGTAGCCGACCACCTACCAAGGCGTTTGTGCTAGCGAAATGACTGCTTGAATGTAATGGCAAAAAATAACCTCCGCTATAAACCCTTGTACATTCGGCCAGCCCCACTTCTGAAATGGATGTGTGGTTTGCCTTCTTTCCTAGCGTTAAACCCTTGATGCAAGCGTTTCCTTTACGCTTGAAATCAAAAAGAGACCTGAGTAACTGAACAATGGAAAGGGTGAACAAGAACGTTAATAGGATAGCCAAACCAATGAATTTGAGGGGTGAGCGGTGATCCGGTCCGTGCGTTCAAGAATTACTATGAGGGATTGTTCAGCCAGAAACCGACTCAATCTAACAGGTTCTCATCGGCTTCAGGGCTGGACAAACTCACTTCAGGGGGTAAAGCGGGAAGCAGTGCTTAGTATTCAGGGACTTGCAGACAGAATGCTCAAGGCGCGGATACACTTCTATTAATGGGCGCTACTTCTGAGCCTTGGCTGGAGAGATTGTAATCCGGAGCCAGATTTTCCGAAGCGTATCCTCCTCTTCTGCGCGGGTAAGACCGCGAGGGGGGGTTACCGCCCACCAAGGGACAAGAGCACGAGGGGCGAGCACGGACCGAGTACAGCAGAGTGGCAGCATAATTTCCGTAATTGATTGTCGTGGCATACACAAAAAAAATTGTTATATCAGAGAGTGCTCACTCAGAACTCTTTTTTTTTGTGAGGAAGATACCCCACACTCCAACTCTCCGTTTTTTTTGTTTTTTTTTGGGGGGGGGGGGGGACAGCGGACAATACAAAGCGCCATGCAAGGCTGAAAGCTCTCTCCTCTCAGCATATACACATGCTGAGATATCCAATTCGAAACACCTTCACTTTCCCAATAACCTTGAGCACAGCCTTCTCGCCAGTGAAAAACACCTCCCAATTCACTCAACGCCTACTAGGTTTATAAGTTTTTCGAACCCTCTCACCTATCATGTGCTGCTTCAGTTTCTCTTCTCCTTCGTCGCCTCTCTTCTCGAGTATCAAGCGGTTCTGATCGGTGACATGAACACCTCAGACATAAAACTCGGGCTATACCCATAACACTCGGCCCGTTCGCAGCACAAACAGCCACGTACAACAACACCGCTACACTCTGAAAAACACGCCCGTAAAGCACAGCCGCACATGTCACACACGTCAGCACCTCACCAGATCTCACGGTTCGGCACGAACTGACCCAAATCCATTGGCAGGTTGACTATCTTCTCATTCACCACCACATTTTACAGTGTCGATTGAACTTAAACCAATGCAAGACCTAGGTAAAATTATCCTTAGAGATTACAATAAATTGAAAAATGGCATGCACCACTAGCCCCCCTCTCTAAAATATACGGAAGGAGGAGGAATCTCCAAAATATCTTCCATCGGGCTAGTGCCCTGTACAACTCCGGAATACGGTCCACCAAAGAAATCACCGTGTTTTTTACGGCCGATCACCTAATTGAAGTCTAATAACACGCCTGGACCTCATGCCAGTTACCTTCATCTGTGCCCGCGACAAGGTAAAGTTAGTTTCGAAAAAGTCAGATGCATTCATGGCGATTACAATTAACGTTCCACATAGTATTGAAGAAGGAAAATTGTGTCACACACAACACGGTGACTGGAGGCGTAAATAGAAACTATCGGTAGCGTTCGTTCTATGCCGATTAAATCACTAAATGGAACAGTAGCCAGCGGACAGCGCCCTCTATTGTCTACATGGCTCAGCACCGCTCCTTATGTCTATGTCTTAACGTCCAACTCACTCATAACCCCGCCGCTGCCTTCATGCAGCGTACAGCAACGCTTGTGCACTCGCTCCTGGGGAAAGACGCGGGTTCGATCCCGGCCACGTCGGACGCCTTTCGATGGAGGCGAAATGGCAGATGCCTGTAGAGGCTGATATCAGTGCGCATTAAAGAAACCCAGAAGGTCGTAATTTCTGCAGCCCTTGACTGCGGCGTCCCTTGTAGTCTGAGTCGCTTTGAGAAGTTACACCCCCATAATTCATCATTTATACAGAGAGTGCTGGCGCACCCACGCACCCACTACTCGGAGCTTCCCTTTTCCTCAGCCTCCGTATTAAAATGCAATCACATCACCTATTTCGCTGCGGCACCCGTCTTGACGTCGAAATTCTGGCTGGGCTTCATCCGCCATAAAAAGTTTACGCTCTTACTATGGGTAGTTCCCTCCTCTTCAATCTCGCTCTTGCTCCACCTGCGCTTCGCTGTTAGTTTACGCTCTTACTATGGGCAGTTCCCTCCTCTTCTATCTCGCTCTTGCTCCACCTGCGCTTCGCTGTTAGCGACGTAAGCACTGCCATCCCGCGATGGAGGAGCCACTAAACGAGTGACGTGGGTGGCGCGTAGCTACTTCACGGAATGGATCACATGAAGAGCTTTCGCTCTATTATCCACGCACCCAGCCGCACCTATCCGCCAGCCGCCTTGTGCAGGACTGAAAGACGACAACACACGAGGAATGGTGCCGAACTTCCATCTGGGTCTCGTTTGCCTCAGAACATGGCCAGAGAACACTTGCAGCTATGCGGAACCTATGTAGGTGAGAAAGTAGATTTGCGATGGTGGTTCAAAAAACATCAGCGTGACGTCAAGAATGAAAATGTGGCTTCCAACGCCATAGCTGAACGCCGTCAAAACACGGGTCGCTTGATTAGCTGGGGTTCCTCTTGAAAAAAAAATCTTGTCTACGCGCCTGCGCAAGGAATCTCTTCCCATTGAATAAAAAGCGAACTGTTAAAAGGCCACGCGGCTATCTAAACGAGATATACGTGCACTGTGTTTGCCATGTTTTTTCTTCATAAGCAATGGCAAATCTGTTTCTGTCTCATTGTGAGCAAGGCATCCGTAGCGGTGCCGAAACATCACTGTTTTAATTTTTTCTCAAGTACACCTGGGCAAGCGTATGTTTTTTGACATACAGAAACGCGATTAAAGTCGCACATGTCTACATTGTAAAAAGGGCCGCGTATTCTTCTGCATCAAGTGCCGAAAAATGACGATTTGTTACCATACAGAAACAATTCAGTGTTTTTCTCAATACGGAGCAGCGTTGATGCACTATGCTTTAAACATCAGGAATAAAAATAAAATGTCAAAGCGAAGAGACGAGCGGTGTGGAAATGCGTGCACTTACGAGATGACATTTCGCAGGCGACGTTTATATTCGCCGGGATCGCCATCTTGATTGTCTACGCTTTCCGCACTGCCACAGCAAGTAGGTTTCTGTGGTTTTTGCCTCGCGAGGCTTCGCGAGTCGTCTAAGCGAAGAGCTGTGGGAGTTTAAACAAAATTTTGGCCTGTCAGGGACAGTCTTTGTGAACTTGCTTGTGGTTTGCTTTTCATCAGCGCCGTAGTGAGACGTGTGGGCACGGAGGAGAATGCGAATTTCTTTGCGCCTGGGCGCAGCTGGTTGTCCTGTCATTATGCGTAGTTCTCCAGGCCCGTGTACTTGCGCAAGCGAACGCTGTGCTATTTAATTATTGGTATGGATATGCAAAAGGTTTGAGCTTGTGAATGTAAATATAAATTGACGCATTAGTGACTCTGTGTGATGCCACGCATATTCACAAGTTTTGGTGGCGTTATAATCATGTCTTGCACCAGGATGCGCTGAACTTTCCTGGGTAGTTTCTTCTACGAGAGGTCTAATATTTGTAGTCTGGGAATATTCTTTATGCCTAACTACAAAACAGATTCCTAACTACAGTAACTACAATGCCTAAGAACAACAACGCAATGTTATTATTGTACGGTATGCGCTTTTATTCATCTTTCCATTCTTTCTGGTAAAAATTCTTGTTAGTAACTATGCCGGCACTACCTTGTAGAGGTTTTCTGGACCACTTCAAGCTGTGCTTTACGGCTTTTATCCCAAATATGATTCCAAACTTCTGGTGAAATGAACTGAATTGAGTTCAAATGAACAAGACGCTGAATTTTGATTTGCAGCAAACGCCGTTATGCTGTTTAGTGCACTGGAGCTGCGTTTGAGCAATGAGGGCAATTGTAGGACCGATAATGGCCTCCTCCGCTCAGGGTTCCCTAAGTACCCTGACATGTACCCTGATATTTGCATTTCGCCGCTACGGGAACGCTTCCACCGCCAGAGGTTTCGACCTCGCGGCGTTGGCTTGGCACTCGAAAACTTTTGACACAGTGCCATGGAGAGCGGGTTTCGCCACTTTAATTTTAGTACAGGCGTGAAATAACTTATATATAGAACATCATAAGTTTGTTCAGGTAGAGCGGGAGCTGAGAGCTGGCCATGGCATGTGCTAGACGTCTGCAGCGAGCTCCTCAAAACAGCGGACTTTTTAGACAGTTGCCCGAAGCTGGCAGATTTCCTTGCAGTTTTCTTTTTATGCGAAGCATACTACTTTAGCTACCACTTCAGCCCTTCACCGTGGTTATGCGCCTCCAAATCACGTGATACATGACGTCACACCACGTGACGCGATGACGTCACGACAGTAGAGAAACGGGGGTCCACCTCGCGCCGTCGCTGTGGTTGTGCGCCTCCAAATCACGTGATACATGACGTCACACCACGTGAGACGATGACGTCACGACAGTAGAGAAACGGGGGCCCACCTCGCGCCGTCGCTGTGGTTGTGCGCCTCCAAATCACGTGATACATGACGTCACACCACGCGACACGATGACGTCACGACAGTGCAGAAACGGGGGCCCATCTCGCGCCGTCGCTGCGGTTGTGCTCCTCCAAATTACGCGACACGATGATGCTTCGCATTCTCCAGGCTTAACCAAGTTAAGCCTCAGCCATTTTTTTTACTGTTCGCAGTCGACTGCAATTTACGAGTGCGAGGCAATATGTTAAAAGGGTGCTTTTTTTTGCCGCACTAGGCGTTCGTGGAAAATGCCAGTGGCCCCTGTATCTGAGATTTTTTGATGTGGTGAGGGCGCTAACCAAACCATTGCTGTGAGCGATTGTTACTAAAAGCGGGCTATTCGGGGCACTGAATTGTACTGTACGTTGTGTCAAGCTTGCAAAGCAGTTTTGTGCTTGTCTAGGTGAAGCTTATTTATTATCACGCTTTCTTTGGGTTATAAAGCAGTAGTTATTTTTATCACTTCTAGGCTGCGTACCTCTAAAGATACACAATTGTAGATGTCGCCCTTCCAAAATTGCCGCAGGCGCATATTGTAACCTATAGTATTCATTTGTTTTTTTTTTCGAAAATGCTTCCAGGCGACTACCAGTGATTTAGACGATGTCTAGCGCGAAGAAAATGACGCCTCAGCCACACTGGGGAAGGGGATGGGTGTGCATGGCAATGGACGAAGAAAAGCTCAACTTTGGGGATGGCGCTGCAGGGTAAGGATAGTACCACATGGTGTGGCACAAGGTATGGTTTGGGCCACCCAAAACTGCCCTTGGAATGGGCTCGACTCATTTAAAATCGTGTGAGATACCAAGAAAAGCTTAGTTAGAGGGTCGCCCTGTATCTAAAGGATGGCAGCACATGCTACGACACATGAGGCATGTCTGAAATATAGATAGGGCACCCGAAATTTGCTCTTTGAATCACCTTCTCTGAGTTTGACCGCCGGTCAGTCTGGGTGTCCTCTTGTGAAAAAAAGGCTTCATCTCATCTCAAAATGAAAGTGGCGTACTTCCAAAAATCAGGTTGATGCACTCCCGAAATTTGGGTGACCCATCCCCGAAAATTTGAAAATTGAAAAACGAAACTCTTACACCCCTGAAAATAAGCTTGGCCCACCCCTAAACTTTGAGAGGAACACCCTCAAAATTTGGCTGTCCCACCGTGCTTTCGCACAGTACTTTACGCTAAGCAATGCTAAACTCCAAGGCATATCTTTATCAATCTGTTCTTTACTTACAGAATACCTTCATATCTTTGGGGGCACTACCGCAAGATAGACAGTTTTAAAAACGATGTCGCATTAATAGGCCATAAAGCAGTTAAAACGTCAGGGTAAGGCAAATTTATAGTTTGCATTATCGAGAGTAACCGAAAGTTGAATATGAAAAATCATACATTTTCACAAATACAGTCTAGAATATTAATTACGATTGACAGAGACTGATTGAAATACATTCTTCTGCCGACAAATTAAACCCTTTCACTCTTTGTTTTAAAAAGGCTTTCACAAAGCTGTTCATTTTGGAGTGGTGTTTGCGGACTTTCTGAAAGGAATCGTGCCTAGTCGAGAAAATGTAGTGTAGGCTAGGGTAGCTTGGTATTCACGGAAATGCAGACTGCGTAGGTTTGTAAACATTGGAATACTTGTGCCACTTTGTTTAAAGTCTCAAGGGAACCTTGGCGATCCATATTATTCGGTTGAATTGTGTGTGCCGAGATAAATTTTTAAAACAAATCGGCTAATTACCTGCAATTAGACTGTATTTCGCTTTCCTTAATGCAAGAGATGTAGTTCAATTAGTAGGTCACATATTTGGTTCAGCACCACACTTCACTGGACACTTGCTCTAATAAATTCATCGTGGTCCTCAGACCACTACCTTTCTATACTTGGTTCTAGACATCCTGGTAAAATCTCTATACCGTTTCGATTGCACATTCAAGAATCCAAGGCAACATTTTTAAATCTTGAATTATTACTTTTCTGCACCTTTGCCTTTTAAAAACACCCGAGTTTTAAATTTTTCCTCTAATTTTTTTTAATACATCGATATCGCACTCGTAGTTTCAAAGTGGTATTCGCCTTTACGTCATTTGTTGTGATTCTCAAGCGGCAGAGTAGTAAAATGACAGAGGTCAGTCGATAGCGCATTTTTCTCCTGCACCACGAGGCACCGAACAAATGAATTCAACTCTAAACCGCCGACAATGTGGCCTGCTTCTTCTTGCAACCTCAATCATGTGGCTGCAATTTCTTTATCGCTCAAAACTATGTAGGGACACGAGACGCACATCATAGTCGGTGTTCAAAACAGCCACGTTAGAAAATGTGAGGAAGGCTATAGACCGCCCAGCTTTGCTGTTTTTCGTACACGACATCCCGGCTCAAAGACTTTGGCTATTGGCTCAAGAAGTAGCGCTTGTCAATGTGAATCCCGGCCTGCTGGCTGCATTCCAATTAAAACGTAATGCAAACATTCCTGTGTCTGTTTTCACATTGGTATCTTCTTAAAATTTCAGAGTATCTACATTGACCTTATGCCTTCGACTATGGCGTCTGTCAAAGGACACAGACACCTCTCGGCTTTAAACCCGTCACTCCCTTTCATATGGAAGTTTTGTGCTGCCAAGATACGATAGCAAAAGCATGCGATCTCCTCAAGCGCCTTCTTAGGAGAGCGCGCTGTCATTGGCCTAACGGAGCCCGGTATTCAGGATCTTATCACAACGCGACACGCTGTCAAGAGCCAACACACTAGGTATACTATAGAGATGTGCAACACATTTATTTGGCGCGGAGATGTGCGGCACCGCCAAAGCCTACGGTGAGCACACCATCTATACCAGTGTAAAGTGAGTGTGTAGCAACCTCTTCGCAAATACTAGCAGCATTAAGTGGTATTTTGGAATTTCAAAGAGCACTAACTGGACAGTTTCAAGTCAGAGGGGTTCACGGATTACCTAGTTAACATCTTAATGGTAATATTTACGCTGCCGCCTGAGCTGTTCACCGTGGTTCCGTACATTCTATTCATCGTCTCCTGCGCCAGCTGGTCCCATCTACATCGGTCAAAGTTTTATCCATTTGCCACCGCTAGCTATCTTTCACTGTATTTTTTATGCTGATAAACGAAGGAGATTGTGTCTCACATTGAACTTTTTTGCGTATACCACAACGCGGAGCACAATAACGACTGTTTTGTATTTTTCCAAACCAGTTCAAGAATTTTGCCTTGAGCTATGAGCCCAAGCTAGACCCTTCCGAAACTCCAAATATAGCCAGCCTATTTGAAAGAATTTTTCCCCTGATCAATCAGAAAGATTTGTAACCAAAATATTCTTCTCCGTATGTGTAGCTTGGATATGCGTTTGCTATAATCTCCACAGATCGTCGAGACTGCTCAGGTGAGAGTACGAAGGGTTTCAGTTTCTTTGTTTACCATGTGTCATTGCGTGAATAGATTACTTATTTATTGCTGACATAACCTCAGGAATTGCGGTCGTTACAGAGGGGTGGGCGATATATTCCACTGTGGAATAAATTCAGACAAAGTGCAAAATGTAGCAAAAGCAACCGCCGAATGAAAAAAACAACAACCACAACTCATAGTAAACAGAACTCACTCGTAAAAAAGACGCTGAATTAAAAAAAAGTCACTAACAGCCGATATCGATGTTAAGATTTCTTCGATCAGTTATAATGGATAGTGAATGGCGGTTCTAATCTGCGCTAGCTTAGGAAAAAAATTTATCGTCAGGTAGGAAGGTTCGACAGGTTGAATGAAAACTTTATGTCGATAGACTACGTGGCTTATAATTCTGAATGCTAATATAATTGTTAGCGTTTCAGGGAGAGGTTTTGAAAGAACATTTTATACAGGAGTGAGATATAGACAGCTACGAATACAACACAGCACAACGTTTCGATAAAGACCAAGAAAAGGCGGCACACCACCGCGTTTTGGTGCTGTCCCCCAAGCGAGCGCCGTAAAATTTGATTTTGTTTTAAATCCGCTAGATTCAGGCGAGATTTACTACATTTTAACTTCTCCCAGAGAACATTTTAACAGTGCGCCCACGCACACAACTTGCTGGAAATTCAGGAACGTGCTGAGGGTCACGATCAGAGATTTATAGATGAAGTATAGGCGCCCTCAAGATTATTTGTAGTGAACTATAGCCTTATACCGGGTGTTTCATTTAAGATGTCTCGCAATTAAACAAAACTTGATTTTTGAGTTCGAAGAGCGCTTCTTTCTACATAGAGCTGCTAGCTGTCTACCGCTACTGAGTACAGTTATGATGTGGTAGCTGGTAGTCTGGTTAACTAATATTACATAATAACATTTTGTCAAATATGTTTTCCCTGCCTGACATATTTAGAGGCGCGTAGCTCACCGTAAGTAATATGCACATCAGTTTTTAGAATTGCGTGCAATAATTAGAGTTACGTGCAACTGAAGTGTTGCTTTGACTGCAAGCTTTTCTAAAGCGCATAGGTCCGGGCACGTTGTAGGCAAAGTTCGTAGGCAAAAATTCCTAACTTCCAAGAAATCATACAGATATTGAGATGAGCTAGACACCTCTCAGTGAATAAGGAAAGTAAGTGTAGTAGCTGAACGTTAATTCTCATTATTAGTTATGCAGCCTATTGTTCTCACGTCTCAGCCGTATTTTGATGCGTTACGTTACTGGCAGTGCTGTGCCAAAAAAGCATTTAATTAACTCAAGATACCTATCTTTAAAAAAATCGGAGAATATTTGAGGAGACGCACACGGCATCCGGAAGAAAACAACACTCACTGGGTTCAGGGAAGACTTAAGTGATTGTCCTGATTTATATTTGTTGCTATCAGTATCCTTCGTGAAGTGTCCTGCTGAAAATAACAAACGTCAGTTTTATAGAAGCTTTTCAAGAAAAAAAATTTCAAACTGCGCCGAGCTGGATTCGAACATATGCAGGTGAGAACCTAGGGCACTTCTCAACGGACTCCTTAAGAGATTCGCCTATCGCTTGAAATAACGACACAGCAGTTTCAAGATGCGCTTCTGTTAGTGAACACTTGTTGCTTAGTTTAGCATGGCCAGAATGAACGCACCTTCATAGAACACGGCACTCAGGGAATTGTAGGTCGGAGCACCCAGAGCAAGTGGCCAACCTTTTGAGGGCGCTGGTACTGACTGCGTTGAAGCGCTTGTGGCGGCCCCCAATGCACGGACACAAAACAGTGATCGATCAACATGGTCATCAATCAAATCTGACATCTAGAAGGGAGTTCAAAATGCTAGCCGACAAGAACCGCACAGCGTGCTCTGGAAACTCCCGCCAAAGTCGCAGTGAAAAGAAAGGCATCAAAGAATGATATCCAGTGAACGTACAGCCTTCGAATTTTTTTTTTTTACAAGATCCCTGGAGCGTCGACTGCCCGGCGCAAGAGTAGAGTTTTTTTTTTTTTGAGGAAAGGAAATGGCGCGGTAGCCGTCTCACTTCTCGAAGAATAACTTAACCACACCGTGAGGAAAGACAGGAAGGTAGCAGCGAAATAAGAGAAAGCGAAATACGTTCCGCAGTAGAGCGCTGCGAAATATTTTGACAGATCCGGGTATGTTTAATATTGCATTGACGTGAATAGGTTACCAGGAAAGAGAAGGCGCGATGTCCCACTTTTTGGTGAACACCCCAGCCATGCCCAAAGAGAAGGCAGGAGAGTGGGAGTAAGTTAAAGAGGAGAGAGAGAGGTGCCGTAGTGGAAGGCTCCGGAATTATTAATGCGGAAGCATTTGCTCGAGCCAGTAGCAGGCCCGTGCAATTTCCTTTTCATACTTCTCTCAGTCACAACAACATAGACTATGTCAGCGGGGTTGTGTCACCAAAACTTGTCCGCAGCAGTCGTGACGTTTTCAGGAGAGGTAGCATCAAACGAGTGTTGTGATCGAAGGAGGACAATTTAAGGATAATGCGGAAAAGAAAAATTATGTCGATAGGATGATGAGTTAAATATTTAAAGCCAAAAATGTTGAAAAAACGTCGAAATAGCGCGGACGTGTACTTAGTGAGTGGACTGGAAAAGGGCCGTGGACGGCAGAATAGTGCGATAATAGGCAAAGAAATGAAAATGAAGTTTTAAATGAATTAAAACGTATTTTTGAGTGATGCTTAATGAAACAAAAAGTTTTAGTGACATCAAATATTTGTTTAAGAGTCAGCAAAAGCCACTGGGGGGTTGAATAGGCTAGACGGGGATAGAGAAAGGGAACGAGAAAGCAACGACTGTGAAAAATTTGAAAAACCTAAATGGTTGATTGAGATAAAAGTAGGTATAATCAGAGTAAATAATCAATGTTTATTTAAAGCATAAGATAGTTATGCTAATTGAGTAGTTAAATTAACAAGCAAAAGAAAATGATAAAGAGAGGCAAGGCGTCAATGCTTTCACATTCTCCCAATGTGGGTCGCCGCAGTGATCTATAATTTTTCAACCACCTGGAGATGAAGGTTGGTTGGTTTATGGGGTTTAATGTCCCAAAGCGACTCAGGCTATGAGGGAGGCCGTACTGAAGGGCTCCGGAAATTTCGACCACCTGGGGTTCTTTAATGTGCACTGACATCGCACACTACACGGGCCTCTAGAATTTCGTTTCCATCGAAATTCAACCGCCGCGGCCGGGATCGAACCCGCGTCTTTCGGGTCAGCAGCCGAGTGCCATAACCACTGAGCCACCACGGCGTCTCTGGAGGAGACGGAGCAAAAACTTTTAAGGCAAAAACCTTTAATGCCTCATACTGTCGTTAGCAGCCGTGTCGGCAGCCGTCTCGGCAGATGCGTCATCGTTTCGGTTACGTGCCTTATATGGGCATATACCAATAATTACTTAATCGATGGCATTCGAATGATATCGGAACGCTACTTAAGACATTCTATGCTAATTGCATGATAATGAGCCTCTCTATCAGACGAGATAAATAAAAAAACGGAGTAGAAAATTGGTCGAGTTGGGGAATCGAACCAGGGTCTTCGGAGTGCGAGATGAGCATGCTAGCCACTTAGCCATGCCAGCTTTTTGTTTCTTTACTGCCAGACTTTGACACATAACAAAACATAAAACAAAACAAACAACCAACAAAGCACACTAAACGCTATGTACATACACATGGCACTGTCGTGGTCAGCCAGCATGACTCTGGCTTCGTCAGATTAAATTTCACGCAAATTGCACTCCGGCTCTCATCTCGAGAGCCACTCCGTAGGTTCTGCAGCGGCTGTCTGGATGGCCAGAAACCAGTCCATGCTTTCACGGAAGTCAGTTCTGGCAGGTCTTGCGTCTTTGTCACAATAATAGCCTGCCATTCTGGAGCGCCATATACACTGAAGGCCTATCAGCATTATGAAGTCAAACGGTACCCCATCCTCATTATCTATATATAAGTACCGGATGCCATACGGGTCAAGTGGTAATTCTTTCTTGAGGGTTCACTGCAATAGATCCCAGAAATAAACCCCTTCCCAACAGTGTAAAAACACATGGTCTATTGTTTCCGGCTTTCTGCAAATTAAACAGTGAGATCCCCAGGGTAAAAAAAAATCCTTTCCTTGTAAAAACTTTTTTAACCGGCAAGGTGCCAATGTGCAGCTTAAAAAGAAGGTTTTTGTTCCTGGAGGCACCTGCAATTTTTCACCCTCTTTTAAACATCTCTGCCTGGGCCTCCACTGTACAAGACCCTGTACAAGGCCACTTGGAAAACTATATCACAAAAAGCACGGTACAGTTTCTTCCGTTTCACAGTCGGCAGAAAATCATTTCAAAACCGCGCGGAAAGGAATCTCACACTCGCTACAATTCCCCGGTAAAAGTCTCTGGTCCTAAAGTAAACCTCAATAATAGAGACTACATACTCCGGCAGCATCCGCCGCAGTCCAACTTGGCATATGGTGCGGAAAAACGTGTCTCTTGTGTCTCGAAAAAAAAACAAAAAAAGATTGACCAGCTGCCGCAAAAACAAATCGCCCAGTCCCAGCCCTCCGTCCTGCACCCGTCTCAATAGGTTGGTCCGGCTGCAGCGCTCCCATTTAGACGACCACATGAAGACGGTTAAAATCCTGTGTAGCTATTGAATGTTTAACCTTGAACAGTGCAACATCTGCATTACGTATCAGAGCCTGCTGATAAAGAACAAGTGGCAAACAGTGGCTCTGAAAAAAAATGGACAAGGTTGTTCCTTTCCACTTATCAGCTCTCTCCCGTATCTTTTTCACCTGTGCTTTCCAAAACTGTTCACTGTCTTGGTAAGCATCGAGCAGACCGGCCAAGTACTTATAATAAGGGAGTAATTACTCATTGGCATCCACCCAAGCGCAGCCATACGGCTACAAAGGAAAGCTATACAGCTTTCTCAGAAACTTCGTAGTTAAAGAAAAATTCGTCCTGGTCTTTCGTCTTTAACTACGAAGTTTCTGAGAAAGCTGTATAGCTTTCCTTTGTAGCCGTATGGCTGCGCTTGGGTGGATGCCAATGAGTAATTACTCCCTTATTACAAATCTACTCCACCTTGGGTGATTCCCCTAAACATTTGACCAAGTACTTATCTGGCGCCGTCGTGCAAGGCACACTGGCGAACCGTTCAGGCGTAGATGGCCACCTTCCATGCCAATGCCCGAGGCACTTCGACCACTTAACTCCGCTGCCGGTAGCTTGGCTGAATTCGCGTACACATTTAACAGCCCTCGTCAACCGCAAACAAAGCAGTGTCATCAGCGTACGCCAAGAGCTGCACTTCGGCTGTTGCAGAGCACTGCAGTCAGCTGCACCGCACAAATGCGAAAACAATTCTTATTTGAACATCATCGTCTCCGCTTCGCTAGCCGTTCTTAAGCGCTGTTCGGGCGTCTCGGTGCTCGCTTGCCTTTCCACAGCTCGTTCTCCCTCTGCTTGCCCGCCCAGTGCCGAGCGACGGCTTCGAGTTCCGGCGGGTTCATCTTCTGCTGCCTATGCCATCGTTGAGCGGCGGCCGAAGACTTCTCTTCTTCCATGGCGAGCGTACGACGACCCAGCACATCAACTCCCGTACACATTCAGGGCCATGCGCATGCGCACTGCGCACCTGTGGCATGACTGAGGAGCCGGGGCCAGCGGCGGCGCACCTGTGACGTCACGGGTGGGGGCGGCTCCGGCAAGCGGCGACTGCGCAGCTGTGACGTCACGCAGGGCACATCTGTGACGAAACCGGTTGCCATGTGTCACCCACACTTCCCGCACTTTTAAACGGGAAGCTCCCAGACACCCTTAGAGCGTGTGGGGGTAGCGGTCTCGGACTCAAAGGAGATGCCCTCGACTCAGCGCGGCAAGCTCAGCGGAGACCAGCTACCAAGTGACAAGAGGTTTTTGGTCGTTTGGTGCCCAGCTTTCGCCGGTCGCAAGCCAGAGAATGGGTCGGAGCGAAAGGTTCACAACCAAAACAAAGTTTATGCAGCAAAAAGACGATACAGACGATTACACAATCACTAGTACAAACACATACCAAGTGATTAACAAACAATGCAATTTGTGCAAAGCTAAACTCGAGAGAGAGACTACAATACAGCGGCAATATTGCACCTAAAGTGCACTAACACAAGAGAAAGAGATAAACAAACAAAACACAATTTGTTCACCGGGCACTGCGGCAGTCCGACGACCAGAGTTCCACGACGACGCCGTCCCGCAGACTGGCGAACGTTGCCTCGTTGCTCCGATGGTGGCCGAGTGGTGCTTTCCCGGGAGTCGAACGGGCGCGCTTCGATGAAGCTTAAACGGCGGTCCGGACTGACTTGACAGCGGTCAACGTACTTCTTTTATAGGCTCGCTTCCACGTCGGTTTGTTCTAGGCACCAAAGTAGGCGCGCACATACACGCAGCATCTCCCGTGTAGTTTCCCTTCCTTTCTCTCGCCGGCCGCGCATCCCCATTGGTCAGAGTACGGGGGTCGCATCTCGAAGTTTCGAGCGTGTTCTCGCGTGGCGCCGTTGCCGACGTCCGAGTGCAGATGAGGGGGACATGTCTTAGCGCACGCAAGGTTTCCCCTCTTCCCCCGGTTAACAGTAGAAACGACTCGCACGTTCTAGATAAATTGGCGTGGATGACTCATTCCCTCGGCGCACGCCGTGTCGGTGAGCGGTGGTGGAGGGGAGAGGGAGCACACGCACACACGCTAGGCGCCCAGCGGGGGTTTCTTCCTCCCCCTTTCGGCTAGCGCCGGCGAGACGCGTCCGCGCGGCGCTGTTTTTGTTTCTTTGTTCCCAAAATTGTGCCGAATTTTGTGACACCATGGCGACGGCGGGCTTGCGACACTCCCTTTCAGGCACCGGCGAAATTCCTGATGGCAGGCCAGTGTAGCTTTCGCTGCAAAAATTCAAGCCTGCCGATCAGAGACCGGGGGGTATATTTATTGTTATCGTGAAACGTAACAATCTACAAAAAGAGTGCGTTCATAAACTGGTCCTTGTTCAAAAATTCCTTTTTTTAAAGATAGGCAATGGCGCAGTATCCGTCTCAAATGTCGGAAGACACCTTAACACCTCCGTAAGGGAAGGAGTAAAGGAGGGAATCAAGGAAGAACAGATGTAACAGGTGCCGTAGTGGACGTGTCCTGAACATTGAAGCCAAGGGACGGTAAGATAGATCCTTCTTATAGTCCGACTTTAATTCTTCGTACGCCGGAGCATGTATCATTAAATTCTGGGTGCTCAATTCGATTTCTTAAGTTGCATTGCAAAACCTATGAGCAATTCCACGAAGACCATTAATGTGCAGCTTCTGAAGTAATTTTTCGTGTTTGAGACAGGCAGGCGCTTTCGAGGAGTAGAGGACTCTTCCGCCAGTGAAAGGCATGCGTTCAATTCTGTCAATCAGGCTATTTCTATTTTCACTAATGCTTTCTGTGTAGATTGCCAGGGAACTCACATGTGGGAAGGATTTCATTGAATATGAGTCAGGGTACCGATTATAAATGTAACTGCAGGTTTAAGCGGATATGCACCATTGTAGTCTGAACCAGGAGTGCATGCGCTTTCATTGGAATTTATGAAAGACAGAGTATCATGGTAAGTTGTCGGGGATATGAATGCTGAATCGTCACATGCTGGTGTCACAGAATCCTTAGCTAATCTCACCTATAAGTGTAAGTCGCCAGAAGTAAACGTTTGTACATTTAAGAAACGGTAACTTAAATTGGTATTCAGTGAAATAAAGCTAAATGAAACCCATTCACTTTCAAATCGAATTTTGAAATCGGTGTGCGGTTTATTTTTATTATTTTATTGACACACTGGCCAATACGGTAAAAGTGTGACACAGCTTTAGTAATGGGCACTTTTAATGTGAAATTTTTTAAGCTCCGAAAACTGGTTTCATTTCTGATTTCTAGAATCCATCCTAACGCGAATTTTTTGCCTTCAATACGATTCGGTAGGACACCAGAGATCCACATTTTTTCTAGCCTTCCTATGTTTTTTAACTTCTACGAGCGAAAATGCCATGTTAACTGTCGCATGATTTCTGCAAAAAAATTTCATATGCGGCACACCAGTTTTTTGTTTCAAACACATCAACCTCGCTAACTGCAGACATCTGCTAACATCTACGTGCCTCGAAGGCTCTCTATGAACACGGATTTGACTCCGATTCATCGCAGTACGAGCCGCCGACTCCAAGGTCAGTCACCAGAGTTCGGTCCGTTATCCCCTAGGACCAGGGCTCCAGCCGCGACGCACAGGACTGACGCGGCACCTATGGCTAACAACGGAGACGCGGAAGCTATGGCTGACAACGGGAACTCAGCTCCTCATTTCCTGGTCCTCCAGCCGCGAACGCCGCCGACCTTCCATGGCGAAGTGTTTGAGGACGCGGAGGACTGGCTTGACCAGTTCGAGCGCGTTGCCAGGTACAACGGCTAGGATGCGGAGCGGAAGCTGCGCAATGTTGACTTCGCTCTTGACGACTCGGCTCGGACGTGGTACGAGAACCACGAGACAACGTTTCCTTCTTGGGAACGGTTCCGCTCCTTGCGGTCCAGTTGCTGGCGACCTACGTCAACACCGACCGTCGGGAACGAGCTGAGTCGGCGCTGCAGTCAAGGAACCAGCGACCCAATGAGAGCGTCGCAAATGTATTATGAGGACATGACACGACTGTTCAGAAGGGCGGATCCAAACATGGCCGAGGACAAGAAAGTGCGCCACCTGATTCGCGGGATAAAAGAAGAACTGTTTGCTGGGCTTGTGCGAAACCCACCTAACACCCCTTCGGAGTTTCTATCGGAGGCCACTACCGTTGAAAAGACCCTGCAACAACGCGCCCGCTATTACAATCGCGCCGTGAACACCGTATCAACTGCCGACTTTGCGCCAGCCTCCAGCGACTCCGCTGACACCCTTCGGGAGCTAGATCGATCTATCGTCAAAGAAGAGCTGCACAAAATGCGCCTCTCTGCCCAGTCGCAGCCGCAGTGTCCGTCGTTAGCACAAATTATCCGAGAGGAAGTGCAGCAGGTGGTCCCTGAACCTGTTGCCCCTGCTGCCCTTACACCGACGCCCCCGCGCCAGATGTACGCGTCGGTACTCCGGCAGAACTGCGACCTCACCCCTTGGAGCACAAGCCCATCTGCTCTCCAGCCGCGGCCCCCGCCTGCCCCTGTGTTGCCCGAAGCCAGGCTGCGTAAGACGGACGTGTGGCGGGCACATGACCAGCGGCCCCTTTGCTACCACTGCGGTGAGGCTGGCCATATCTTGCGGTGGTGCCCTTATCGTCGAGCTGGAATTCGCGGATTTCATCCGCGAGTCCGCTGTCCGCTCAATGGCGAATGGCCCCACGAAATTGAGGAGCACCTGTCAACACGCCGGGATAACACTAACACTGATTTCCCTCGCCCTGACTACCGCCCACCAACCTCTACCCGCTATCGTTCGCCGAATCCCCGTCCTTCGACAAGCCGTTTCAGCCGCTCACCGAGTCCTCGCCGGGGAAACTAGACCCAGCGGCCTGCGGAGGTAAGGCCGCTGACGAGCGAACAGCCGAACATCCTCCATCGCGTTCACGACCAGACGACGGCTATCAAACGAGGACACGTGACGTTCACAAAGGATGTGCAGCTTCGGACTTACCGGTCGATATCGACGATTTAGCAGTTACGGCATTGGTTGATACGGGAGCGGACTATTCGGTTATGAGCAACGAGCTAGCAAAAGAACTGAGGAAAGTTTTAACCGCGTGGACTGAGCCTCAGATTCGCACAGCTGGTGGGCACCTAATCACCCCTGTTGGCCGGTGTACGGGCAGATTTACAATCGACGGATTTGTTTACGTTTGTGACTTTGTTGTCCTACCTCACTGTTCGCGCGATGTCATTCTCGGCCTGGACTTTTTACAAGCTAACGGCGCCGTTATCAATTTACAAGAGCCCAAGAGCCGCGCGTGACGTTTTCGCCGACGCAAGCAATTGAAATAGCCGACCCAGACGACTCCAGGATACCCGCCCTGCGTATTGCTGCTGATGACGTGACAGTGCCTCCGCGGTGCACCATGATGGTCCCCGTGCAAAGTGACTCACCCGGTGATCGAGACGTTATGGCAGAGAGAAACGTCAGCCTTATACTCGAGAAAGGAATCTGCGCAGCAAGAGGGCTTGTTCGCTTACGGGATCGCTCTGCGACACTCTTGATCACCAATTTCGGAACCGAGTTCCAGCCCATTGCGAAAGGAACGGCCGTCGCATACGTTACCGACTTCGTTGAGCCCGCAGAAATATGTGCTCTGTAGTTGCCGTCTCCGGACGGACGCGATGCAGCAGCCGTTCTGTCTACCGTTGACATTAATCCCGGCTTGTCGGTGAGTCACAAGCAGCGCTTGTTAGAGCTCCTTCCCGATTTCATAGAGTGCTTCGCCGCGACGTCAAAGGTAGGGCGCACCCCGGTAGCCAAACACCGCATCATCGTCAACGAGGAGACTAGCCCCATATCCCAACACCCGTACAGAGTGTCGCCGATGGAACGGGAGACTATATGATCCCAAGTGCAAGAAATGCTTGCAGACGACGTAGTCCAGCCGTCCACGAGCCCCTGGGCTTCGCCCGTGGTATTGGTGAAGAAAAAAGATAACACCTTGCGATTCTGCGTCGATTATCAGAAGTTAAATCGTGTCACGAAACGTGACGTGTACCCCCTTCCACGTATCGACGATGCCCTGGATCGACTGCGTGATGCTAGATATTTTTCTTCACTCGACCTTAAGAATGGCTACTGGCAGATCGAAATGGACGAAAGGGACAGAGAGAAGACAGCGTTCGTGACACCTGACGGCCTTTATGAATTCAAAGTGCTACCCTTTGGACTCCGCTCTGCGCCAGCAACCTTCCAACGCATGATGGACACCGTTCTTTCTGGGCTGAAATGGCAGACATGCCTAGTGTACTTTGATGATGTTGTCATTTTTGCTCCTAGCTTCGAGGAACACCTCAACCGGCTGCGAATGGTGTTACAGGCGCTCCGTTCGGCACAGTTGACGATAAAGCCACAAAAGTGTCACTTCGGTTTCGAAGAGCTTAGTTTTCTTGGTCACGTGATAAGCGCGTCCTGACCCGGAGAAGACTGCCGCTGTCGCACAGTTCCCGCACCCAACCGACAAAAAGTTCGTTCGTAGGTTTATGGGCCTCTGTGCCTATCAAGGACGTTTCGTTGAAAACTTTTCCACAAGTGCTGAGCCCCTTACAATGCTTACTAGAGACAATGTATCTTTTGTGCGGCACGATGATCAGGAAGCTTGCCTTCAACGAGCTACGCAGCCGCCTACAAACTGTCGTAATACTCGCCCATTTTGATGAACGAGCTGCCACTGAAATTCATACTGACGCCAGCAATGTTGGCCTCGGCGCTATTCTGGTTCAGTGGCAGGACGGCAACGAGAAAGTCATAGCGTACGCCAGCCGCTCCCTCTCGAAAGCAGAGGCAAACTACTCTACCACAGAGAAGGAATGCCTTGCGGTAGTGTGGGCGATGAGCAAGTTCCGACCATATCTCTATGGTCGCCCGTTTCGAGCTGTCAGTGACCATCATTCGTTATGCTGGCTAGCCAACCTCAAAGACCCTTCGGGACGGCTTGCGAGATGGAGCCTTCGGCTCCAGGAACACGACATCACGGTAGTGTACAAGTCAGGCCGTAAGCACAATGACGCCAATTGTTTGTCACGTGCACCTGCCGACATTGCTCCGGCCGAAACGGAGAACGACTTCCCGTTTTTTGCTCTCGTGACGTCGTCCGATATGGCCCGGCGTCAACGGGCTGACTCAGAGTTGCGTCCGCTCATCGAGCATCTGGAGGGCCTTAACGTCTCTGTTCCGCGGCTTTTCGTTCGAGGTTTGGGTTCCTACAGTCTCCGAGATGGCGTCCTTTACAAGAGGAGCTTCGCGCATAACACGGAAACCTTTCTTCTGGTTGTACCTTCCGAACTCCGTCCAGAAATCTTGCACGCTTGCCACAACGAGCCATCGGCTGGCCATTTGGGTGTTACGCAGACGTTTGCCCGCATTCGTGCGAAGTATTACTGGCCAAAGTTGCTCTCATCAGTCCAGCAATGTGTGAGGACCTGCTATGACTGCCAGCGACGAAAGACACCACCAGTTAAACCCGCAGGGCTTCTCCAGCCCATCCCACCGCCTACAACACCTTTCCAACAAGTGGGCATGGACTTTCTGGGCCCATTCCCATTGTCTTCCTCTGGGAACAAATGGATTGTTGTGGTGACGGACTACTTAACGCGGTACGCCGAGACACAGGCGCTTCCCCACGCTAGTGCTGCAGAAGTGGCTCAGTTTTTTATGACATCCATTGTCTTGCGTCACGGTGCGCCACCAGTCGTCATCATGGACCGTGGAACCGCCTTTACGGCGGCATTAATGCGATCTCTCTTCGAACTCACCCACACCAGTCACCGGAAGACAACAGCCTATCATCCCCAAACAAACGGCTTGACTGAACGCCTCAACCGGACACTTGCAGATATGCTTGCTATGTATGTCGACGTTGAGCATCGCACGTGGGACGAAGTCCTTCCTTATGCAACTTTCGCCTACAATACGGCAGAACAGGAGACTACCCGTCTTACACCTTTCCAGCTGGTCGACGGACGGTGTGTCACTAACATGCTGGATTCTATGCTACCCGCTGGTCACAACGACGCAGACATCGGCCCCTACGCTGACGTTGACACATTCGTCCAGCGGGCTGAAGAAGCACGCCAACTCGCAAGGTGCCGGATTCGACATCAACAACTCGACGCCGATCGCTACAACCTCCGACACCGATACGTTCGGTACGAGCCCAGCGATTCTGTGTGGGTGCGGATACCTGTGCGCCGCCGCGGACTCTCCGAAAAGCTACTCCGACGCTACTTTGGTCCGTACGAGGTGGTTCGTCGTGTTAGCGACGTCACTTACGAAGTTGTCCCGCGGGACACGACCTCCTTACCACGTCAGCGCCATCCGACCGAGACTGTCCACGTGGTGCGCATGAAGCCCTACCATGAGAGGCTGCAACCCGCCGTTTTACCAGCTTAACAGATCTCGGTATTCTCCTCTATACCGAACATTACATTTTGCCGTCCATGTTCGTTCCCAGCATCGGGCCGCCGCGTTGATGGAGGGGGTAATGGCGCGTGCTCATAGGAGCGCGCCGACGATGAAGACGAAGTGTGCGTGTATGGGTGGACAAAGACGAAGTGTGTGTGTGTGGTTCGGACAGCCATCTTATGAGTTCGCTGCTGTGCGCTGAACTTCGCTGAAACTGTGATATGTGCCGGTCCTGTCCTCGTTACAATATTCTGATCATCAAGTACTGTAACCTGGAGTTTTTTTGGTTCGTGAATTTCAAGAAAGACTCAACAATTTTATAAAATATGAATGCATTTCCATGAGGGGGCGTCAAAATAACCACTTCAGCTGTATTAAGCTGCAGGATGTTTACAACTTTAATGTGTTCGTTCACGAGGGAATAGTTGTACAAGGGATATAAATGTGAGCAATCTTGCATGCACATGGAACGCACGGCGTAACATCCGGATTTGCTCTAAATGTACTTTCAGAAAATGCCAAAAAATCCAAGTTATATTACAGTGATTGCATTGTAATTTCAATTTCTTCAATTTTAAATGTCTTGTAACATTCAACTTACAAACAAAGATTTCTCAGCAGATAATTGATAGCAATTATCTAGTCCTTCAATAGTCCTTATGTTTTTTCTGGTCACGAAACTCCGGCCAAAGTTTCATATATGGACAGCGCGCGCCCCTAGTGGCGCGGCTGTCGGCGAGGGGGCACGAGTCGCTGCGGGACCCCTGCTCGCAGCTGCTGTTTTCCGGCCAACAGACTTATATTCGCTTGGTAGTTGTGCTTTCTGGGGATCGGTATTTGGGCTTAGGGTGGACGCTACTTTACTGGTTATCACCTGAAAGCTTGGCCAAGGTCTATTGAAATAGGTCGCGAAGCCGGAGCCCGAATGCGGTCCAGAACCAAGTGCTAGCGACATCAAATTAGGGGTGGAACTAAAGCGCCAAAATGAAATGAGTGGACAAACACGACTAGAAGAGGAAAATAATTGGGACATATTTTGTGTTTCAAAAGCATTCGAAAACAATTGCAGTGATTACTTTTTAAAATGTTTTGTGCATTTTGTTAGAAAGTATAGCGCTTACTTTGTAAAAATTTTTATGACAGCGTTCGCTCAGAACAGCGGCAGTGGCAGCGGGACGATGCCAAGGTTGACGGTGCTCTGATGTCATACCCTTGTCATATCTTTTGACCATTCTGCTAGCCCTACTTTTTCCTCGTTGCTTGTTGCTCGAGTTCTTGGTGTGCATCGTTCGTGTACAGTTTCCGCTTTTCCCTTTTGCCAGCGCTTCTGTGTAGTTTCGTTCGGTTGGGTGCGGTTCTGTCGCTTTTGCCCCAAAAGGGCATCGTCTGTGGCCATGGGGCCCCCGTACGCAAAAAAGAGGTGTGCGGTTGCACGATGTGCGAGCGTTTACCTGTCTGGCGGCGTCACATTTCATCGCTTCAGCGCTACACCTGCGACATTCAGCGCGACACCTGAGGCGAGGACGAAGGAAAAAGGCACAACGAGAACTGACTACCTAAAAATAGCGTTTGGTGGTCGGCACTCGTCGTGTCTTCTTTCTTCGTTCTCGTGTCGGGTGTCGCGCTGAAGCGTCGCGGCGTTCAGCAGTTTATTTTTCCCGCCAAGCAGCACGTGACGCTGACGTCACTAAAACACGTGACTTCAATGTCGCGTTTTTGTTTTAATTATGACGTCACTTTTTAGTTGTCCACGCATTTCGAAGACGGCGCTGGCTGCGCACCATGAGCCGCCATGTTTTGAACGTATGGGCTTCTATGCAGCCTACGCTACCATAGTACATCTAGCTTGGCTTGGC
This sequence comes from Amblyomma mixtum, assembly GCF_055824585.1. Lineage (NCBI taxonomy): Eukaryota > Metazoa > Arthropoda > Arachnida > Ixodida > Ixodidae > Amblyomma > Amblyomma mixtum. The sequence continues at coordinate 15,474,945 of NC_143020.1, forward strand.
TGCAACATCGAGACACTAAAAACCCTGTGCGATCGATGACGGCCGCTAGTAAACCTTGTTAGCGGCTGTTTTCTAACAAACAGTTAACGCGCTTACTTTCTCTTGTTGCTTTTTACAAAAAATCGATTTTTGCACATTGGTCCAGCCTTCGCATTCCTTTTTACCGCAACTTGCCTACAACGTCATTCTGGAAGATCTAGCGTAGCGATCAGTAACATATCTATATGTGTCTGGGTTGCGCCTGCCCCGGCCGAGTCCATGCTTTCATCTAAGTGCGCAAGCCTGCTTAAGGCTGGCGTTTACCTTGTGAGAAATACTGCAATCCCAATAATGCTGAAAACACGACGTTATGGTGGCATTTTAAGAACTGCAGTGCGCGCTACAGAAGCGACCACATGACGAATGCACCAGTAGTTTGATAGAGCGCTATCTCTTTTTTTTTGCTGACACTTTCGAAAGTAGCGCGCCAGCTGCTCTTACTACATAAGCCATTTATATACACTTTCTCACGCTGTGACTATGGAGGCGCTGGCGAGTGCAAGGAAATTGTGAATATTTGTTGTTCATTCCTCATGTGCTGGCATCCCACTACCAAAATAAGAGACAAGCTCTGAGCGGCCGCGCAATAAATCAAAAATGAGCAAAGATAGAAATCACGGAGCAACTTGTACAAAAAAAAATAAAACAGCGCTAGTGGTTTAACGCGGTTAAACCGAGCAGACGTGCGAACGCATGTGTCTAGCCTGTTTGGCTCATGTTTTTGCTTTGCTGGGTCGTTGGCACGTGTGGCGACGACATTACTCTGAAGTTAAGCTCTGATCGAGGTTAAGCTGGTTTGATGTGTTCGTTCCGAACGTGGAAGTTGCTGAAGACTGCGGTGTACAATGCGCGCTGCGCGAGACAATGTTGCGGTTTAGTTTTTTCCTGTTTGGGTCCAGGAAACCCTGGCCAAATTCCCTACCGTGGCTATGTGCCATCGTTTTTGAGGCAACAACAACAACACGAGGCGTGATCGGCTGCTGCGATTGCACACTGCTCTCGTGCAGTGTCCAGCGAAGCTGATCCGTTCGCGCCGCCAGGAGTTCGAAATTTCCTGTCGCGGTACTATTTATTTTATTTCAGCACCCTTAAATTCAGGGACGCCACAAAATTGGTTGGGTTTGACCCAATGAAGTAGTGTTTTCGCACCAAAAGCAATAAACACATTGAATAGTACAGCTGTCTGAAATGCAACATCGTCACAGATTCGTGCTCAAGTACGCTGGTTGGCCTTCGAATATCCGTGGGAAGGCGCGCGGGCCCGAGTTACAGCTTCTGGCGTTGCGGCGACACTGCTTCTCCGTTGATCACGAACTTGTGAGGCCGAATTAAATGCGCAGGGCAAAATGCCTCTTGCAGACACGGATATGCTTTAAGTCGAAGCTAAAGCCACCGCTCTCCTGTCGGGGTATCGCCCGCTTCCATATTTTGCGCTGCTCGGCGTCGCTCGGCAGACAGAAGAACGAGGCCTTTTCCTGCGTACTTCCATAGCCGGAGCGGCAACCCGTCAACCCGTCAGCAAGTATTCTGCATCGCAGGCTTACGCGTCACGTGCACTGTACTTATTTTGCAAACGAAGGCCAAGTGAAAAGCGAAAATAGTTGCTGCCGCACCGCCGGCGTCCCATTCCGCCCATAGACTCGCGGCCGTAGAGACGCTCGCTTCCTCGCGTCGTTGCCCCCACACGACTCTTAGCGCCGCCTCGTGGAAGGCGCGGTCAACATATGAAGCTCTCCCATAGCGTTGCGGAGAAGTTTCATGACCATAAAAGCATTGAAGGACTATGGTAGTAGTGACCAAGACAGTAAAAGTACTCAGCAATAAAATAACACACCTTAAAAAATAAACGACGTTATCCTGAAAAAATTCATTTACAGAGCCAACACTTCTCTATGCTGCGCTAGTCGTCCTCGAACTCAATCATGATGGCACGTGGAGCCGGGTCCTTGCGAACATATACTTTGCATTCTTTCACCCAAACAAAACATAGCAATATCTAGAACAACGGACATAGCAAGCCGTAAGAGCTCGTTGCTTAGGGCTGTCAAACCGTCAAGAAACCTGATGTCTAGCGTACGTTGCATAAGGCCACTGTGCTTAGCAATCTAGTTGAATTTTGTCGATTTTTTTTTGAAAACCTGGTCAACGCGGCAGGCTTCTTTTTGGATGCGCGGATTGACGATGTAAACCTTCAAAATTGCATTCAGTGAGGCAGGACAAGTCGAGCTGATTAACAAGATCTTCAACAGGTCCTCTTCATCAGTGAAGGGTAGTTCATGTATTGAAATGTTTACCAAGACTGTATCATTATCGGTCATTCAGTTCAAGCTTCAGCTTGCTAATTTCATTCGTGTCATGCTTCCTTTACATCTAATCAAATTTATTGCGAATGGTTTCGATTTCTCGGCCACGGCTGCCTGTCATTTTCCGCAACTCTTCATGGGTATTCTTCTGGTTGTTGATTACAGTTTCTTTCAAAGATGACAACCTATCCGCCTATCTCGTGAGAGGCAGAAAGGCTTTGCGAATTTCGCCAAGTTGGTGCGTCAAATTGGGATAGAGCGTGGCAGACTGTAGCCTTTCACCACATCCAGATGCGGATAAAAAGCTTGTATGACATCTCAAAGGTTTTAGCGCCTCCGCATTTTTCTTTTTGTGCCATGCTCACTCACCCGAAGACTTCCGAAACAGGTGATACTGATAAAACTGACCCCACTGTATCGCTTTTGAAAAACATAGCAGGCAGGGCACGTATCCTTAGGCACGCTCGCTATAAAGTTAATTAGCAAAAAAGCACGAAAGAAGCAGAAGCAGGTGCGGCAGCGGTAGCAGCAAAGGCACAGGAAGCATCCGCTACAAGAAACGAGAACTATCCTGCCCTAGTAAGTGCCGACTTTATGTTCTGTTCTATTGCTGTGAGAGCCACCGCTGCTGCCAAGTGTGTGAACGGGTCCTGCGCTGTCTGGGGCTTTTCTAAGAAAATAGGAAAAGTAATTTAAGAATGTCCTAGGTTTAGAGCGCAAATGGGATTGAAAACATGGCCATGGCCGTCTCGCTGAGACTAGCCTCCGACATAGCGGAAAAAAATATTACTCAGATTATTGTGTATAGCACCTTGATTTCTGTTGGTAATGCTTGTGTCCCTGATTTTAAACATTGACGTCGCGTTTTTCAAGGCACGTTAACGCCAAAATCTGTCACATCCAGAATCTTACGGCAGAAGATTTTGATCGCTCCACCACTTTCAGTCAGACGTTCTCTCTAATTTCGCAATGAATGAGTCGCATCGCAGCCAATCGGAACTGGCGTTCTTCATGGGTTTTTACTGACGTCTTCTCTGCACATACCGCCTGTGTGCTCCCAGTTCTGGCCGCGACATCAGATATGTCGATGCCCGCTGCCGCTGTCGTCATGCCCGTTTTTGTTCCCGTCGTAGCACATGACTGTACTCTTCCACAGACAACCTGGACGGCCCCAGGATAGCCTCCATGGTCACCCAAGAAGCTGAGCCAAAGCAGGATGCGTTCAAACACGCCTAGCTCTGACTGCAAAGCGAGGAGAGATTCATCTTCCTTTTCTGTTAGGGATATTCCAGGGGTTCCACTCTAGCGCTACATTGGCAGCTACGGCGTAGCAGCCTGTGACGCAACTAGTGCAGAGAGCTCTCTCTGTCTGGCTGCGGCATCTTTGCTATCACCTATGACGCGCGCTTGTGTCACTTCCGTTCCGCTGCTCAACTAAAAGACTGGCACACTGATGGCAAAGAGCTCCTCCTGCGTGACTAGATCCTGCGGCTACGCTAACAAGTCAGCCCTGTTGGTCGCGGCTTTCGATCGCTCTGCAATTTGTGCAGCCCTCTTAGCGTATCGCGTTGTGTTTTGAGTGACGTCGTCTTCATTAGCTTTCATCTTTGCCTCTCGCGCTGTGCTTTCGGAATCGCGGTTTTCAATGATGAACTTGTACGCAACTTATGGATGGATGGATGGGTGGGTGGGTGGGTGGGTGGGTGGGTGGGTGGGTGAATGGATGGATGGATGGATGTGTTGAAGATTTTTCGGGGTCGCGGCGGAGCACCAGACAGAGACGACCAGCGTGGCAGGCTTCTAGTTCCGGACTGCCCGTGCCGGGCGTGCGCCACCAGCACGCGCTGTCCGTCTTTATTTTCCTCTAGCGCGCGCTGTAACGCCGATCTCAGCGCCGGCGCTTTATAGCGTCGCCGGGCGCTACAGGGCCCCCCGCCTAGACGGAACGGCGAAATGTACGCGCCGACGGGGTACAGATGGAGGTTACGCGATGGAGGGAGGGTCCGGTAAGTTCATGTCAGGGTCCGGGAAGAGCCGTCGGGTGGAGGGCGCGGATTCAGGTGGACGAGCCTGGCTGCTGCGCAATGGGCGAATGATGCAGGGTGCCGAGCTGACAAAGCATATTAGGGCAATGGAGGCCATGGTGGGGCCGTCACCGACTGTAGTGCTGCCCGCTGGCACAAGTGTCATTGGTGCTGGACCGTTGCAGCTGATGTCGGCGGGAAGCTGGCACACAGAGTACGCCGTCACAAGCAAGGGAGCGGTCGAAACGGCTCCGTGGACAGATGTGGTCTCTAGCGTGGTGTCGTGTCGCTGCTGTAGCGCCAGCTTCAAGTCGTCCAAATAGGTGGAAATTGCTGGCTTACATGGCTCAGGTGCCCCTGATGTAGGGCGCGAGCAGTGCGGTCCGGCCACTAGGGTTGGCACAGGTGTGACCGACGAGACAACGGTGACAGCTGTGGTGATGACGGAGGAAGTTGCTGGGTTCAATTCCAGGTGCTGGGGCAAAGCGGGAGTGGCCGTCCGGAGCGACTGGCCAGTGCTGATGCGCGAGTGGGCATGGTCGGGCTTGAGAGCAAGCGCTGACACTGGGTCAGGAACTGTTTCAGGCAAAGTGGGGCTGGAGGCGATCGCCGTGCTTGTGACTGCTGTCATCGGGTTGGCTTTCTCATCCTGCTCCTGATGACGAGTAGTGCTCTGCGGACCTTCTGAGGGGCTGGGAGTGTGACAAGCAGGCTTGGTCGTTGTCGAGGGCTCTTTAGCATCAGCGGGCGACGGCTTCAACCTCACAGAAGAGGCCTGCAGAGCTGTTGGCGGTAGTGACGAGGTAGATGGAGATGCCGGAAGCCTCGGCACGGCTGCTGCCGCAGAGTCGTCTTTGGCTGCAGGAGGCTCTGGCGACAACGCCACTGAAGCGCAAAGAGGCAGAGCCAGAGACGCGGGTCGGATAGTAGTGGGAGCAGGACGCGAGGCGGAGCTCGTGCGGATCCCACCTGGTGTGGCGTCGAGAGAGACAGCCGGGCTGGAGACGCTGGACGGGAGTGGCGGCGATGCGGCGAGGGGCTGCTGAGGCGGGCCGGGTTCTGATGAAGGCTGCGTGGGCGCGAGCGAGGCCGGTCCAGGGACAGAGGCTGGCGGCGGCGAAAACGGGTCCGCTGCGTCGTAGAGCGGCGGCGGAACCTAGTAGGCGCCGAAGTACGCCAAGACGGCCGCACGCAGCTCATCGTATGGCCGGCCGCCGAAAGCAGAGTAGGTGAGCCGACGCAGGAGGTCGGCCGGGAGGATGTCACAAAGGACTTCGTGTTTGAACGGCTGGATGGTGATGCCGTTCAGGTACATCGCAGCCTCCAGTTGGGCGAACCACCCGCCGACGCCTGCAGGCCGGAACGCCGGGAGCGGCGGGTCGAAACTTGGGTGCTGCCAGTACGCCATGCTGGAACGCCGCTGAGATAGAAGGCACGGTTCGCCAGGTCACCACTGTTGAAGATTTTTCGGGGTCGCGGCGGAGCACCAGACAGAGACGACCAGCGTGGCAGGCTTCTAGTTCCGGACTGCCCGTGCCGGGCCTGCGCCACCAGCACGCGCTGTCCGTCTTTATTTTCCTCTAGCGCGCGCTGTAACGCCGATCTCAGCGCCGGCGCTTTATAGCGTCGCCGGGCGCTACAGATGGATGGATGGGTGGGTGGGTGGATGGGTGGATGGATGGGTGGATGGATGGATGGATGGATGGATGGATGGATGGATGGATGGATGGATGGATGGATGGATGGATGGATGGATGGATGGATGGATGGATGGATGGATGGGTGGATGGGTGGGTGGATGGGTGGGTGGATGGGTGGATGGATGGATGGATGGATGGATGGATGGATGGATGGACAGACGGATGGACGGACGGACGGATGGACGGACGGATGGACAGACGGATGGATGGTTGGATGGATGGTTGGTTGGTTGGATGGATGGATGGACGGACGGACGGACGGACGGACGGACGGACGGACGGACGGATGGATGGATGGATGGACGGACGGGTGGATGGATGGATGGATGGATGGATGGGTGGGTGGTTGGATGGATGGATGGATGGATGGATGCATGGATGGATGGATGGATGGATGGATGGATGGATGGATGGATGGATGGATGGATGGATGGATGGATGGATAGATGGGTGGGTGAGTGGGTGGATGGGTGGATGGATGGATGGATGGGTGGGTGGGTGGGTGGATGGATGGATGGATGGGTGAGTTTGGGTGGGTGGGTGGGTGGGTGGGTGGACGGACGGACGGACGGACGGGTTGGTGGGTTAGAGGGTGGGTGGACGGACGAGCGGACGGACGGGTGGACGGACGTCAGGTGAAAGGGTAGGTGGGCGGGCGGGCGGACGGACATAATTGTCGTCATGAAAATTTTCACCTCCATATCCGAGGGCCTCGTGGAGATAGACTGCGATTGCATCGACATCAACATGGATACCGCGACATTCTAGTATAAGATGCTCCACTGTATGTGCATATTTATCAACTTCTGCACTTTTGTCGTCGTGTTTTTAAAAATTTCTCTTTTAGCTTCGTGTTCTAGGACACTCTGATCAAGATACAATAATAAGTAGGTGCGGCAGCAATGCCAAGATGCTTCGCTCAAACCCGTTATTGGGCGCATTTGTTTTTCACTCCCGGACTGTCCGGGACTACTTGCGGACTCGAGTCCGGTATTCGTTTTTCTCGGGCAGCCCGAAAGCTCCGCCCCCCTGCCTGCATCGCCATAGCAACGCGTTCGTTTTTAGCCTATGGCAGTCCGCGGGCTGCTGAGAAGGCAGCAGACGACAGCTGCGCGCCGCGCTGGCAGCCATATTGAGTTAGACTCCGTGTGCATTTTGAGTACTTTTCGTGTTCCTGGAGGTCGATATCATGCGTTAAACCTTCAAATGAGCTCCGTAGCTGCTCTCTGAGCCATCGCAAGACTTTTTGTTCTTGCATCTTCGTTTATTTTCTTGAAATCCACCGCATACGGACGCTCGTTCGGAGCTGCGAGCGCGTATTGTTTGCTCGTGTCGTCAAGAGGTTCTCGTTCGCTTGTTTTGCGACATGCTGTCTGTACGCTTACCTGAAAGCATCGCAGGTGAACCACTCGTATACTGGAGCAGCTATATAGCTTGTTGTCAACATTTTTGCGAAGGCTTTCGTCTATCTGCCTATCCGCAACGAGTTGGGCTACTTTGTGCGAACTTCGCCGCAAGCAGTAGAGGCGAGCATACCTCCGAAGCTGAGTTCTGTAATGCACCTACGCTAAGCTGACAGTACAGTCTTTAAATCGACTCAGTATCATGATCGAGCACACGGCGTTGCTTCGGCGTCGTGGTGGCCGTGGCTTGCATCGTCTGCTAGCAGATGACAGCGTCCTTGTACGGTAACCGAGGGGGAGCCCGGCTCTGGCGGCGAGTTCGAAAGCAGCCTATGGCATGCCTATGGCAAGTAGGTCATGTGACCATGACGCTTTTCCTGTCCGAGCGGAAGCCGAGACCTGCCAGCAAGTAGTCCGGGACTGGAAAAACAAATGCGGCCATTGTTTGAAACCAAGGTTTCGCTTGGTTTCCTGCTGGCTTTTTCCGAACCTTCTTCGACCACTTCTACAAGCAATTCTACGACGGAATTGTTCCGGCTGCCTGTGATCCCCGGTCATGACTGGGACTTTCATCAAATACCAGATGGAGGCAACAGCTACTCCCACCCGAAGAGTGCAACGCTATCTGTGGGATCGACCGTGACGTCACGATATTGCTACCTAAGGAACTGTTTCTGCGACGGAACCTTCAGTGGGTGCGGCAGGAATGCCAAGATGCTTCGCTCAAACCCGTTCTTGTTTGCAACCTAGGTGAGAAAGCGCTTTGGCAAATCATTTCGCAGCAACAATGTCTGCCTTCTTGTGCTGCCGTGCCCACACCTTTTGCTTGATTGGTTTTGTGATCTGTTAGTTTCATTTCGATTTCTGCTGGTGCTAGCGGGGGATGTCGAGACTAACCCTGGGCCCGACGATACAACACTCATCGGGCAACTTAAAGCGATTGGGAAAGACATCCGAGAGATAAATAATGAAAAAACGGTCACCAATCAAAAGCTAGGCGCGATAGACAAAAAGCTAGAAAAAATAGGAAAAATAGAAAAACAGCTATCAGAATGCGTAGATATAGTTGAGAGCCTCGAACAACTGGTTCTGTTCTTGACTAAAAAAGTCGACGAATTAGAGAACAGAAGAAAATCCCTTTGCCCCTTGGTTTCTGTGGCTGTTGGCTTCTGTCGTATTCATAACGAGCCCTTCATTCCCCTTTCCTTGTTTGCTTAATTACTTAGCGAGGGCCTCGGTTCTGGGAGCCTTGACGCCATAGGAAGCATAAGAGGGTTTTCACGCAGCTTCCACCCTCTTCGTTCGATGACGTTCTACGTCACACCTGCGGTAACTCAAGACGTTCCACGTCCGCCGCTTATGAACGTGGGTGGCGCTGATGAACACTCTCCAGGTTAGGTTACGTGTAAACATAAATACCCCCGAAAGCAGAAGATTTGACAGCCGTCGCCGTAGCTCAGAGGTAGAGCACCGGACGCGTAATTCGGAGGTCGTGGGTTCGGATCCCACCGGCGGCATGTGGTTGTTTTTTCTTCTGCTTTTCTAATCAATTAACATTAAGCGATAACATATTGTTACGGGGAAATACTATTTACATTTATTTACAAGCAATCGGTGAATAGTTCCTAGCGGCGAGCATCAGGAAGCACCAACGCCAGCAGGAAGCACCAGCAACCTCTTTTTCTTCGTGCGACCCTTTCACGCGAGAGACCACTTCGACTTCCACTTCCTCTTCGTCGTAGCATGACCCCCGGCGGCAGGAGCGCCGTCCCGGCGTTAGGCCGGTGATAGAGGAGCGGCGTGGTAGGGCTTGAGGCGCATAACGTGAGCAATGTGGGTGGGTGGTGTACATGAAGAAGATGCAGGTGTATGAGGAGCAACTTCATACGTGACATCGGTGACCTGACGCACAACACGATAAGGACCATGGTAGGGAGACAAAAGTTTTTCAGAGAGACCGACGCGACGGGAAGGAGACCACAGAAGAACGAGTGACCCCGGTTCGTAGGTGACATGACGATCGCGAATATCGTACAATGACTTCTGCGCTTGTTGGGACGCTTGGAGCCGAGTTCGGGCGATTTGGCGAGCGTCTTCAGCTTGAGCAATGGCGTCCCGGGCGAAGGCGGTGACGGGACGGTCAGCGGATGGCACGAGTGTGTCCAATGGCAGGACGGCGTGTCTGCCGTATAAGAGATAGAACGGAGAGTAACCATTTGTGTCATGCCTGGAGGTGTAAGCGAACGTCACATGCGGCAAGGCGAGATCCCAGTCTTTGTGGTCGGGGGAGACGTACATAGACAACATGTCTGTTAATGTTCGATTCAAACGCTCGGTTAGCCCGTTTGTCTGTGGGTGGTATGCTGTGGCAATCTTATGCTTGGTAGAACACGAACGCAGGATGTCGTCAACAACTCTGCACAGGAAATAGCGTCCGCGGTCTGTGAGTAATTGACGAGGGGCACCATGTTGTAGAATAAGACTGTGCAAAAGAAAGTCTGCGACATCAGGCGCGCAGCTCGTAGGCAGCGCACGGGTGATCGCATACCGAGTGGCATAGTCTGTGGCTACTGCGATCCACCTATTTCCGGAATCCGAGGTCGGGAATGGTCCGAGGAGATCGAGCCCTACACGGTGGAACGGCTCCACAGGCACGTCTATAGGATGCAGAAGACCAGGAGGTGGTGCCGAAGGCTTCTTTCTGCGCTGACAAAGGTCGCAATTGGTGACGTAATGCCGGACTGTACGGTATAATCCAGGCCAAAAGAAACAGCGCCGTATGCGGTCGTGAGTTCGGGCCACACCAAGGTGGCCAGCTGCAGGCAGGTCATGGAGTTCTGCAATTATAGAAGACCGCAGCTGCTGGGGAATGACTAGAAGGAGTGAGGGCCCGTCAGGACGGAAGTTGCGGCGATAGAGAATGTCATTTTGAGTAACGAAGAGCTGCAGGGAGCGCTTCAAGCTTCCAGAGCTGAGACCCTCGATGATGGTTTGCAAATATGGGTCTTTGCGCTGCTCCTCGGCGATGTTGTGTAGATCAGAAATGCTAAACAGGGAAGGGATATCGTCAGTGTCATTGAGAGCAGGTGGCTCGACAGGGTACCGAGACAGGCAATCAGCGTCTTGATGGAGACGTCCAGACTTGTACACGACAGTGTACGAATATTCCTGAAGGCGTAGCGCCCAGCGGCTAAGACGCCCAGAAGGGTCTTTCAGCGAGGACAGCCAGCATAGGGCGTGGTGGTCCGTGACAACAGAAAAAACAGGCCCGAACAAGTATGGCCGGAATTTAGCTACAGCCCAAACCAGAGCGAGGCACTCACGTTCCGTAATGGAGTAATTTCGCTCGGCAGGTGAAAGCAGACGGCAAGCATACGCAACCACGTGGTGTGGGCCCCGGGAGCGTTGAGCCAGCACGGCTCCGATCCCGTAGCCACAGGCGTCCGTGCGGAGTTCAGTAGGGGCCGCGGGATCAAAATGTGCCAGAATCGGGGATGATGTCAGCAGCCGGACAAGCGTGGAAAACGCATTTTGTTGATCAGAGCCCCAGGTAAAGTCTGTGTCCGTCTTCAGGAGGTCAGTGAGGGGACGAGCGATAAGGGCAAAATCTTGAATAAAACGGCGAAAGTAGGAGCACAGCCCAAGAAAACTGCGCACGTCTTTCTGAGAATGTGGGCGAGGGAACTGTTGCACCGCTGCAATTTTAGCTGGATCAGGACGTACACCGGAGGCATCGACGAGATGTCCCAGAATGGTGAGTTGCCGGCGGCCGAATTGGCATTTGGACGAGTTGAGCTGGATCCCAGCCGTACGAAAGACAGTCAGGATACTCTTGAGACGTTCAAGGGGCGAGGCAAATGTGGGCGAGAAGACAACAACATCGTCAAGGTAGCAAAGACACGTAGTCCACTTAAATCCGCGAAGGAGTGAGTCCATCATCCGCTCGAAAGTAGCTGGTGCATTACAAAGTCCGAACGGCATCACTTTGAACTGGTATAAACCGTCAGGTGTGACGAAAGCTGTCTTTTCGCGGTCTTGCTCGTCAACGGCGATTTGCCAATAACCGGGACGAAGGTCAATGGAAGAAAAGTATTGAGATCCTTGGAGACAGTCGAGAGCGTCATCGATCCTGGGGAGCGGGTAGACGTCTCTTCTTGTGATGCGGTTCAGGTGGCGGTAGTCGACGCAGAAACGCCAACTGCCGTCTTTCTTTTTAACAAGGACGACTGGAGAGGCCCAAGGACTGGACGACGGTTCGATTATGTCCTTAGCGAGCATCTTTTCGGATTCCTGTTGTATCACTTGGCGTTCGGAACTGGACACCCTATAAGGCCGGCGGTGCAGAGGAGTTGCGTCACCAGTGTTGATACGATGCTTCACAATAGTCGTACGAGCCAAAAGGGCGGTCATTGAAGTCAAATATGTCCTGGAAAGATGTCAGAAGATGGGTAAGCGCCTCGGCTTGGACGGCAGAGAGATCTGAAGTGATCATATTGGCAAAGTGGTCAGGTCTCGAAAGAGCTATGACATGATCGTCCGGAGAGGACGATACACAATTTGTGACTGCAGAGATCACGTATTCATCGGTAGGAGACAGCGTGGCGAGGCACATGCCTTGAGGAAGCGTCTGGACGTGCGTACTGAAGTTGAGAACAGGTAACCACGCGCTGTTTGCCGAGACTGCGACAACCGTATGGGCAAAGGCAACATTCTTTGTGACGGGCAAATCAAGGACAGGGGTGATGATATACTGGCCGTTAGGAAGAGGTGGAACAGATTTAAACAATACGTAATTAGCGGCTTCAGGTGGTAAGCGGGTGAACTCGGCAGTACAGAGACGGTGCACAACTGGGGCAGGTGGTTCTGAGAGGTACGGTAGGTCCAACTCAACAACACTTGTAGCACAGTCAATAAGGGCTGCGTGCTCACTAAGGAAATCAAGGCCGAGTATGATGTCATGAGGGCACTGATTCAGAACGGTAAAGAGCACGGTGGTTTGGCGGTCAGAAATCGTCACAGGAGCAGCACACAGGCCGAGGACTGGGGAAGTTGTGCCATCGGCAACTCGAACAACGGCTGTAGGAGCAGGCGTCAGTACTTTGCGGAGGCGGCGTCGTAGGTCGGAACTCATCACAGAAATGTGGGCGCCCGTGTCAACCAGAGCAGAGACGGCAACGCCATCGACTTGTATGGTCAGTAAATTGCGCGGGGCACGAAGAACTAAACGAGGATTTTGGAGCCGTGTCGTATCTGCAGCATCACCTCTGGACGCCGCAGAAATTAGTTTTCCGCCTGTGATCGTCCGTAGGGGCCGGGAGAGGAAGCGCGCGGTCGTTGCGGCGAACGGGACTGGCGGCGCTGTGGAGATGGTGAGCGGCTGAAGCGGGGCGGCGGGACGTCGGTGGTGGGTCTTGACGTGTCCAAGGGTCGCGAGAAAGAGCTTGAGTCTGCAGCGTCGGGGCGATAAGGTGGGGTCGAGTAACGGGTCCGCTGGTAGGAGTACCATCGACTACGGCAATGACGGGCGATGTGGCCGACACGGGAACAGTTGAAACAGATAGGCCTGTCGTCGGGCGTACGCCACTCGGAGGGGTTGCGCGGTCGAGGAGCGGCGTAAACAGGCCGGACAGGGTATAGAGGAGGGACTTCGGGCACTTGGGAGGTATGAAGAGCGGCGACAGAGGTCAAACCCAAGTTAGCAATTTCCTGGCGCACGACGGCCTGAATAAGTGGAAGGGGCAGGGGCTGGTTGGCTGCAGGTGTTGCTAAGGAGGCCGGAGCAATGGCTTCAAGCTCACGGCGTACGATACGGGTCACGTTCTCTGGTGAGGTCGGCTGGTTCCGTGGGCAAAGATCTTGGCAGGACGAAGACGCAGCCGTGTTGGGCAGGCGTGCGATATGCTGGGTGATCCGTCGGCTTTTGGCGTCCTCGAAGCGGCGGCATTCTTTTACGATGTCTGCAATCTTGTCGCAGTTCTTATAAACGAGCAGACTGAAGGCATCGACTGCAATGCCCTTCAGCACATGTCCGACTTTGTCAGCCTCGCTCATCTCCTTATCGACCGTGTAGCACAAAGTCAACACATCCTGAATATAGGACACGTAGGACTCCGTGGATGACTGGGCGCAACTGGCAAGATCTCTTTTAGCGGCAAGCTGCTGGCCGAGTGGTTTGCCGAAAAGGTCAATAAGTTTCTGCTTACAGTCATCCCAACTGGTTAATGTCTCTTCGTTGCTATCATACCACTTCAGCGCCGTGCCCTTAAGGTAAAAAACCACGTTCGCAAGCATGAAAGTTTGGTCCCACCGGTTGTTAGCGCTGCACCGTTCATACTTGCGAAGCTAGGTCTCAACGTCAGCGTCGTCGTCCCCAGAGAAGGGTCGAGGATCCCGAGGGTGAGTGAGGACCACCGAGGACACTGATGCTGCCGAATCTGGAGGAGCGGCTTCCGTCATTGTAAGCCGTGGAAGGTAGCGGCGGCGTGAAAGGTACGTCGGGGGTGGAAGGTAGCGTCCGCTGCGTAGTTCCGTCTTGCCGCACCTCCACCAAGATGTTACGGGGAAATACTATTTACATTTATTTACAAGCAATCGGTGAATAGTTCCTAGCGGCGAGCATCAGGAAGCACCAACGCCAGCAGGAAGCACCAGCAACCTCTTTTTCTTCGTGCGACCCTTTCACGCGAGAGACCACTTCGACTTCCACTTCCTCTTCGTCGTAGCAATATTCAGTAATATTCTAAATTGAGCAATACCACAAAATAAATAAGTAAATTAAAAAAATTTCCTTTGCCCCTTGGTTTCTGTGGCTGTTGGCTTCTGTTTTATCGTGTATGGTATTACAGAACACGAAAATGAAACTCATCAAGATCTACTGAATGCTGTCGAGAAAACAATCTTTGAAGATAAGTCCGGAATAAAAACGGCAGGTTTCGAAAGAATACACCGCCTCGGCCGAAAGCAAGAGACTGATAATCCCAAGCCCAGACCTGTCATTATGAAGTTACTCGACTATCGCGATAAAGCCAACATACTTAGCATTTGTAAGAAGCTAAAAGGCTCAGAATACTCAGTGAGTGAGGACTTTTGGCGAACAGTAAGGGACGTCATAAAGAAGCTATGGGAAAGAAAGAAAGTTCATCGGGACCGGAAAGAGAAAGTATTTCTGTCTTACGACAAAGTCACAATAAATAACCGCTTGTACATCTTCGACGAACAAATCAATGACATAGTGGAGCTGCAAAAAACGAATAATTGTACGAGGGACCAGCCAAGCGGACTCGAAACCGCCGTCGGCCGTAACTGTTCTCAATGTTAACGCGCGCAGCCTTGTGAACAAAACTGAACAGCTAGAGGCGATCCTTATCGCCCACGCGCCTGATATTATCTGCCTGACTTAGACATGGCTGCACGCTGACATTGAAAACCACAAACTGGTTCCCCCAGGCTATACCATTGTACGATAGGATAGAGCATCTAGAGGCGGCGGTGTTGCTTTGCTCCTAAACAAGGCATAATCTACTCAGTAATTCCAGATGTCCCAGGTGTGGAAGCGGTCTGGTGTAAGATCCAGGCAGGCCGGAGTCATGTCTGTGTCGGTGCCGTGTACAGACCCCCTCAGGCTGAGGTATCTTATCTTGAACAGCTTCTAGACTATATGCGCACGCATATGGTGGGAAGTGCATAATAATGGCAGGAGACTAACTTTCCGGACGTGAACTGGAGCTCTTTGAGCCCATAGAACGTTAAGAACAACATCTTGCTCAGTTTTGTGTTTATCTTCAACCTTACCCAAATAGTTTCCGAGCCTACTCGTGTGCAGGGCACTTCAAGTTCCATTATAGATCTTATTTTCGTCAGTGACTACTTCGTAAAAGGAAGGATTAATGTCGATATACTTGAAGGTTTATCTGACCATGATATGGTTCTGTGCACGCTATCGATTAAAAATCAAATTCGCCAACCCAGCACTAGGAAGGGCAAGTACGCCTTTAACAAAGCAGATAATGATGCCATTATTGCCCACGAGTACTACGATTTCTATGTACTCTTTACAGAGGCCTCTGCTCGCATAGATGAAATCTGGCTACAGTTCAAAGCCCATGTAATGCACTGTTTGAGGCAATTTGTACCGCAGGTAATGAAGACTATAAATAAACACAATCCTTGGATTACACGCGAAGTGATCCATTTAAAACGCCGAATTAAAAGGTTAAGGCAATCTAATAAATTACGCTCAGTTGCAGACTACCACAAAAAACTTAATTCATTAAACAGACAAATAAAGGAACAAACAGCAGCAGCCAAACAACGCTTTTGCAGTACAACGCTGGGCAATTTTATCAAAGATTCACCCCAGAAATTCTGGCGTTATATTAGTCACAAAGATAACCCCCGGGAACCATTGTCAGCGACGTAAGCAAGGAGGCAAGCTGAAGCGTTCAATGTCTCCTGATAATGGCACGATGCAAGATTAGAGGCCAGAAACTATGCAGCAAAACGATGCATTAGGTCGACCAGTCATAACTGAAGCAGGATTGTTCTCGCTGCTGTTAAATTTAGATGACAAAAAGTACAGTGGCCCATACGGTATCCCTAATTGCTTTCTTAAACGTTATGCGGAGCCTATAAGCAAATATTTGTCTAATTTAAAATAAATCCATCAGTGAACAATGCCTCCCAGAGGATTGGAAAATTGCACAAATAGTGCCTATCTTCAAGTCCGGAGATATTTCTTGCCAGTCAAATTATAGGCCCATTTCTCTGACGTGTACTTGCTGCAAAATTTTAGAACATATTCTTTTAAAATTTATTACGCAGTTTGTCGAAGAAAATATCATTCTTCACCCTCACCAACATGGCTTCAGAAGAGGACTGTCTAATGTCACCCAACTTGTTGAGATTCTACACGATTTCGCTAAAGCAATTAATGACCAAACAGAAATAGACGTAATTTACCTGGACTTTTCAAAAGCCTTTGACCGTGTCTGCCATGCAAAATTGCTTCTTAAACTCAAATATATTCTAGAGGATGGGCCAGCTGTGCAATGAATCCGCTGCTACTTATCTGACCGCAGCCAGTTTGTTCAGTTCGGCGCCCATACTTCCCGAACAACGCCAGTCCTCTCGGGTGTACCACAGGGCTCCGTTTTAGCGCCTATCCTGCTCCTCTTGTTTGTAAACGACATAACTAGTCAGGTGGATTCCAAGATAAGACTATTCGCAGATGACTGCGTCCTCTATAGAGAAGTGCTGAACCGGCAAGACCAAATTGCTCTCAACAAGGATTTTGGTTTGATAGCCCAATGGTGCACGGACTGGCAAATGGCCATAAACCTTAGCAAAACAGTGTCAATGTCTGTAACAAAAAAGAAATCTAAGCTTTGTTTTTCGTACGGATGTGACAGTACGATCCTCAAAACAGTCACTGAGTATAAGTACTTGGGCGTCATGGTCTAATCAGATATGGGTTGGTCACCTCATGTATACTATGTGGCAAAGAAAGCGATGCGGAAGTTAATGTATCTAAAACGGGCCCTGCCGTACTCTACGAGGGAAGCCAAACCTTTAGCTTATGTGATGTGTATTCGCCCGATCTTGGAATATGCGAACGTGGCATGGTTTCCGTTTGTCCAAAATCAAATATCTACGCTAGAAGCTGTCCAGTGGAAGGCCGCACGTTTTATCTGCAACAGATACCAGCGCACCGACTCACCCACGCAGATGCTGACCGAGATTGGGGCTTCATACACTAACCAGCCGTGCGCTGCTACAACGTCTGAAATTTTTGTACCTTATCTTGCATAACATGATTGAAGTAAATCCTGATACCTACATTTCTTTCAATACTTGCAGAGAAACCCGTCATAAGCATCAATTCATTCTCCCAGAATATTTTTGTGCCAATAATTCCTACAGTTTTTCGTTTTTCCCGCGAGCTGTGCGTGAGTGGAATTCTTTAGTTCAGAGTGTGGTCTCGCAGTCTTCAAATGACAAATTTGTTGAACTTGCTGGCAGTTCTGTACTGCCAACAACGAGGATGCGATGTCATCACTTATGTGTCTTTCTTTTGCTTTTTATTTATAAATTTAAATCTGTGATAACGTCAGTGCATGAATGACGGTATCCTAAGTGTTTTTTTTTTATGTGCTTGCCTCTTTTTTGTTGTAGTGGTCTTCGCATACTCTTGTGTACAAACGTGTGTGTGGCTGTATGAGCAAATGTGTACGGGCACTTAATCCACTCCTGTAAAAATCCCTAAAAGGATTGACAGTATCTCCAAATAAATAAAATAAATAGGGCACCGTTTTTTCAGTTACCATCGAAAAATATCTTCCTAATGTGCGTATTGTAATCAACGTGCTGTCCTGAAATCTGCCTATTTTCCAATGAAATATTAGTTTTTACCTTCGGTGTTTTTTACCTCTCCCCTGAAGGGCTTTATCTCTCCGTCCTAGTTTCGTGCATACTCATAGCAAGTCTCCTAGTGCTTTCCGTCACTCTGAGTCGACACTCTTTTTGAATAAGTGTTTATGCATCAGAGCTGCTCACCTATTGGACAGTTTTAGCTGTGTGTTCGCAGCGGCTTAGCGTACGCAAAGAACTTGCCGGGACGGTAGTGCGCATGCGCATGCGCAGAACGCAAGCGCAAGTCTTGCGTACTTACGCAAGCCACGTGACTTTGCGTCGCGGTGGTTGCGTGGCTGGGGTGGTTAACGCTGACAACATGGCGCAGCCCAGCTCGTCCGCTTCAGACCAAATACTGCGTGGCGGCTGCATTTCTCGACCCGATGGCTGGTTCTAAATGGTTGGATTCGTTTTTATTTGGCTTATTCTCACCCCTTAGTAGTGATTTAGGGAAAGAGTAGGCATTGTTTTTCAGATAAATTGAAGAATTTCATGAAGTTAAGTCTAACTGTCTACGGCGTACACTGTCTTCTTAGCAACGACCCCCGGCGAAGTACTCTTCAGTTCAGGAGCTCTGACTTACTGTTAATAGAAGGCGCCACATGATGTCAGTCTTCTCGGGCGCTGCGCTAGCCACTGAGAATTAAAACTATGAAAGGTGGCCGTGCGCGAATTCACAAATGTTTGCGGACGCACATCTAAAATAGTACATTGCCGTGGAGTTTCATCACGGAGTCTACAAATATTATTTTACACTGAGGTTCGCGTGCTTTGAACGATGCCTAGCCGATTTCCCCCTGAACTGCCACGTTGGTGATGTTGCTGCGTGCACGTTGTGCAAATCTTCCACCAGCTCTATTATTTTTTTCTCGTCCTGACTGAACTTGTTCTTTTCGGCAGAAAACCGAATCCCCAAAAGTAAATCTCAGAACTGCTATTCCTTTCCGATTACCTCGCAGAACCTCATGCTTGTTGTACCTACATAATTCCTTACGTTTCACTATCGTCCCACCACTTTGTCTTTGCACCCAGTCCCTTCGTAGTTTTCTATGTATTTTGTCATTTGCGTATTCATACGATGATATATTTGTAGTTTTTGAGCAGAGAGATTGGAGTGCCTAGTATCGTAAGCACTTCATCAGTGGAATCATTGAAAATGGTCTACGCAACTGAATTCCGACAAAGGCCAGGCCTAGACATTGTACTTTTTATCAAACCTTTCTAGTAAACAGCACAAATCGCCGCACACATTACACTGGTTATCCGCTTCTCTACGACTTTTCCTACTAATCTGAACGACACATTATGAGCTGCATTCTTTCGTGCAGCCTCTAATAGTCTTTAAGCCTTGTTTATTTGAACCACCAGCGCCATCTGACGAGCTTGAACGAATTCTGAGGCACCGGTGGGAGAAATGAAACCGCTGCATCTGGGCAACAAATAACTCAGACCGTCATTGCTGTGAATGAACTCATTTCGTCAACAAAAAGCCGTCATAAAATTACGAAATACGATTTGAAATACAGCAGTTCGATTTCATACTTCTGAAAAGGAATGGCTAAAAATTGTTCAAAGTCATGTGCGATGCGATAATCGCCATTTTTATTACTTCCCTTTGCAGCAAACTTAACCTTTGCTGAGAAATGTCCCTTCAAACATTCCGGGAGGGAAGCTATGGACCAAAAACTGCGTTGTGGTATGCTTTCGTTTACTGCACGCAGTCTTTACCGTTGTAAACTTCGTACTTTTTGCGCGCTCGACAAAACTTTTCATACTCGTTTTTACATTCCTGTGAAGGTCCAGTGTTAGCGCGCTCCTTCCAGAATAGCAATTCGCACTGTTTTCCACCTGAAAAAAGGCAATAAAGGGACAGTTTGATAACACATAATATGCGGTTTTAAGCGGAAGCCTTTAATGTCTCATCGTTATAAGCAGGAGTTGTCGACACAAATGTCATGCTTTCCAATTGGTCGAATGGTCATGACATCACAGTGCGCGAATTTCGAATGGGCCCTGTTGTACTTTGGCTAGTAAACATGCAACCAATTAAAGGTATCTTATAGTGATGCGCCTAGTAAGTCATACGGAGCTTAGTTAATTGCTTAATTAACCAATTAGCCTAATTAAGCTTTCCAGTCAGACCAGAAAGAAAAACAAAGCCGAGCATGAAATTGGCCGAATTGAGGAATCCAACCAGGGTCTCCGCAGTGCGAACCGAGCACGCTAACCACTCCGCCATGCCAGTTCGATAGTTTGGAATAAACAAAGGCGCGTCTAGTGGATACGGTGTCTTCCTTCACTCCCGTCTTCCTCCCTTCCCTTACGGCGAGGTTCAGGATTCCACAGAGATATGCGAGACAGATATATTTCCTTTCCTCAAAGAACAATTTACCGACGAGTAAGGCGTAGCGCCGAACGGGCGATAGCGTTCTGTGGACTCCCTAGCAGCGTTGCAAAACGCTGTCGCGTTCCGCTCTTAGAGGCAAAGCCTAACATCTTAACCACACATCGGTGACACAAGCACCAACACTGCGCTTAATGCTTTCGCCTCACCGCACTTTAGGTCAACAGAATACCCTCCTGAATTTTTTGAACACAATAATGATCAAAGAAAGTGTACGAATAGAATTCTGTTATGAGATTTCCTCTGTGCAGTGCATATCTTTAACCATGCTGGATGTGTTTTCATTCACCGCCATCACCAGCTTGAATGGCGCTTCCTCTAAGGTGCCTTTGATGGAGCAGAAAACCGGCAACATCCAGCTTTGTCGGAAGAGGGTTAAAACTTATGTAGCTTGTTTTTTTCTTTCCTACCCCTAAAATACTGTGATAAAATTACAGAAGCGTGTTTTTTTGTATTGCTTCTCCAGAATAGCAGTCAAAGTATTTTCGCTTAGGCTGTGCGCATATTCAAAATAATCCAGCCTATCACGTGTGTGGGCTTTGCTGACACTGCCACTAAAGGAGGTCGCACCAATAGCTCTATGCCTCTTCTGGAATATATACTCCAGGGATAATATAAAAGACATATTTTCGGAAAATGCAGAAAAATAGCCCTCTGTTTAGACGTCTGCTTTTCAGGAACAAAATTGGCTGAAACAACTACAGTTAACTTGCAATTTTCTTTACAACTTCGTTAGTATGTCTCTTTCCTGCGAAGTCTTCTTTGCAATGCCAGCTGACTTTTATCGATTTTACTGTTGCCTCTTTCTCTCTCATGCAACATTTGACATTAATTTGTAAGAGCCATGAAAAAACTGCGCTAAAAACACCACAAACTAAGCAAGGACACACAGAAGAACACGAGCACAAACCAGCAACTGATTTACTAGGGTGTTGAACCTCTAATATAGAAAATCGGGGCATGTGCCTAAGGCACACTCGGGACAGGCCAAGATAGACGTGCGCAGTCATCATACCCCAAAGGACAGTATTCAAAAATGCTGTTTCGCTTTTGTTCGGGCGCACTGATGCCTCACTGACACAGCTGTTGTCATTCTTTATAGAAAAATGCTTCCAAAATTTCACTTGCTTTGACACTAGTTTCAGCGTGTCGAATGCAGCAAGCAAGGCTAGGGAATGATGTCATTCCCTATCTACGTATGCTATTTTTGTAATCGTCACCTGAATGTTGTCTTCTTTACTGCACAGCAAAGGTCTCTTCCATATGTCATCATTCATTCCTGTCATATGCCAGCTGCGGCCAACGCATCTCCGCCATCTTCTTAATCTCATCTGCCCATCTCTCTTTCTGTTGTCCCCTGCTATACGCTTGCCTTCTTTTGGAATCCACTCCGTTACCCTTAAGGGCTGGCGTTTATCTTGCCTCCACATTATATGCCCACATTGCCTCCACATTATATATCTTTCGACTAGGTGTCATTAAGCCACGTTTGTTCACTTATTGACTCTGTCCGCTAAAATTCCTGTTGGTAAGAAATCAAAAGATCAAAAAATTTCGCTAAGGGCGACTTTTCGCTTCATAAGTTACCGCCCCCATTCAATGATGTAGCACCTCTTTTCCTGAATGAATTACTTTATGTCACAAATGTTGAAAAAGGCTTTAAGTTGTAGATCTTAATAGTCCGGTCGGGAAGCATCATTTTTTTATACCGAGCCGAATAGAGCAAATGAAGGCATGGTTTATAAGTATTGAAACCCGCTTCATGATATGTGGGTTAATTTTTCTCTTACCTCCTGATTCTTTTATTGTAAGAACAGCGCATTTCGATTCTTCATCATAGTATTGAAAACGATAGATCCTTCCCATGTCCTTCTTCTCAGTGGCTGAGAATAAGAAAAAAGTTAAAATATAAATGACACAGCAGATAGGAAGGTTGTGAGTGAAGTCAGGACAGCATCCTTCGTACTCTAACCGCGAAGTATTTCTCTTATCACCAGGCGCACAAAGAGGCGTTCGAGTGGAATTATTTTATTAGCACTTGATAATTTAGTTACAAACAGGAACAAAAGCAGCCAGATAAACAGACAACTTAATAAATGAAAAAAAGTAGTCATGAAAGAACACATAGAAAGTGCTAGAAACATGCAAAGTTGTCTAAAATAGAAAAAAATTATCTTTAGAGAACAGCTTACAGAGAAGTTTCCTCCTCTGGCAGGAAACGCCAGGCCGTACACACTAGTCGGCACTCATTTAGGTAGAGACATCAGCCCAAACCAATTCGGATAATCAGAACACACCCATGCAAGCGCAGTCCTCAGTACATGGGGCTACAGTTGGTGTCCATTCTCGATGTTGCTTTTAAGGTGAAAGTCTGTAATGCCTCATCGTTGATGATGATATCAACTTTATTTTACGCCAGATAAGGAAGCCCCCTACTCCCCGTCCCCGGTACGCAGGCCTTGGTGACGGGGTTCGGGGCCTCCGCGATTAGAAGCAGGCGAAGAGGTCTTGATTCCTCGCGGCTTCTTCCGCCAGGCGGATGGCTTGTTGCTGTGAAACAGGGGCCTCGCTCCGCAGCAGGGCTTCCCAGGATTCTGTAGAATTTATGTTTTCGTTAGCCCCTGGGGAGCTAGCGCATTCCCATATTATGTGGTCGAGGGTCCCTCTCGCACCACAGTGCTTGCACTTATCGTTTTCTTTGTTATCTCTATGTACATGATGTGCCCAGACCGGGTTTACGAAGTTCCCAGCTTTTAGTCGTCGCCACGCGATTGCCTCCATATAGTTTAGACTTTTATCCGGTGGTGGCACCAGTCTCCTGTGTAACCTATAGTTTTCAACAATTTCCGTATAATTTTGCAGACGCTCGTGCATGTTCCGAAAGTCGGGCGGCTCCACAGCTACCCGGAAGTAGAGAGCACGGGCTAACTCGTGGGCCGCGTCGTTGCCAGGAATGGACGCGTATGCGGTAGTCCAAATTAGGCTAACTTTTGTGTTTAGCTGTCTACTGGCCAGAATCCTTGCCGCTTTCGGCGAGATCCTACCCTTTCCAAAATTATAGATGGCCGTTTTGCTATCGCTAACTATAAAATTGGCTTCCGTTCCAACGCAAGCGAGCGCTATCGCAACCTCTTCAGCTGTTTCCGCGTTGCGGCTTCTAATGGTGGCTGCCGATACGGGGGCACCGCGGCCGTCGACCACCGAGGCGACCGCCGCACCCGACTTGCCACTTGCTGCGTCCACGTACGCAACGGACTTGCTGTCCATCGGATCGAAGCGTCTGATTAGTGCTTCGGCTCTCTTCTCCCTCCTTTCAGTGTTGAATATGGGATGCATGTTACCAGGGAGTGGGGGATTTGATGATGAGATTTTCTCGGCAGTCCTGCGGAATGCTCGATTTGACTCGTAGTCCCCTATCTGTTTGCAGGCATACCATTTCAAGGATGGCTCTGCCTGTGGTTGTTCGGCTTAATCTTTCGAGCAGTGAAATTCTGACAGCCTCCGCTACTTTAACCCAGGTATTGTGCACTCCCATAGAGAGCAGGTTCTCTGTGGAGGTGCTAATCGGTAAGCCCAGAGCCCTCTATATGCACCGTCGAATAAGCGAGTCTAGTTTATTCTTCTCCTCAGCCCTAATGTTTAAGAAATGAGTGGCATAACTCACGCCACTTATTACGTATGCTTGAGTTAGTTTAAGCAAGCTTCTTTTCTTCAGGCCTCGTCCTTTAAGCGCGACACTTCTAAATATGCCAAGGGCTTGTGTGGCAAATCCCTCGAGCCTTTTGAGTGTCCCATCATTACATCCATTATCTTGGATAAATAGCCCTAAGATTCTGATTTGATCTACCTTTGGAACTCGTTACCCCTCTACTTTATTGTCAAATTTCCAGTTGTGCTTGCATCGGGGTGACTTCGGGTTATAGACGAATAATTCTGATTTTTGCGGAGAGCATGAGAGACCCCTACTGGCAGCATAGTCCACGACAGCGTCCGCCGCAATCTGCAGGCGCTCCTTGACACTCGCATCACTTCCTGATTAATCCAGTAGTTGATTACATCCGCATACGTAATTAAATTTAGCCCCTCTATGCCCCGCAGAGCTTCGTGTAGGGCCCTCATCGCCACGTTGAAGAGTAACGGGGAGAGAACCGAGCCCTGCGGCGTGCCCCTGCTCCCTAAGTTTAGTGTGCAAGACTCGATGTCTCGGAACTTCATGCAGGCAGCTCTGCCTGACTGAAAGTTCTTGATGTAATCGTATGTACACGCACCTACCCCGACTTCATGCAGACCTCGGAGAACCGCTTCTTGTTTGACATTATCAAAACCTTTGTCAAGTCTAGGCCGAAAATAACTTTGACGTCTCTAGAACACGAGTCGATTATGTCATGTTTCCGTCGGAGCATAACGTCATGCGTGCACAAGCCCGGTCGGAAGCCTAACATCTCGCGCAGCCACATATCGTTTTGATCCGTAAAGCGCGTCAGTCTGCTCTGGACTACGCGCTCCATTGATTTCTCCATGCCTGCGTTAAGGGAAATAGGTCTTAAATTTATTAGTTTCGGGGC
Source organism: Amblyomma mixtum (assembly GCF_055824585.1). Lineage (NCBI taxonomy): Eukaryota > Metazoa > Arthropoda > Arachnida > Ixodida > Ixodidae > Amblyomma > Amblyomma mixtum. The sequence goes on from NC_143020.1 coordinate 15,499,790, forward strand.
TTTACCCGGCTTTGGGATTAAAATTACATTTGCCTACTTCCACTGTCGAGGCAGATGGCCTTTAGTTCATGTACTCCGTCAGAGTGCTGATGGAGTCGTCGTACAGGTTTCTTAAAATTTTGACAGCTATCCCGTCAGGGCCCGGGGCCGATTTCGTTTTTAGCCTCAATATTTCTTCCCTGACCTGCGCCTCCGTGATGGGTGCGTCGAGCTCCTCGTTCAGAGATCCGTCGTATTCTGGGAGGGTGGTACTATGGATATCCCCAATGTATACATATTGATTAGTGTGTCCATAAATTCCGCATCTGTTCCCTCAAATGCGTGCCTGGCTTTTGATAATGTAATTCCCGATTGGGTTCTAGAATTGGTCGGATCTAACAGGTGTCACGGCACACCCCAGGTTCTGGAAAGGCTCATACTCGCTTCCATCTCATCACATCTGCTACACCAGTTTTGTTCGCATAATTTGATCGCATAATTTTCAATGTTCTTGTTATGTCTAGCGATCCTCCTAAAATTACGGTTCCATTTTTGCTTACTTAGTCTGCGCTCCGTGCCGTGTTTTGCCTCCCACATGTGAAGCAGTTTGCTATCAACTATCTCTGGGGCATCGTCCGCTACAAGCGTCTTTCTTCCCTCTCCAACGTGACGCATGAGGGTCTCCGTCCATTCCTATATGTTAGTGATCTTCCCAGTGGCAGCTTTCTCACGCTTCTTCCTAAATATTTCCCATTCCGTTACTCTTGGATGACGCACACGACGTGTCTTCACTACGCTAGTCAACACCGCGCTTCGCGTGATCCGGCGTATCTCGGAGCACGAGTGGCATCACACATGGCGCAGGCTACTGCGCATGTGCGCCGCCGCTTCTCCTTCTCGCCACCGTTTGACCTTTCGGCGCAGGCGTGCGCAGTGCGCGTTTGAAAGGAGGGGTACATAAGGCGCGCTTACCCATGGAACAGGCGCACGCTGCCGCGCGCTATGCGTCATCGTTTGACGTTCGCCGCAAGCGGGTGTTTATCGCGGAGGCCGGCTATATAACCGCTTGCCAGAGAATAGTCGTGTAAATTCAACATGGAAGGCGAAGAGAGGGAGAGTGCTGATAAGAAGTGATCACAAAGCAGAATCATAAGCTAAACCATAAGGATCACCGCAGCTTTTCGCTTTGAGATATCCAGGCTTAACTTAGCTAAGCCCCAGCCATCTTTTTTTTGTTTTCTTGACCTTTGGCCAGTTGGCTCGTGCGTTAGTTGGCCCGTTAATTCGTTCGCCTGCTGCGCTCCTTGCTGGTTCCTTCGCTAGTTAGCTCGTTAGCTCGCGCTTTAAGTCATTGTAGCATTTGCTATAGCTTTCGTGTGCGCCGCTCGTTCGTACCTGCATGCACTTGCTTATTACACCGTTCATTTACTACGTCGTTTGCTTGCTCTTGAATTCTCCGCTCATCTGGATGTGTTTTTTTTTTACTTTCTCCCTGACAGCGCACTTAAGCGCGCACATGTTTTATGGTATGTTTTTAGTAGTCCCCTTGCTTTAATTTACGCTAACTAAACGTGGAACAACCCTGTTTCCAGAGCGCATAATGTAAAATAGGTATGACTCAATTGTCGGGTGATATGCTCCTCACTCCACCACAATGCAACATCAAGCGCAATATTAAACCTCTATTCGCTGCGTTTTAAGCTGTATGCAATGATTAACCTTAGCCGTATTAACACGCGAATAACAAATTATTCTGCTCTTCGCTTCTGTCGCTGATGCAAAGGTGCACTTAGATTTCAACTGTGAAACAGTGTGCACTGAAACGAGAAGAATGTAATGATTATTATTTACTTTTTTCTACATATTTCATTCGTACCATACTTTATTGGGCGCTACTTTTTCGTTAGAGCATTTTGCTGGTCTCGCCTTTCCAACCCATGCCACTAACTTGTCGCACTGCATATAAGTATTTTTTATACTCACAAAGCCAATAAAATCATCGCTCACATCTTACTGGCCAATACTTGGGAACAACAATTCCGAAAACCTTTTTTTCGTAATCAGGAGCTATTGCAAACAATGTATGCGATCAGAACAGTCACATTGTACAGTTTGCCAATACGTTTACTCATTGTCGCTCAGTAGGTAGGGGTTTCAGTGTGTTTAAGCAAAACACTGAAAATAAAGCACCGTTATTGAACTGAAAGCCACTTGCGGTTTTCAGCAAAGCACTTGCGGCCCATTTCTGCAGTTTACCGAGCACTACCTTGGCGCTGGGGAAGTACTGGTGTAAACTCACACCTCCGTGGGCCGCACTAGGGTTGCTTAAAGTGCCACGACAATGCTGCTGATGACAGCACAAGGAACAGTTAATGCCATGCGAATGACTTTTGTGACGTAAACGAGAAATGCGATACCGGCATGGTTGCTATCGCAACGATATAGTTCACTTATGTTTTCTTTCTTCGGGCGAAGTTTGCCCGCTTCATCGACACCGGCGCTGCGATCAGCGGCCCGATTCGGATGATGCGGCTGGTACTTTATCTGGTCGCTTGCGGCCAGTGCACCGCCCGCGCAGTGTCCTCATCTATGTCTCTTGCACCGTGGTGCAGCGTTAAATGCAAGAGTTCTGTCTATGAAGTGTGGGAGATCTGCGCACCACCTATCACAACGACTCTTCCTCGAGAGGTCCACAGTTTACGTGTCACTCAACCCTTCATCTCTGCGAGAATTTTTCGAACTAAGAAAAACTGCGCCTGATGACGTAATGGACGACGCCAGCATTCTCAGTGGCGAAATAGGCCGTCCATTTCGCTCATAACAGTATAACTGTAGTAACGAAGTGATCCGTTCGGCGTTTTAATCACTCGCCACCACACACATTCTTTTTCTACAACACAACAACCACCATATTTACATGGATGAGAAAAGGCGGCACATTCCATCATCGACCACGGCAAGTCCACAACACAGCACACACTCCTAACACACACTGCCGACTCATTGACCCACACTGACTGCTCGCCTCACAAACCGTCTCTGTCCCCACCGCGACCGTCCCGCCCTTTCCCAGAAAGGGCATATAATCCCTCCGAGGTAGTGGTGCGGGGAGGTTCGGCGCGTTCGGCCAACACCCTCTATTCGGCGCCCACTGGTCTCAAGGCAAGGGGGTAATGCCCTGTGCGGCTGCCATCGTCCGTTCGAACACTCCCCCCCAGAATGCGTGGAGTGCATTCTACAATTCTTTCAACTCCATCGGGTAAAGGAGCCGCACCGGCCTTCGGAGAACTGAGCCGCGTGACACTCTTATCTCGCAGGAACGTACCGTACTGTCCCTGCCGTTGAATACCTTCTCCACTCTCCCGAGCTTCCATAGCAGGCGGGGAAGGGGTTCTCTAACTAGCACCAGCTGGCCGACTTTAGGCGAGGGAGACTGCTCTTGGTGCGTCCCGTAAGCCGATCTCAACTCACGGAGGTATTCCGCTCTCCAGGCCTCCCAGAATTGGTTCTGGAACCTTTTTTGCTGCCGCCAAAACGAACGAAGCATCTCAGGGGTCGAAGCGGGCGGCTCCCCATCCGCCGTCGGCAGAGCCGTTAGCCGTCTCCCAAGGAGAAAGCTTGATGGGGTTAGGGGGTCGCCCTCTCCGACCTCGTTGTACACATAGGTCAATGGCCGAGAATTTACAACGGCTTCAACTTCGGAAAGGATGGTGGCTAAGTTTTCAGCTTCTAGGCATTTCTTTCCGATCACTTTTCTTAATGCCATCTTCACTGAGCACACCATCCTTTCGTAAAAACAACCCCAACATGACGCCCGGTCAACAATAAAGCGCCCATCAACTTCTGCACACGCAAAATGGTACACGACATCTGGGTGGCGCAGCGTATTCCACAGTTCGGTCAGTTCGTTTGCTGCTCGCTTGAAGGTCTGCGCATTTGGTAACGTTCCCATCGGAGCACTTTGCGGTGGAGAACTGAACCGTTGACAAGTGACACAAGCGCGCACCACCATTTTCATGAAATCTCTGCCGAGGGATACCCAACACCTCTCGTGCAGTTGCACGAGTGTGTCCCTTGCTCCGGCGTGCAGCATTTTTCGGTGAGCGTCGATTGACAGGAGAGAGGAATGCCGATGGTCTTTCTGCAGGACGATGGGGCTCTTTCCGTAGGTTATCTAACCTTCGTCCTACTTCGTTCTTGCTTGGGTTTTCTGCCGGTGAGTCGTTTTCCCCTAATGTGGCTCGCAGAACGATCGCGTGGGCGCTACTCAGTACTGGGGAAGACGAACTGCTTTTTCCCTGCACCGCCTATCCGAACATCGTTTCTAACGCGGTCAGGCTGCCTTTTAGACGACGAATCTGGCCTGTCACCGCTCCCCAGTAATGGTCCGATCCGATCAGAATATTAATTGAGCGGTGTTCCAGCTCGTTCAGGTCATCGCCTAAACTGCAGCCAAGGTGGTCTAATTCTTGTATGATACTTTCGTCTGGGCTTGGGAGATCCTGTTAACAGATAGTCGGTGTTTCGAGAGCGTCGATCTCGTACCTTCGGTTATTTTGCCTGCTTCGCAAAGTCAGCTGAACCCGTCGAAAGGTACGTTCTTGTTTATCGCCTCCAAACACGCCAACTGTTAGGATTTCGGTACCGAGCAGCTTGCAGTTCAGCTTCTTTGATAGCTATTAGGTAATAAAGGAGCGCTGGCTACCAGTATCAACCATAATTCTTGCCAGTTTTCTCTTCTTCTGACTCTCGGCCCATGCTGTCACAGTTTGGAGCAGGACGGCCGGTGTCGCGCCACACTGCGTTGCTTGCAGGCTGACTGGACTAGAGCTTTCGTTTATGCCCTGCTGACTCTCATGCGGTCGAGCGTCTCGCCGGTTGGGAATGAAGCTCGGGTCACACATTGTTGAGGCATGCTTGCCGCGACACTTGCTGCAAGATATCATGCTCTTGCACATCCTTGCCGTATGTTTTGGCCTCGTACATCGGGAACATCGACCGTGCTCCCGTAACATGCGTTTATTCTCCGGCAGCTCCCTTGCGGTGGTGCAGTTCTCCGTTGCATGCTGTTCTGACTTGCACAGGAAGCATTCTACGTCCTTCATTGTGCCATGCAAGGCTGCCGCCGACGAGTGTCGAGGCTTGCCAGGATATGCTGCACTCTTCACCAGTTCATGCGCCTGATTACGGGACATGGGCTCACCAGTTGCGTCGTTGTGTTGCTCCCTGCCCGCCCGTTCTCGGCACTCAACTTCGATCCGAAGAAATTCGACAAGTGCGCGCAGCACTTTCTTATGCACCGACTCTGTTCCTGTCTCGGAGCTGGTGTCGGTGGTTGAGGTGCTCCCGTTGTTGGAGCCCTCTGCGTCCTTCGATGCCATCATCATGTTGTACAGCAGGCTCAGGTCGGTCGGAAGCGCCCGGAGGATAAGAGGGTAGAGCATTGCGCAGTACGATTCTTCGCCCACACCCAGCGCCTTAAGGCCTCGCATGCGAGCCTGAAGGCTGTCGTACCAGCGCCGCAGAGTGTGGGCACTGCCTGTCGATGACACCTGTGCGGCAGCCATGAGGCCTTCCATCTGGTCCTGGATGAGGATGGCTTGATTCGCGAATCGCTGCTTGAGGATGTCAAAGGCGTGGTTGTAGCACTCCGCCGTCAGTTGCAACCCCTCGATGGCAGATGCTCCGTGTCCTGTCAGTGCAGATCACAAATACTGAAATTTCTCTGCTGGCGATAGGTCCGAATTCTTGTGGATCGATGTTTCAAATAGCTCCCAAAATGGCTGCCAATTCCTTCTTTCGCCATTAAATTTCAGGAGTTCCAATTTGGGGAGTCTTGTCTTGGCAGTCGTTCCTGTCGTTGGGCTTCGATCTTCGTTTGATTTAGTGCTGCCCACGTTCGTTGCTTCTGTGCTGCGTTTCGCTGCAGACTTCAGCTTGGCTAGAGAAGTCACGATCTTGTCGCCGTATTCGATGATGGTTGCAAACTCTGCGTCGGCTTCCTGTTCGGTGATCAAAGGGTCGATTGCGGCGTCTACATCGTTCAGTTGACGTTGAGTCAATTGCAGACACTCGATAATTACCTCCAGATCCTCGGCGTTCGGTGCCGTAGACTTCAGCAATGCTTCTGCCTCACCAACCAGACGCGTTGCTTGAGTTCGCAGGGCCTTCCTCTTTCTCTTCGAGATCTCCATGTCTTTCGAGGAGTCAAGTCTTGGTGGTCCTTTGATGCTGCAGAATCGTTCTCCCGGGTTTCGGCACCAGAAATTAGTGTAATAACGAAGTTATCCGTTCGGCGTTTTAATCACTTGCCACCACACACATTCTTTTTCTACAACACAAGAACCACCATTTATTTACATGGATGAGAAAAGGCGGCACATTCCATCATCGACCACGGCAAGTCCACAACACAGGACACACTCCTAACACACACTGCCGACTCACTGACCCACACTGACTGCTCGCCTGACAACCCGTCTCTGTCCCCACCGCGACCGTCCCGCCCTTTCCCAGAAAGGGCATATAATCCCTCCGAGATCGTCGTGCGGGGAGGTTCGGCGCGTTCGGCGCCCACTGGAATCAAGGTAAGGGGGTAATGCCCTGTGTGGCTACCACCGTCCGTTCTAACAATAACACTGGTAAGCAAAAATATTACTCCTGTGAATTCCTTTGGAAAGGACTAGGTGCCCGACAATTATGAATTTATTTGAATAACTGTTGGCACAATTTGTTGAAAAACACTTACACACTAGTAGTCCAAATCTGAAGGCATGCATCAATTCGCATTTAAAGAGAAGACAAGCGCTTCAAGACAAGCGCAGTGCTAAGGATTGCCGATAACAGCGAAAGGAAAAAAAAATGCCAGTAAGCACTCAGCATAACAATACAGCATACAGTGAAATCATCCTTTGCTTATTTGAGCCAGAAATGAGCCTAGCTGAAATAAATGCAAGAAATATGATTAGATCTCAGTTAGACTGGAAAATAACATTGTTCACTAGTTGTGCTGAAAGGAAGCCAGAAATGATCTCCAAAGCTTCACAAATACCGACATAACCGTCGACACATGTATCCAGCACTCGGCGAAGTGACGAACAAGGTAGACATCATAGCATCTCATCCTAAGATCTAAAAATAATAACTTACGTTGCTTTCTATGAAACGCGCATTAAACAAAATTTGCTTAAATGGCGCGGATACAAGATGGCTCTCCCACTTCATAATTACTCGATAAATGGAAAAAACAACCAACCGGCATCTGACCACCATCACTCACCGCAGTAAAGTCTTCGTGGCTTAAAGGTGAGTCGTACAATAGCAATACGCGATTACGCTATGCTGAATCTCGTTTCTCCGCGCGAGCTCGCCGGCGCCTCGCTCAAAGGGCGCTTCATGCCTGCTTGCTGCTGCAACAAAGAGTCACCTGTGGAAAAGCCGCTGCGCCCCCGCTACTTATCCCGAAGTTCCGCACGGACTTACTAACGCAGCTAACGAGGTTCTGGTCTTAAGGTTGCCTTGATTGAAAATTTCAGTGTAGCAGCAGGAATGTCATTCAGGCTGCGAGTCATTGGTTATTTAATTCGTTTGAGGCTACTAGAAACAGAATGATCAACCATAACGACTGGACTGGACTGGACTGGACTTAGGCATTAGGCAATAACGCCTGCAGAGATTAATTTTACACACCAAACACGTCGCACGACTGACTGGCGTGTAAGTGATTGTACATGTCCCGCTAACTTTACTGTATAAAAATTTTAGACGGATTAGTTTTGCGAAGTATTTCAGAGGGAGCAAAAATATTAGTTGTAGTGAGCCGGCCTCCCCTTATTACTTTGGTGTAGAGCGAGTGCTTTAGTTGGGATCATAGATTTAGCGACAGCGTCGAAATTATCCCACTCCATCGTCGTGCCTGGGTCACTTGGCCGTTCTGTTTCCTATAGGACAGAAGTGACCAGGACGCGGCCCCGTCGGCCGGAGCACGGAAAACTGCTTTTCTGGCTGTCCAGTCGGGGTTCACCTGGTTCGAGGTCAAGTAGGAGCGCGTGCATGTCCTAGCTTGCGTTCAGCACTGGCTACCGCCTGCGCGTGAGTTGCTGTTCGCCCCGTTATCTTCCGCGAGATGCCGCTACGTGGGCATGCGCTGAAAGCACCTGCTTCACGTGGTGCCAGGCTAGCGTGGCACAGCATTTTTCATGGCTCCCTCCGGTCGGGAGCATTATGTTCTTCAGCAAGCGTGCATTTAATGGCAAGCGCTTTTCTTTCTTCTTGTTTTTAACAGCGTCTGTCTTTTTGTTCTCTGTTTCCACACTTTGTTTTTGCGGAATGGGAAAGAGTTACGCCAGCACTTGGAAAGTGTTATTTGCACTTGATAGCGGACCATAGCGGACGCCAGCGACAGTGAACGCTGCGTTTCTTGAGCAACACAGACACTGCTGGCACCTTTTAGTCCTTTAGAAGAGAGGCGATTAATAGTGCGCTGTTTTATTGAAATCGTGCTCAAAGAGAAAATTCTCGACTGATTGCTCATTTGAATTGGGAGTGGCCCGCATTGTAAAGCACTTTCGTGATGAGCAAGATCGACTTGTCAACGCTCCTTGTTCTGGACAACCAAGGACAACCGGCGAAGAAACAGATCGTCTCATAGTAGGTGCCGCGGTCGCCGGCCCATTCACGAGCGTCACAAGCGGAATAAACAGCTGTTTCGCTTTAGAGAAGCCCTTATTTAGGGAAGCACAGTGAGAGGTAAGGCTTCACTTCGTTCGTGCACGCCAGCGGTGGAGTGCTGCCAACTGGTCTGAATTTCTCTTCACAGGCGGATCTACCTTTTCGACAAGGTGGGATGGGGTGGTGGTGGAAAACATTTATGTACAGATACACTTCAGGAGGGTATGCATGAGTTGACCCAGAGGGGGCCAGCCCTTACAAGTACTAGGTGGAGATCCCTAGTTCGGGCCCCAGTGGCGGCGGCCGCCGCCGGGCTAGCGCGACCAAAGCCCGCTGGGCCTGCAGGCAAGAACAGCCGAGCAGGGCCGCCTCCCAATCCTCCCGGGTGAGTTGAGGTGAGGGGGATAGCAGGGTTGGAGGGGCAGGCCCACACCCTGTGGTAGATGTCCGAAGACTTCTCCGCACAGTGCGGACAGCAGCCCGAGAAAGAAGGGTCGAAGTGTTTGAGAGCTGCCGGACAAAGCAAAGTATTAGTATACAGGCAAAGCAGAAGGCGCTCCTACGCTTTAGAGAGCTTTACACGGGCGGAGATAAAGGCCGTGGCCAGATCGATGAATTAAAACAATGTTTTTGACGGAGTAAGGTGTAGTGAATTCGAGTTCCTGATCGTAGGTGTCGGAGGGGTTGCCGGTGAGAGAGCGCGCGGGCGGTGGCGTCAGATGCCTCATTTACCTCAAGGACCATGTGAGCAGGAGCCCTAACCGAAACGCCTGTAAGTAGGGTCCCCGGTGTAGACGCTGTTTGGAGAATGCGGTAGGCTAGAGACGGTACCCAGCCCTGGTCGACGTTCCGACAGGCCCACCGCGAGTCGGGAATAATTGTTTTTGAAGTGGGATCAGATGCAGCCAGCCCAATAGCAACCTCCTCCGCGTGTGTTATGTCACGGGCTCGGAAAGTGAGGCCGTTCACTGTTTTGTATTGGTGTACGACTGCAGCCGTGTACCATCCCCCATGATGGAGGCCGCAGGCATCTACGTAGAATACAGCAGTCTTCGATCCATATTGGCGGGCCAGTGCTTCCGCCCGCACTAGGCGCCGGCCATTATAGTCCTCACGGTTCATCTTCGCTGGAAGAGCGCGCACGTGGAGGGCTCATCTCCACTGGGATGGAATACGTACGCGCTCTTCCATGAGAGTGGTGTTTTGGATGCGTAGTCGTGCAAGGAGGTGGCGACCCGACGATGTCTTCAAAAAACGTGTGTATTGGTTGGTCTAGTGGGCTTCCCGAAGCTCCCGAAATCTGTTCACCATGCCCAGCCTCTGCAGGCACTTGTTGGAGGTGTTCGCGGGTAGGTTCGGAGCCCGCTTAATAATTTTTGGGAGGGTGACTTCGAGTGAATCCTCGTCTTCCTTCCGCAGGGGGAGGTATCGATTCGAATATAGAATTCGACTGGTTACAATTGCAAGCGGCAGCTGCAAGGCGTCCTTACATCGTAACCCCCAGCGCTTGTTAGAAACCCGGCGGGGCCCAGCTGGTCTCCCACCTGACGGAGTTTGGACAGTGTTGTTTCTGACCGTCTGTCTTGATGTATAAAGAGACCCAGTACCCGGACTTCGATATTTTCTTGGACTGGACCTGTCTCAAGAGCCTATGAAATTTTGGCTGTCTACTTTGGTGAGGGGCGTATGTGCACGAATTCACGCTTTTGGGTGGAGCATTGGAGTCCGCAGCGGCGAGCATAACGGTCAACTATGGTCGCCGCCTCCTGCAGGTTGGCCTTAATCTCAACAAGGCAACCCTGTGTGGACCACAGAGTGATGTCATCGGAGTACAGCTGATGCTGCACACCGGCGACAGCGCCCAGATGGGCCGGTAGGTGCATTATAGTTAGATTGAATAACAGAGGAAAGAGCACTGCGCCCTATCGCGGTGTTTTCTTCCGCAGTTGGCTTGAGAGAGGCGGGCGAGAATGATCTCGTAGGTAACGTTGTCGAATGCTTCCTTCAAATCCAAGGAGAGTACGACCTCGTCATTGTGAGGGCATTGGACGGGGTCGAGGGCAGCCCGATTGAGTTGTAGCAGGACATCCTGTGCAGATGTGTGCGGGCGAAACCCGAACATGGTGTCTGCAAAAAGGTGTTTGGATTGCATGAACTCGGACAACCTGTCGCGTACCATCGTCTCCGTGAGTTTGCTCACACAGGAAGTCAGAGAGATGGGGCGGAGGTTGCCCATGTCGATGTCCTTGCCAGCTTTAGGAATGATGGTGACCAGGGCGGTATTCCAGTCGATGGGGAGTGGTACTTCTCCAAGCCAGATTGAGTTAATGTAATTCAATAAAGACAGGTATACCGGGTCGGGGCGGTTGGCTAACAATTTGACTCTAATTTTGTCCCGACCAGGAGCGGTGCCTTGTTTCAATTTTATCAGGGCCGCCCCAGGTCATGGAGCTGGAACGGTTGATCCAGCTGAACGTTCTCAGAGCCTACATAAGAGTACGCCGGCCCGCGGAGGTCCTAGGTGGTGCACAAGTACTGATCCTGGAGCTTGTGCACCAACTGAGTTGTGTTGCCTTGAAAGCTGTGTATTGCTGTTAGGAGGTGTTTTTGAGTTTCCGTGCGTGTTTGCGTTGGGTCAATTAGGGAGCGAAAGAGTCGCCACGTGTTTCAGCTTGACATTTACCGCGCGGCCGTATTGGATCGGACCACCCAGTTGGAGTCGGCGAGTTGGGCCGCATACTCAGCCGCTCGTTGAGTAAGCTCGGCCTTGCGAGTTTTAAGTTTCCGGTTGTGCATTTGCAGGCGCCACTGACGGACAAGGTAATGCCGGGCCTTCCAGAGGTGGAGAAGGTGGTTGTCCACATCTGAGACCGCCTCTGAGAGCTGCAGTTTTCGTTTCGGAGGAGCGAAGGCCAGAGACCAATAGTTCTGACGAAGATTGGTAGCCTTGCTCATGTATAGGTGTGGAAGTGTTATAATTTTGCCTGAACTTCGTCCAATCTTGGAGTCGAGCTTGTGTTGTTGGTCGCGCGAAATAATGGGTCCTAATGGTAGAGCTCAGGAGGCAGTTCTCTCTGCCCAGAGTTTCCTCGGTGTTGACCCAGTCTGCATACTGAATTGTCCGGGTGAAGGTCAAGTCCGGACATGTATGCCTGGTCACGGAGTTGCCTATACGAGTTGGGCGGACGGGTTCAGTGTGAAGAGTGAGGCTCAGCGTTGGCGCAAACTCCGCCATCTTGCGTCCCCGCTTCTCTTCACGGCAGTAACCCCACATCCGAGCGGGAGCGTTGAAATCGCTCAGAATCAGGAGGGGGTCCCGACCCGCCACTTTCAGAGCGCGGCTAAAGAGGTCCGCGAATGATACATTCGACAATTTCGGTCAGGGTGGAAGCAGCGGAACACAGACGCAGGACAAGAAAAAAGGTTGAGTTGCAAGTCCAGCGGTGTGGTGTGTGTACTATCGCGCTCAATATGAGTTGCAACGCGTGGTCATCGAGCGGGGCTCGTTCCGTGGTGTGCCTCCTCCAAACAGTCGCTCGGAATTCTGGGAGAAACTGCTGTTCCAGGAAACAACAGCACCCCCGCTCAGGAAAAAGTTTCTCCCAGAATTCCGAGCGACTGTTGGGAGGGCGCACACCGTGGAACGAGCCCCGGTCGATGACCGCGCGTTGCAACTCATATTGAGCGCGATAGTACATACTTTTTTGTGTCCTGCGTCTGTGTTCCGCTGGTTCCATCCTGACAACATTATGAACCAACTAACCCAGCAATTTACGCTCCTGGACAATTTCGGATTGCAGTATATATCGAGAATGTGTAACGGTGGGTCCTGCTTGCGGAGTGGGAGTATGATAACCACTACACAGGAGTATTCAAGTTGCATGCCTAAGTCTACCTTGTTGGCTGTATAATTTCTGTAGACGCATAGACAGGACGAGGGGTCCTCCTGTAACGTCGTACAATTTGTTAGTGTGACGCCTTTGCCTGGCTCTTGGAGGGTAACCACGGCTGGCAAATGCTTAAAGGTGGAAAGGAAAGGCCGGAGGCCGGCCCGCTTGGAACGGGACTGGAGCCCCCGACAATTCCATTGAGTAATCGTAATGGGGGAAGCCGATTTGAAAAGGGGGAGCGCCTACACAGAGGGTGTCCTGCATGCTCAGATTTAGAGATGAGATGTGGAAGTGAGGCTGCCCCGAAGCCAGATACCAGCGGCTGAAAGTCAGCACCTAGAAGGGGGCAGCTGTCTTCGTCATCGTCGAGATCATTGACCCGGTGGGACAATCGGGAGGGCCGGAGAGATACGTATGGTGGGGGGGGGGGGGGGGGGTTCGCCACGGCGTGATGAGCAATCATAGAGGGGATAGCCTCCATGACTCGAGCTATGAGGCATTCCATCGCTGCCTCCAAGAGGGTGTCAAATTTAGCATTAAGACGGGCTTCGAGTTCGGCAAGGAAAGGTAAGGTTCCAAAGCCGTCGTCGCCGCCGTCTCGCTCTCCATAGCATCCGTGTCGAGGGTACTAGGGAGAGGGGTAGCTGTTTCAGCCTCGAAGGCTTCAATTTTGGCTAGTAGCATCTCGTTCTGTGCCCGGAGAGAAGTTACGAGGTTGTGGACCTCAGCTTCAGCCGCCGAGCGAGGGGGACGAGGAGAGGGTACGAGAGGACGAGTCAATTCGCCGGAACCGCTGACCTGTTTGCCAATTTTGACGGCGTTGGCCCAGGCACCGGTCGCGCCATTCTTTTCTTGGGAGCGGGCTTGCTTCTCCTGGCCGCCGTGTGGGGGCGGTGGTGGCACTTGACAGCTCTTGACATCCTTCCGGCTAGTAGGCGTCTGTCGTTTTGAGCCGGTGACGTCGCCGCAATGTGTTGAAGCATCTCTGCCAACGCTGCCGAGGTGACGTAGCTGCCTGCCCGTCACGCTTGATTTCCCGCCCTTCGGGGCGGCTCGCTTTTTGGGATGGTATTTTTCAGTGCAGTCCCGCGGTTTCGTGGCATGGCCACCATCATAAACCGCACACTTGGGCATACACTCATGAGGGGCCCATACCCCCTCATCTATGGGTGCCTGCTGTCCACACAGGTCACATCTATTTGGGTTGAGTTGGGGCAAGAGTCTGACCGATGGCCGACAGTTCCACACAAGCTGCACGCCGGAATAGTGCGCAGATATGGCTGCACTGCGACGATTTCAGTGTTGCAGTAGACGTATCTAGGCTTCACCGTCGCGGCAAAGGTGATCTGGGCTTTTTTTTTTGGTTGACGAACTTGCGGATATTTAGTAGAGGGCCGCTCCTCTATTGCACGCAAGATTGAAGAGATCCAGACATCTCATGGTTGGCCACTGTAATGACCCCATAACACACGTCCTCTTCATGTTCTTTGAGATGGCCGGCGAGAGGCATATCTCCTTTGGCCGATTTGGTGGAAAAATCTCCTAGCAGACGGTCTGCGACATAGGCGTTCCGGGCGTGGGAATGGATCAAATTTTGGCCCTTGCATAAAAGGAGGCTCAACTCGGCCCCCTTAGGCGCCCCGAGGAAAGCGCCGAACGCGGAATCGAGCTCACAATGTTGAAAGGCGTCCCCGATGGCCAATGATTTCCGGGGCTTTATGACGATGACAAAGTCCTCTGGGTGGAATTTTGGTGAAGATTACGCCACCACTTGGTAACCGGGTTGCGGCCCTTTGAGCCGGAGTCTTTTGCCGCTTGCGAGGCGTGATCTTGGCGGGTAGAGGCAGCCTTGTCGGTGGTTGTCATGGCGTTAGCCGCTATCATGGCCTCTAGTTTGGAGCGGAGCTCAAGCAGACACAGATTTTTATTACGGATCGGGTCCGCGGGTGCCGATTTGGGTTCCACACTGACGAGAACGTTCGACCAAGGCATGGCGTCTGTATCATAGCCGCGTTGCAGAAGCGTTTCTACCATCTTGCCGAAAGTAGCGGCTGCCTCGCAGCCGAACGCCGGCGGAGCCGTTAGTCTTAGCATCGGCGCCAGAGGCGGAAGGAAAACCCGCTTCAAATTGGTTTTCACGGATGCCGATGAACATGCCGAATCCCAAGGGAGCGAAGTTTATGGGGTCCGATGAATTGAGTCGTGGCGATTATCAAAAAATGACGGAGTCCAAGCGCCACACGTCCAACAGACGCTATACGCTGCCGCGTTCCCAGGTGGGATCAGAAGCGGCGCGTGTGGCGTCCCACGAAGTGAAGGTATCATTTTTAGTGTTTTGTAATGCTAACAGCCTTAGCAAAAATATCTTTTATGCCTTCCGTGGCGTGAGTGTTTATCTGAGCAGTTCTCTTAGTTACTTTTGTTTCTTAAGAAGCTATTTTATTTATTGGCAGCGAAATCTTATTTTAAATTTAAATGTACAAAAAGTGGTATCTTAACTGTTACTGTACAGTTATGGTTCCTGAAAACAACTAAAAGACGAAGAATCATGATTACTTCCTGAGGTAGTAGAAAATTACTATTATTAATCACACAATAGAAACATTTCTCCAGCATAACTTCCCTCCAACAGTTTTCCTCTTGTACTCTCTTTCGTGTAGGTACGTACTTGCCAGACTACACGTAAATTGTTCGCTCCAGTGGACGGTGCTCTGTCACTGTTTTACTTCATTTATTTATTAAATACTGCCAGCCGCCTTTTTGTGGCCAAGGCAGGAGTGGGGATACAATTGCACAGTGCTTTGCCAACAGCAAACAACGAAAAAAAGAAAAAAAGGAAGGCCTGCAGGGAGGCAACAAAATGTGTGCCGCACAACTCAAATAATAGACGAGTAACAAACACTTTAAATTAAAATACAAACCAACACGCGACAAGGGCAACACTCCAGAATCGAACCAAATACCCTAACGTGACCGGCTGGGGTTGATTGCAGATAAAAATGTTTCGGCTGACGATCAGGTGACCAATTCGCGAGGTAATGCATTCCAATCAGCTATCGTTCTTGGAGAGAACGACAGCTTGTATGCAGTTGTTCTGCAATTGGGAACTAGAATTGTTTTATCGTGTTTGTGCCGAGTTTGTCGTGTTCTGTTATAAAGCATATAACTGTGAAAGTCTATTCGAGTGTGATTATTGACGGTGTCGAATAACATTTTCAAGCGATGCGTTTTGCGACGAGATTCCAAGGTGGGCAAACCGGAACGGCGAAGAAGATCAGATATTGATACATGTCTTCCATAGGCGTTGAAAATTAAGCGTAGTGCTCTTCTTTGGACACGCTCTAAACTTCACTTTAAATAAGCATGCAGGGAGTGGGACCACTTTTTTCCACATCCGGTTGTACCTACTAGACAGGTCTTAAGAATCTACATGCGTTTTAATTACTCATGCCGCAAACAGTTGACGCTCATCATGAACCAGTTACATAACGTACTGATCAGCTGTCCATACACACAACAGAGCACTAGTGATGCAAAAATATCGGAAAATTGACTATCCATAGTATCGATAGTTTTTTTTTAACTATTCATAGTGTAAAAAAGCTATCGATAGGAGCACTATCGATAGAGTATCGATAGTCATTATATCGATTCTACTTGGATAGTATTATTATCGATAGTAATACTACCGATAGCATTACTATCGACAATGTTGCTATCGATAGTATTACTCGTGGTAGTACCGCTATCGATAGTCTCGCTGTCTATAGCGCTACTATCGCTAGTAACACTATCGATAGTAACAATATTGACATGCATTTGTTGGCCAGCGATATAACCAAAACATTTGCGATACCTGATTGGTTTCACGGTCTCATGAGAATCAACATTCCTAAGAGACTCAAGCTATGAGGGATGCTGTAGTGGAGGTCTCCGGGTAAATTTATACCATCTGTGGTTCTTTAACATGCACAGGGGCAGTTCGGAAAAATGCCTGGATCTGCATCCGATGAAAGAACAAACAGCACAACTTGTGCTGGCTTACACGACACCATCGTGCACAGCAGACGTCGTCTTGCTGACGTAACCCCTGCAGAAATGTTGTCCACACACGTGCTTCGCAACAAGGACATTCGCACGCTAACATTTTATCCAGCAGCTTTACGTAGAGAAGGTCTGCAGAGCTCGGTGACGCGTAGACCGCGAAAACCGGCGAGTCCTATCAGATACTCATAGCATCACCTCCATACAACACAGTCGGGAAACCAAGCTTAGGATGCAGTGGGTACGCGGGGTTGATTTTATAGAATCGATAGAAGTATGTATAACAAGTATCGATACGGTTATCGATTGTGCTATCAATAGGACTATCGAAAGTACTATCGATAGTAGTATCGATACTACTAGCGAAGGTACTAACTATCGATAGCAAACTCGGGATGCGGGGACTCTGACGGGTGAAGTTGGGGGTTACCGCGCCAGGCTATATTGTGGTCGCGTCAGGCGTTGTTGTGGAGTCGAGTTGTTCCGTGGACATACCCAATGGTGAAAACTCGGGTCGTAAGCCTCGCAGCCGCAGGCTGACATGGTGAACTGGCGGGTCGACGGATATACGGCTGAATCCAGGGTTAACCGTCGGGGTACAGGACATGGGATCAAGATTTCTTGCTGTGTTGATGGCAAGAAATAGACCGGGCAGCTTGGCAGCACGTTTTTCAGGAGGGGAGCCGGCCAACTTCAACTCCTTCAAATTCCAGCGCCACAATCGTCAATATCTTTAAGTCTGAGCGGCACCTGGCAATATAAGCAGAGCTGCAGTAGAGTGAGTGAATGAGTGAGTGAGTAAACGTTTAACGGAGAGGAAGGTGGCTGGAGCGCATGTGGGTGGTCCCTCATTCCAGTGCTCTGTAGGCTTCTACCGATGTTCTTGAGATGAGAAGGAGTGCTGACTGGTCGTCTTGTCGGGCACTGGTCAGCTTCAACCCTCACAACCACAGGTCCGCATTACGCGTAATGCCACACCATTACGCAGCTGTTCCAGCTGCTGTAGGAGGTCGCTGTTGTGCTTTGCGGATGAGTTCGGCCCGTATGATTATGACGGAAATGCGCCGTTGCCAGGAAGAGACGAGCAGAAAACGGGGCGGTTGCTGATGTGAGGAAAGCATAGCGTTGCCCGCAGCCTCCAATCCCCCTGCAGTAATGACGGTTCGATGATTTCAGCGACGACATATATACTAAGGTCTTGCTAAGAAGATCCCCGAAGTGCTCTTCGGTGTGGTTTGCGTATAGGACGACCATGGAGATACTAATCTGCCAGGCAGAGCTGTGCAGAAAAGCGCTACCCGGGCATCACCTAAGCACGCCTCCCCAGCCCCTCTATATTTTTATCTACCCACCTCTGCGTGGCACATTCGCATCTCTATGGTCATTCTGTATGCTGTACACATCCGGGAAGCACATCAAGGACCTTCATAGGAAGACCTGAGCATAAATCTCGCCCAGAAAATTACCGAACCGTCATATCTGCAATGCACAGGTAGCGTTGCCTACAGCCTGCAATAGCTGTGCAATAGTGCGATGATTTTCGCTACGGCATATATACTCGCCGGTACTAACCTATGGGGCAGAAACGTGGAAGCTAACAAAGAGGGTTCAGCTTAAGGTAAGGACAACGCAGCGAGTTATGGAAAGAAAAATGATAGGTGTAACGTTAAGAACTCGGAAGAGAGCGGAGTCGGTGAGCGAACAAACGCGGATTAATGATATCCTAGTTGAAACCAAGAGGAAGAAATGATCTTGGGCAAGGCTTGTAATGCGAAGGCAAGATAACCGCTGGTCCTTAAGGGTAACAGAGTGGATTTCAAGAGAAGGCAAACATAGCAGGGGATGGCAGAAAGTTAGGTGGGCGGATGAGCTAAAAAAGTTTGCGGGGATACAGTGGCCGCAACTGGCAAAAACAGCGCTAATTGGAAAGACATGGAAGACGCATTTGCCCTGCAGAGGGTGTAATCAAATTGATGATGATGATGATATATACTCAGGCCTTCCTTAGAAGGTGGGTTATGTGCTTTCCGTGTGCATTTTGCGTATAGGATGATCATGCAAATGCTAATGTGTCAGTCATAGCTGAGCAGAAAAGAGGGGGCGTGCTGCTGGGACGCGGGTCCGGAGTGGTTGTTGGGAGGAGGGTCCTCAGTCGCCCACCGGCAGGAGCAGTGGCGAGGAGACGGGGGTTTTAAAGGAAAGACAGCAAGAAAAATATATCCACATATTTACATCGTGGAGCAGCGAAATACGCGCTACATGCCAAGAGACATCAGAATGGGGAATGTTCTGAACAAAGAAGGCCGGAGCTCTCAAATACAGTCGTGAGCACAGATACCTGCCTCTTCCTGCAATCAGGAAGGACTGTATTTTTGGACGTTATCTTTGGGAGCTGATTGGCCCAAACTTGTAGCAGGAGAGAACTCTGCTCTCTCTCTCTCTCCATTTCTTGCTCTCGGGTCTGCAGCGTCTGCGACGGCTTTCAAGCTCAGAGGGACACAGGCCACAGATGGGGAGGAAACAGGGTTACTTCCAGACCGATGGAACCTCTCTTTTTCTGGCTACGGCGGTTAATCAGTGCATGTGAGCGGAGGCACGTGTTGGAAGTAAGTTCACAACAGTGCTTAGGTGATGCAGGTGTAGCGTAGCCAGCAACCTCCAGTAGCCACTGGATTAATGAAGGTTCGATGATTTCCACGACCCCATATATACTCTGGTCTTCCTAAGCCTAAACAAAATCGGTGATGTGCTTCCCGGATATATTCTGCGTACAGGATGACCATGTAGATCCACATGTGCTAGGTAGAGGCGTGCAGAAAGCAATGATGGCGCGCTTAGGTGATGCACGGGTAGCGTTGCCAGCTACCTCCAACCGCCTTGTCTGCAATGAGGGCTCGATGGTTTCAGCGTAACATATAAGCAGGGCCGCCGTAGAAGGTCGCTGGTGTTTTTTTCTAGCATGAACTGCGTATAAATGACCATGTAGGTGCGCATGTGCCAGGTAGAAGAGTGAAGAAATCGGGGATGGTGGGCATGCTTAGGTGATGTGATGTGCGAGTTGTATTGCCTGGCATCTCAAATCTCCTGCGCTTTAATACTAACCTTTTACAATGACGAATATTTCAGCAGCAGTCGTAGTTAAGTGCAATTTAGGTATGCCGCGTGTATGAAACGTATTTTTTTTTTCAATTACTGCGTTCAGTTTTTTCACAGTATTTTTTTTAGACCCGTGGCAAACCTTAGTCGAAATTTCGGCCTGTAATTGTTTTCATTCTCATAATTTTATATTTCCTCTCTTCTTTTGCTGTAACAGTGGCGAATACGACGTTTTGCTTTGTGGGAATTTCCCAAACAAAACTATGGCCTTTATTCTGCAAGTTACAAGCGAACGGCGTTGAACTGGTATGCGCTTTGATGAAATGTGGTTGTGGGAAATCACATTTCTAGGCACTGTGCCCTAACAAAACCACAATTGCTTATTTTTTAAACATTTCTTCCTTCACTGCTGGTTCCCCATATGCAATCAAAGCAGAATTTAGGAAATACTCACTACTTCTTCCTACAAACTCCAAGGTTGGTGCATCGTCAGGGTATGACCCCCTTGAAAGTTTAACCTTGACAGGGTAAGAGTACCTGTAACGGAAATTACCAAAATGATTGTTTCTTGGTAGTATTAGTGGTAGAATCCTAATATTACTATTATTATTTGATAAGCACGACAAAGCTTAAAAAGAGAGGCTACAGCGTAGGAGATACGCCCGCTCTAAAGTGAGCTTTTGCAGGGAATCAGTGTCGTCGCGTGGACATGCAGTACAGTCTAGCCCGGTTATAACGAAGTCGGCGGAATCAAAAATCGCATCGCTATATCCGCTATTTCGTAATATGCGGACTACGAAAAAAAAATGCAAACATCGGCATACCGATTTATTGCTGCTGAAAGAAGTCGTCCAGCGTCCCCTCAACACGTTTCGCGAGTGCTGACTTCAGGATTGCGGCTTCGATACCATCCAACTGCGAACCAAAGATGTGGTCGAACTCCGGACTGCCGAGGTACATCCGTAGCGTGTCAACAGCTGCGATGGCCGCTGCTGAGGTGACCGGCTTAGGGGCACAACTAGCATCGTCGCATTCGCTGTCGGAGGCGCTCTCCGCCAAGGTCTCTTCCATGACACTCCCGGCAACTTCTTCAGTCGTCAAGTCCTCGGTGGCAACAAGGTCTTCGTCGGCGAAAACGAAGTCCATGTGGCTTAGACCCGCAGGCACAAGGTCCAAGTCGCTAGCGGAATCCCAAAGCTGCTCCAAGCAGGCCGTCGCGGCGGCAGCATCAGCGGTTGCAGCGACGTCAATCGTGGTAGCTTCGTCCCCAGCAGGCGCCGCCTCCGCGCTGCTGCTTCGGGAGAAGCCGGCTTTCTCGAAGCAATGGGCGATGGTCAGGTGCTTCACATCCCTCCAGGCTCCGCTTGCGAAGAAAATCGCCTTTACCAAATGGAAAATCGCCTTTACATTTTTCCCCTGCGCGGCGTGCTCTACCGCTCTACGCCGTGACGCCGTTCAAGGACGGCGCAACACGAGACCAGCGTGCCATGCGATGCAGTGAAGCAACCTTCCGCTCCGCAGGAGAGCAGACGACGACACGAAAGGACGCCGTCAGCCGAATTTTGATCTTATTTTCCCGGAAAAAATCGCCTCAAGGACGCAAAAATGTGTTTATTGGCAGATTATTTTTCGGTTGCTAATAAATCTCTTCGTTATATCCGCTGACGCGCTCTTATTTACTTCGTTAAAACCGGACCCAAAATGTATTTAAAATGCAAAAATATGAATGGGAAATTGAAATCCCTTCGTTATAACCGCTATTTCGCTATAAGTGGCTTCGTTATAAACGGGCTAGACTGTACTTCCAACTTAGGAGTGTAGGAGCTGAAAAGCGCTAAGTGCTGCACTAATAATAAAGAGAACATAAAGGAACTTATCTACAATGCTGCCTGTACCAGCAATAATTCCTTCATCTTTACAAGAGATCCGAACAGCTGTAGTTAAAGATTTCTAGCAGCGGAAGTGCATACACAGGAAAATTCATAACGGAAGATTGGCTTTTGAGGAAATGAACTGGCGTATGAGAAAAAAAAGAGGAAGGGGTGCCCTAGTGGAAGGCTCTGTAGTAATTTCGATCGCCTGGGAACCTTTAACGTGACCTGACATCGCACAGCACACGGGTGCCTTTTCGTTTCGCCTCCATCGAAATGCAAAGGCGCCCGTGTGCTTTGCGATGTTAGCATATTTAATCGAGAACTGCTTATATGCGTGCCACCTTTTAACTCCCCTTTGTTCCTCTGCGAAGTTGAGCAGTGTCTCGAGAGAGCTAAAAACGGACCAGAAACTGTTGATGAAACAAACAAAAAAATAAACTGCCGGTGTCATCCTTCGAGCGGAGTTCAATGAAATTCTGATCTCGAAAACGATACCTCCTTTTCCTAAAGCCTTAAATCGCTCAGAATAAGCAACACTTATGTGTTATTGTAATGTATAAAGTAGCGCCGTGTGCCCCGTGGCACCTTGTCGTCGCTGCCGAGAGGCATGCTTCATGCATATTGCTACATTTACCAAAGCTCAGGGGCATAAATTATCGTCATCGACGTTCGCATCGTTCATTGGTTTCTTATATATTTCCAGTTGCTGGGCGGCTACAATGCTGCTACAACCGCCTTACACTGAAGGTGGGTCAGTCAAGGGATAAGATGAGCGAAGCGACGGCGCACAAAGCTTTTCTTAAGCCAAGGCGTCGTAACGTGTCGTGAAGTCCTAAGAAAAATAGGGAATGTTTCGGGGAGTCCCGCAGGCAATCCATCGGGTGAAAATAACCTCGCTACCAGGCTGCGGTTAATGTAGCAGTAAAATCTGGTGGAGAGCTATTTCAGAAGTGAGATCGCACACTTCGCTTATGAACCGTCCCAAAGTATGCTGGTTATTCGCGCACATATATGCTTTCTACGATCAAGAGACTGCATTTTAATGACGTTCTGTGTTGATATCAGCCTATTAGAAAAATACGGACATGAAAAAGAACACACAACACAGGAAGGACTTCAAACTCTTTGTTTCTTAAAAGAACCAATATATAACAGTGATACCGGAAAACATGATGCGTTTGGACACTACATTATGACAGACTGCCTCAAACTATCGACAGTCACTATAAAGCGATCCATAAAAGAACAAGAAAAATAACTGTCACCCATGCACTCAACATAGGCCATACAACAAAGCCAAAGAAAAGAATATCGAAAATCATGAGCTCAACTCCCCAAATTTACGCCAGGAAGTAACAAGCAGGCAAATCATGATTGCCTACGAAAACAGCAATGTAAATGATGACACAAAGTAACAAGTACTTCGCAAGGAAAATCGCAAAAACCATGTAAATGACTACAGCAAGGAACGTGATCCTAGAGGTTAGTAGAAAGAACTTATGAAGTTTAAAACACACTAAAATCAAATCAGGCGCTTGTGAATCTACCATAAAGAACACCGAGACTAAGGTTCAAAGAGAAGCCTAAAAGCAACAACACGTGACCGGAATAAGTGTGAATTGCGGCAATGATGGGTGCGAAAGAAGCGTGAGAAAGAATTTTCATACAGTAAAATCCACGAGGCAGAAGGCAGTGTGAATTCGTGAAAAGAGAAGCGATTGCCCGACGCCAAAACTTAAATCGGCAAATGGAAATTAAAGCAATAAAACGAGAAAAAAGATATGCGACACTGTGTTTTATTTATTTATTTATTCAACATACCCCTAAAGGCCCTCATTCGAGGGTATTACATAGGGGGGGGGGGGGGTCACATGTAACAGGAACATTATTAATAAGCAAATGAACAATACATAGGCTAAATATAACATGGCAAAATAATTAAGCACCCGAGGATAAAGAAGCAGGCTAATAGAAAGCAATATAATAATAGGTTTAAGAAAACAATAAGGCATAACAGAAATGAACGTACACAGCGTGTACGTATTGGCCATAAAGAGAGACAGACGCAATCACATATATTTCAATCAGACTAATCATGATACAACAAACTAACTACTCATGACTACTACTCATGACAACAAACTAACTAACTACTCATGACAACAAACTAATCATGATACAAAAGAAAATATTGAGAATGTGTGAAAACTATATTGGTGACAAACGAGGACTTCGAACAAAACCGCTCTTCATTAAACACAACATGCTTAAAGCAGATCAAGTTTATTATTTCAAACTACTTCAGTGGATTTGGACTTGAAAAAGGCATTCGATACTGTGCAACACGATATCCTTCTTAAGAAGCTTGCTGTGTACGGTGTCCGAGGTGTAGCGAAGAATTTAATTACATCATATCTCTCAAATCGGTATCAGTATGTATGCGTCGATAGTCTGGTGTCACAAAAATTGAAAGTCGAATATGGCGTCCCTCAAGGATCAATCTTAGGACCCCTCTTATTTCTTGTATACATAAATGATATAACGTCAATACCAAACTCCCCTGAAATAATAATGTATGCTGACGACACAAATATCTTCTTCACTGGCACCACAAAAGAGGGCATAGAATCATCAGCTAACAGTTACCTCCTGCATCTTTCCAGATGGCTTAAAAGCAACCGGCTGAGTTTAAACACATGCAAAACCAAATACATAATTTTTAAGCCAGCAAATAAAAGAGACCCCTACTGTGTTCATCTGAAATTTGAGGACACGATACTGGAAGAAGTCACAGAGCAAAAGTTCTTGGGCGTATGGTTTACAGAGGACCTTACATGGAATACTCACGTTAACAAATTAAAAAGTGAGCTATCTCGAGTTACTGGTTGCATGTATAAAATACAAAATATACTACCCACCTGGTTGAAGCAATCATTATACCATTCACTTTTTTATTCAAAACTCAGTTACGGCATTCTAGTATGGGGAACTACGACAGCTTCAAACTACAACAAACTAATCATGATACAAAAGAAAATATTGAGAATGTGTGAAAACTATATTGGTGACAAACGAGGACTCCGAACAAAACCGCTCTTCATTAAACACAACATGCTTAAAGCAGATCAAGTTTATTATTTCAAACTACTTCAGTGGATTTATAAAAATAGGCTGCACACAATACCCGTAGACAGTTGCACTTCATACCCAATACGTAGACCACACCATCTCAAGCCCGCCACAAGAACTAATTACGGAAGGCAAACATTGAATTATCAAACAATTAACATATTAAACAGTGATCACTTTAATGTACAATACACACAATCCTTCCACAACTTCAAAAAGAACTGTAAAAAGCTATTAGTGGGCAGTGACATTGCATTCTCTTTTTGTTAACTTGCGCTCATCCCTGATAACACATGTAACCTCAGCTACGTTGCATTATGTTATGTTATTTCTATTATTTATGTTATGTTATGTTATTTCTCTGTTCGGTTGTACAATATATTTGCCATTGTTTCAGCATGTACCCTACACATCAGTCTAAACCTTGTTTTTTTTCTGAAATGCTTGTGTGTACTGATCTATTTACTGCAAATGCGATTTATTTTTCGGACCAATGAATTGTGGTTTTTCTTTTCTTTGATTGGCTTCTGATGCAAGCCAATTTTGTTATTACATAATACGTATTGCTTATGCCTTTTCTTCCTCTTTAAAATATACTATGTTCAAGAAAAACTAATGCTGTGAAGACATGTGATCTAAATAACTGAATTTTTTTTGCTTTCTGTTGTGTGCTAAAAATGTTTAGCAAATATGTGTGTAAATGACACGTTATGCTGCCTTGAACTGTGGGGGCGCAGAGGCTCTGTCAGGCATTTTGCCTTTACCTCTGCCCCCTACACGGAGAGAATCCGTGACACAATAAAGAAAAAAAAAATCAACAGTATATTTCAAATGCCAACGTCACTGCGGATGAGATCGAGAAATGTTGAGGCGTTAGATTCAGTGGCTATGTGGGCTGGTAGATCGTTCCACTCTATGATAGTGCGTGGTACGAATGACTTCGCAAATGCAGATGAACGACACGCGATGCGCTTAACTTTGTGCGGATGGTCGAGCCGTGGAAAGAAGGCTGATGGTGATAGGAAAAAATCGTGGTGGAGCGATGGGTGGTGATACAGTTTATGGAAAAGAGCTAGTCGTGATAACTTGCGGCGGAAAGACGAGTCTTCTAATTTGGCACGATTTTTTAGGGCAGTGACACTGGCAGTATGTGAGTAGTCTGCAAAAATAAAACGCGCAGCACGGCTCTGCAAGGACTCAATGTTTGCTATGAGGTAGGCTTGTTCAGGATCCCAGATGGCTGATGCATATTCAATCTTCGGACGAATGAGTGTGAGGAACGCAAGTTTCTTCAGGTGGGGGGAGCCTGTCTGAGGTTGTGCTTTAGTAGGCCGAGTGAGCGGTTGGCGGATGCTAAAGTTATATTAATGTGGTTATGCCATGTTAAGTCAGATTGCAGATGAACTCCAAGGTAATTGTAGGTAGTAGCAAGTTCGACAGAGTTGTTATTTAGAAAACAAGTTGTGGGAATGCGAGCGCTGCGAGTTAAAGACAAAAACTTAGTTTTGGAAGTATTAAGTGGCATAAGCCAAGCCGTGCACCATGCGGTTACTGCATCAAGGTCAGTTTGCAAACATTGTTGGTCAGTGATAGATGAAATATTTCGGTATATTACGCAGTCATCGGCAAAGAGCCTAATTCGAGAAGACACAGCGTTGGGTAGATCGTTAACATATATTAAAAAAAGGAGTGGGCCAAGGGCGCTCCCCTGTGGTACCCCAGAAGTGACTTTAGAGTGAGTGGATTGAGTGGAGTTGTAGTTATTAATGAACGTGAACTGAAGTCTAGCGCTGAGGAAGTCCGCAATCCAAGTAACAACAGTAGGATGAATATTCAACTGAGTTAGTTTGAGTATAAGCCTATGATGACGAACACGGCCGAAAGCTTTTTAAAAAATCGAGAAAAACGGCATCAATTTGACCTCCAGCATCAATGGATGAATGCAAATCATGAACGAATCCGGCGAGTTGTGTGTCACTAGAGAAGCCCTTGCGAAAACCGTGCTGGTATTTGAAAATTATGTTGTTTTTTTCCAGGTACTTAAACATTTGACTATGAATGACGTGTTCGAGAAGTTTGCAGAAAGTATTCGCTAGTGAGATAGGGCGATGACTAAGCGGAGACGAACGATCACCAGTTTTGAAGATTGGTATTACTTTGGCAACACGCCAGTCCTCAGGTATGAGACCACAACACAATGATTGAGAGAACAGGGCAGTTATTATTGAAGAAATGGAGTGCGATGTGCTTTTAAGTATTTTATGGCTGAACCCATGTTGGTCAGAACTGGTAGAAATCTTAAGATTATTTAGTAGGCATAATATACCAGTTTGACTAACTGATATTTCGGACATTGATATGTTAGGAAAATTAATTAAGAAGGGCGCTGACGAGGCGTCTTCATTAGTGAATACGGAAGAGAACGCGCCATTAAATAGCTGAACACAGTGGGCTTCAGGAACTGGAATCCCATCATTATCAGTAAGAACTATATCGGGATTGTTAATTGGGTTTAGCACTTTCCAGAATCGGCGAGGGTTATTTGCTAACATAGATGATAAGTCCTTGAAGAAAAAGTGGCGCCTGGTTGACTTGAGATAAATTTGGTGAAGCTTGTCGCATTCCTTATATTTTTTCCACGCCCTCGAAAGATGGTTCTTATCTGCTTGCCTGTAAAGGCGCTTCTTTTTATTATTTAGTCGACGACGCTGTTGGTTGAACCAAGGTGCACATTTATTCTCTTTGATTGTAACTACAGGGATGAAGTTATTGATAAGGTCAGTGAGGGTATCTTTGAAAAGTGTCCAATTTTCTTCAACAGAGCGAGATAAGAAATCATCCAGAAACTGCAGAGAAAAAAGATGCAGTTTGTTATTAATTGTCACATAGTCGCCTTTATTGTAGCATGGGATTTGTTTTGTTGTTAGGTTCTTTTTGTTGAAAGAGCAAAATAGATTGCCAGTTACTCGTATAATGGCATGGTCAGAAAGCCCATCCAGGTGATTGAAGTCGGAGCAGATGTCGGGATCGGTTGACAACACAAGATCCAAAATGTTAGCAGTACTAGTAGAGGATCGCGTAGGCAGATGAACGAGCTGCGTTAAGGAAAAATCAAGACAGGAGTGGAGAAAAGCATGAGCTTCAGTGTTACTGGGAGGGACGGCTAATAAGTTCCAGGTAATGGTTGGAAAGTTAAAGTCGCCGAAGATGATCAACTTACTGTTGGGAAAACTCGTACACACCTCACTCAGAATTCGAGAAAATTCTTGCGAAAAGCCAGCCACTAGGTCAGGGGGACGATAAAAAACACAGATTATAATGTTAGTTGCCCCGCACCGCACTGAGACTAAAACGCACTCGAGAAATGAAGTAACAGTGACTGGAACAACAATAAATTCTTTTCTGATAGCGAGAAGGAAGCCGCCTCCCCTACGAGAGTTCCTATCGTACGTAACAAAAGTAAAGAATGACCCCTGTACTAAAATGCAGTCATCATGAATGGTATCATTAAGCCACGTTTCGGTAAGGGCTACCAGTGATGCAGAACATGAATCAATGAATGATAACAGCGCCACGCTCTTCGGCAAAACACTTCGGATGTTAGTGTACAGAAAGCACACAGTGTTCACACGTGCAGGTGGACGTTGGCCAGAAGAATGTAGTGAACTGCCGAGCGATTGACTACGTGAGCAATGTCATTCCGCACTGCATCGTGAGACACACACAGCATGATTAGCATCAGTGTCCCATTCATACTTGTCATCATTGATAAAAAGCTTGTTGAAAACCAGACGCATACGGTCGCCTTCTTTTTAACCGTTTTACAAAACTGTAGTAGCTTGCGACGTTTGACACGGATGGCCTCGGAATAGTCCCGCGAAATGCTGAAATTTTTGCCTTTTAGCTTGAAGCCCATACTTATGACTGCCTCTACATCCTTGTCGTTATAAAATTTAGCAATTATACGACGACATTTTTCAGGCGAAGAGCGACCCAGCCGATGAGCTCTAGCGATGGAAGAAGCAGTAACACCAAGCGTCTCGGTAAAAAAGTCACTAACGAGACGTTCCGAGTCTTCAGACTCATCAGAATCCTGGATTCCAAAGAAAAGTAGGTTTGTCCTACGAGAGCGGTTTTCAAGGTCGTCAATTTTGTCCTGCATTTTACAAATTCCTTGATCAATATTCCTGGCAGCAGGGACATTTGACGACGATTCGACCTTTGACTCAAACTCCTGGACACGCTTGCTTAGGGCTTCCATCTCGGTTTTAAGCGTAATATGAATACTCAGAACTTTGTTAACAGATTCGAGGATGTTTGCATGACCAGCGTCTATACGCGTAACTACCTCCGCCAGATAGTCAAGCTTGTCTTCCTGAGCTTTTGTCATAGGTCCGGGGTTAGTTTGGATATCGCCGCCAAGTAGCAAGAGACGTCGAAAGTACCGAAGTACAGCACAGAAGCGCTTGAAACAATGGGGGGGGGCCCACGGCACCGCTACAAGACAAACGTCGTCGTCCCGATAACACTGAGCACCATTGTAACTAATCTGGAAGTACATGACGGTTGAGCGTTGTGCCACGAAGACAGTGCCGAGACCCGAAGGGGCGTTGAAGTGAGCGCGCTTATATGGGGGCGGGAAAGGGCTAGCCGATGCTGTCCCCAGTTGCCAGCCGAAAGCGAGTGGCTTGGCCAGACTTGGCGGGAGCTGTGGCGGCGGCTTGATGGGAGGCTGTAGTTCGCTGATAGCTGGTCCAGAAAGGCAGCTGGTTCATCGGGAGGTGGCTCGGCGAAACAGAAAGGGTCATCAGGTGACAGGCCACCCAGGACGGTGAACAGCAAAACCTTGAAGTGCATGACGGTTGAGCGTTGTGCCACGAAGACAGTGCCGTGACCACTAAGTGAAAGTAATCTGGGCAACTTAAAACTGAACCATCTAGAGAAAACGAATTTACCAATACGGTGAGCGGCGTTTGAAATGCAAAAATCATGTGCCTACCAAGAATGAGCAATCCCTCGCAAAAAGATTTACGGTGTGTTGCTAGACAAGTCCTCAGCCTTTTAAATAAAAAGCTTCGGTTACCACGTTTTCTATATTTCTTATCACTTCGTAAACATTTCGTCTATCAGAGGAAAGGTATATTCGTAGCGCGATTGATGCAGTGATTGGAAATCTGTGCCTCGGACTTAGTTTTCACCGTTTTCACTTGTAGGAAGTGCTGTGTTCCTCTCTTATGGAAACAATAATCGCTCTGGCCAATGTACACTTTCCCACACTGGGTAGTGTTATGACTCTACCGCCCCCTCCCTCCTCTTTGTGTGTTCCTGCCACAGTCGTCTTCACTTAAGCCACTCCAAGAGGCTGTACGGGGTTGTGCTACAGTGGTGCTTCTCTGAGTACGCGCTCCCATGCGACACGTGAAAAGAACAGTGGCGCCCGCCACGACGGACGGACCCTTTGAGTCTAGACGACTCCTTTCTTCCTCTGCGGCGTCACTGCCACCCCGTATCTCCAACGTAAGGGGTTTTCCTTAGGTAGCACCCAATGCAGCGGCTATGAGCCTACGACCATGTATGCACCACCGCCACGGAGACAGCACTCAACGCGTGCCGCCACGCACCGAGACGAGCGGCTCTCAATCATCCGCGCTTCGCCCTACTGTACACCGTGCGGTGGCGCCGCTGCCTGTTGTCGCCTTCGGGCGTCTCCTTGAACAAAGGCATGGGACTCCGGGTCGGCTTCCTGAAGGGTCATTAGCTGACGGCTGTGTTTGGCTAACTGCTCGTCCAAGTCTGGGTGAGGAGGTGGCCTGAGGAAAGGACACCTTCGGGAGTGACTAAGTCGAGGAAGACGCTGGAGAGGGGAGAGCCCTTAATGAGTACCCAATTTCGACATGATGGCAAAGCCAGCCAAGCAGCGTTGTTGGCTCCATTCAAAGACGGCGAAGTCCCCAAGACGAAGTCCCTACGATTGGACGAAAAAGGTGGGAACAAAACGGGAGAGGTTATTTAAAGCGCTCGACACGCTCATCGAGGAGCAATTTCCTGAGACTCTTCGCCATTTTTACTTTGTCTCTTTGTAAATAATGTTGTAAATATGCGAATACAGGTTTTCCTTTGTTTCTTCTACTCCCCGTCCCCGACTCACGTTCCTTCCTCCATCGGCACAGCGGCGGTGTTCATGAACCCGGTGCCTGGTGAAACGCGCTACTCGCTTGGCAAAACATACCAGTAGCATGTTTCACTGTGCAGGTCTCCTGCTCCTTGCGGCTTACCATCGAGCACACTTTAGCCAACTTGCATAAGGCAGAAAGCACATTTACAGCACAGGAGTGCAAACTGCTGTGCTAGTTGGTTCATATTGCATAGAAAGGGAACCAGCGAAAAAAGACGCAAGACAAGCACAAAGAAGGCACACATCACAACGCTGGACTTTCAGCTGATCTATTGCGATGAAGAATTACTCATTTTAAAAGAATTTCCTGCCTGCGCACACACCCTACAGACAATACACTTCGGGCACCACATGGTGAAATGGCTACAATAATTATAAAAACTTGCACTTCTTTTCGGTGATAATCACGGACGGCTCACTGACACATTTCTGCTTATTCTTTCTGATCATGAATGCCTTTTTTTGCTGGTTCCCTTTCTATGCATTTACATCACACTTTGTGGCCACCTTTGTGACGTTACGTGACAGTACAGTGTCTAGAATATACTCGCCAGTATATTCTAGATCTCCACAGTTTATGGAAGTATGGAAGCAATGTCGCAAGTTTCTTCTCTATTTTCAATTGCACTCATTTCTGTGACGGAGGTGCTCGCGTCGCATGCTCCTTCCGAATATTCGGCGCCCGTGATCTTTTCTTTTTACCGTGATTACATACCCTTTTCACCTTGCAGGTTTTCACTAGCAAATTAGTTCCAGCTAATGGTTAACCTCCCCGCCTCTCCTCCTCTTCTTCTTCTTCCTTATAAAATACATTCGCACTGTCGTTTCGCATACCTCTTTCCCCCCTTTACATTCTTTTTTCTTCCCGTTTCATTACTTTTATACATCTATTTGTACACTGCCCTTGGTGCCGCAGTTGCTATTGATAGATGCATATGTGCCTGTTTTACCTTCCGGGTGCTTTTACCTTTGTAAGTAGTTTGCACCAGCCTCTAAGATTAAGCGCTTTCTGCTGGCCATTTACATTTTTTTACTACTTTCATTCACACGATATTGTCCCTTACTGGCACCATCTACATTAAGGTTTTCATCTGCAGTTATCATCTAGAGGTTACACTACTCGCGTCTTTTTCAGGGGCTCAGCTCTCGAGCTTGGGCATCATTTACTTCGGATGTCGTGTATGGGCTGTTTGATTGCACGGTTGAAAAACTTTTTATTTTTTCGGTGATGGCTTTATCATTAATTTATAAGGCATTTGCACTGTCGGTTCCCCGACCGTGTCACGTGCTCCAGTGTCACTGGTATGCCGGGTGTTTCAGCAAACACTTAAAATTCCTGAAAATATTGGGTTCAATATAGCAAAACTATAGGTGTAGGATCACACTCTCTGCCCCGGCGGACACAATATTGTGCAAAACGTCCCTAATTATCAAGGTAATTAACAAAAGCCCATTAAATAACTTTTTAGTTATCGTTATCCTAACAAGACGATGCCATATCAGATTTTGAATCAAAGCAAAAGTCAATTTCTAAAGCCCTATAGCACGAAGCATTCCCACGCTTCTTCCTGCTCGCGACCGAAGCTGAGCGCACGAGAAGTGCCGAAAGTATGTCGTAAGCGAAGCGTCCGCTGCTGACGTGTCGTGGGCTAACTTTGGTCTATAGAGAACTACGGCGCTCAGCCTAAATTGTGGCCCGTAAGTTGCGGCCCGCCGTTATCGACTGGTTATCGCACACGCGTTTCAGACAGAAATATGGGCAGATATTTGCCATTCGCCAGAACCGTGCGCAGCCTCTCTCCAGCGTACGCTGGTACACATAGGCGCTGCGCTCATGCGCCTCGGATGGGGCGCCCTGCGTTATCCTGTCCTCGGCGAGCCGCAGCAGACTCATCTGCCTCTGTCCCTACCGCTTGCTCCGTTCGTCGCCTCGCTGCCCTAGGCGCTCCCGCTCCTTTTGCAGGCTGTTGTTTCGCCCGTGCTCGCCTCTTGGTCGGGTCTCTTTCCGCTTTTTGGGCGCTTTCACGCCTTCTGCTACTTCGAGCCATTCTACTTCTCAGCTCGCCTCTCTCGCGGTCTAAGTACAACACGCGCAATTTATTTGCCCGCCATCCGCACATGCGGTATTCTAAATGTGAGAGGGATACCGGCTTGACAATCTTAACATCGCGGCTTCCGTGACCGCTACTTTAAAACCGCGCTCCTTTCGCGCACTTATCCCTTTCGTGCCTCTATATTCTAACCCGCCACTTCTTTTTTGGCCCTCGACGCCTCTCTATTCACCCGGACGGCGCCTATTCTTCCGCTTTGTGCTGTGGCTCTTGGGTGGCGTGTGCGCTCCAGGGCTGGGCGCAGTCGTCGGTGTACACGCGGTGGGCAGGACATGCGCTTCACTATCTAAGGGCGGTAGTCTGCGTTAACGTGTCCACGAAGAGGCCGCCCCGGACTCCTTTGTTTCTGTCGCCACTTCTTCACTCCGTTGTGTGCCTTGCTGCCTTTGCCCCGCCCGCTCCTTTGGTCGGGCCTCGCTTTCCCACGTGCTCTCCTCTTAAACGCGCGTACTTTCTGCGTCCGTCTTTGCTTTTGGACCTCAATTACAGCTCCACGGTCCGCTCATTTACCTTTCCCCTGCCCCCTCCTCCAGACCCCCTCGCCTCCCCTCTCCTATTCTTTTCTCCCCTCCCATGTGTAACCTCTTGCGGTGGTCCCTTCTTCTAGGAGACAGTGATAAGGTTGCACAAATCCCACACTTGAGTGATCCTCCCTTGTGTGTGATCCGACTTCCCAGTATCTCAACTTTCTGTTCGGCGCTCCTAGCTCGTGCCTTGGTGAGGGGCCTGCCATGCTGCACCTGTAGTTTTGGTTGCCCGCTGCAGCCCAGCGAATTCCCGACCAAGATCTGCCGGCTCTCCCGGATTTCCCGGCAAGATAATTAGCAAAATGGACCTTGTAAAGGCGTATCAATAAATCTCCATCTATCCTGTCGATATACTGAGGACGGCCATAGCTAGTCCTTTCGGTCTTTGTCAGCACGTGCGCATGCCTTTTGGGCTCCGCAGCACTGCTCAGACTTTTCAACGGTTTATTGCCGAGGTGACGTGTTGATTTCCGGCTGTATTTGCGTACACTGATGACATCCTCGTCACGAGTCGACACCGCAAGGCGACGAGCGTTGGGGACTCTACTCGCCTTCAACAATTTGGCCTGGTTGCCAATGCCCAGAAATGTGTCTTGGAGTTTTAAGAGCGCGAGTTTCGGGGCCATCCCATCTCGGCGTTGGGAATATAAACGTTGCTTTCGCTTCCCAAGAATGTGAAAGGCTTCCAAATACCCACCACTCTGTGCAAGCTGCGGGAGTTTCTAGGCCTTGTGAACTTCTCACTGCGCTTGATTCGGCACTGCGCCGAGGTTCAGCACCACCTAATCGATCTTAGCACGATCTTAGCTCCTCCTCTGCGCTTTTGTGGTCACCCGAGGCTCAATCTGCTTTCACATCTGCTCAGAGAGCCGTTGCTCATTCCGTCTTTCTCATTCACGCGATGAGTTATGTGCCCACTCGCATCGTGGTGGATGCTTCCAGCATGGCCATGGGTGCTGTTCTTGAGCACCAATTTGACTCTGAGTGGCACCCACTGGGTTTCTTCTCTCGGAAGCTCCAACCTGCTGAGACTCGCTACAGCGTTTTTGGCGAGGAGCTCCGTGCCACCCACTGTACAATACAGCGCATCCGACATTTCTTGGAGGGCCAGCAATTTTACGTTCTCACGGATGATATCCCTCTGGCTTACATGTTCCATAGGAACCCTCTCAAGCACGTCACCCGAGAACTCCGTCACCTGGCCCAAATACCGGAGTTTAGAGCTGATATTAGGCACATCAAAGGCACTTACAACGAGGCAGTTGACGCTATGTCAAGCACCACCTCTAGTGACGCATCACCTCCTTCACGCATCGCGTATCGCCTCTCCCTGTGGATTGGGAACGGCTGGCCCAAGCGCTGCTAGAATACACTGAACTGCATGCCCTGCGTTACGACCCCAGTTCCCTCCAGCTGCAGAGGGTGCTTCATCCTCGCTGCGACACGTTAGCGACCCTACCACTCCCGTTCATTCCGGCTGCCTTTCGTCGGGCAGTATTCCACTCACTTCATGATATCGGCCGTCCCAGCATCCGAGCCATGTAACGCCCCGTTACCCAACGGTGCCTCTGGCCGAGTATCAACGCTGGTATTCCCCGCTGGGCCCGCACCTGCCTTGCTTGCCAGACGGCCAAGGTGACCCGTCACACGAAGACTTCCATCCAGTGTTTCCTGTCTCCGGACTGTCGCTTTGACCACGTCCATCTTGGCTTGTTTGGATCGATTCCTCCCCCTCACGAGTGTCGCTACATTCTGACCATGATGACCGCTTCACCCGTTGGCCTGAAGCAGTGCCCATTCGAGACAATCTGTAGGTACGGTTGCCAAAACCAATGTATCCACATGGGTTTCCCGTTTCGGCATCCCTGGTTTTGTTACAACATATCGAGGCCGGAAATTTGACTGTAGCCTCTACCTGTCTCAACTATCTGCTTCGCACTATACACTGCCGCACCACAGCATACCATCGCTGTGCTGAGCGGCTCCATCGCCAGCTCAAGGCAGCCATAATCGCGCCTGGCCCAAAAGCACAGGGTAGACCACCTGTCTGTGGTGAATATTGACCTACGTGCTGTCGTGCGTCGTGGTCTTCGCTGTTCAGCGGCCGAACTCGCCTTCGCTGCACTCGTGCGGCATTCCGGAGACCTACTCGCTCCTGCTCCTCCGCCATCGGCTCTGCCGTGCCTCCAACGCTTGCAGGGCTGCATTCGACATCTGCGCCCGATCTTCCTTGATCTTCTGATCTTACCATCCTAGCCTAATTTTGCCCCCTTTAAGATCATCGCGACGTTTGTTTAATTGCCGTAGTATTCAACGCATTCATGGTTCAACCAATGCGTTCAATTCCTCGTTCTTGCCAGCTGCCATAGCCGAGTGGAATGTCCTTCCAGACAGTGTTGTGAATGAAGTTAATTCCCTAAAATTTAAACAGATGTTAATTGATTTAGTCCCCAAATAATTCCTGTTGAAGGCCCTTTTTCTTTTTCTTTTCTTTTTTTCTTTCTTTTTCTTGTGCTTACCTACTTACTCGCTTGTTTTTCTTTTGAAGTGTTCACAGCTGTATCTACATGTGTCTAAGTTTATGTTCCAACTTTGTTCTTTGTGACTTGATTACTGTTCGCCCCCCCCCACCCCCCTTATGTAATGCACCCTGGGGCCCTAAAGGGTAAATAAATGATGATGATGATGATGATGAGATGCACCCAGCTCTTGCGCCTTCAATGCACGTTTTTCTCCGCCGGGACGCGGTAAAGGCACCTCTCAGACCATCCTAAGACGGATCGTACTGCGTTCTCCACAAGACGCTCAAATCCGCAACAATCCTCCTGAACAGTCGCGACGAGGTATTCTAGTTGGACCGTTTCAAACCGGCCTACATCGAGACACTTCTCACGGATCTCCCCTGGGATGTGTTTGTCGTATCCATCAATCTTCCTGTCGCCAAGAAAGCCCCATCCCTCCCTGGTCGGCGTGTCCGTTTCGCCTTTCTATCCAGGAGCAGGTAACCTGCAGCGCACACCGACGCCGCCATGCGTTGGCGCTTAGTTCGGCGCTTCAAGCTTGTGCTTTGGGGCCAGTTACGCGATGCGGCACGTAAAAAAAAATGACAGTCGCTTAGGCTTGCTATGCCAGGATATACGTAGCGTGAGGTATTTATATATCTTGGTTAAGCTTGTTGTTATTAGCTTGGTATCCCACCTGTTAAACCTAGAAAATTTGGCACATGTCACTCTGACTAAATTAAAGATGAGACAATGTGCAGTAACAATTTCCATTGGCAGGGAAATTGGCAGGTTGGCATAGTTTTTCCTACACTGTGACTAACTGCCAAGGGACAATATCGGGCCCCGATGAATTGAGTTTTTAAACATCCTGCTCTGCTGAACAGCAGCCCGACACTCTTTTTTCTCCATTGAACACGGCGCAGTAGCTCTGCATCCCTCCACATTTATACACGCGGCGCAATCTCCTCGCGCATGCGCAGCAGCCCGCTGTGGCGAGATGACCACATCTCGGTGGACACCTGAACCAGAGGGAAGGTGCATAAGTACCCTCTTAGAACACTGGACAGTTAAATCGTGCTTTTAGCTAAGTGGCGGTAGTGACAGGTGAGCGTTGCATGCGTTGGCATTGACAACGTTGTGCCAGAAACGCGGCGCTGAAGTCGTCGACCTTCGGCGTTCGTTGTATTCATTGGTGTTGGCGTTGACAACTTTTTACACTCCGAATTTTAACGAAGGGAAGTGCGCATAACGGCTACCTGGGTCAGTGGACGCCGAGCGCGCGCGGCGAGGCACGCCAGCCGTCCGTTGCGAATACACTTGCTCCACGCGAATGCGCAGTATGGTCGCGCATGAGGCATGCAAAGCGGCGAGGCTGTGGCCGATGTAGCTAAGCCTACAATAAAGCAGAACGCCGCGTGCCCGGGGCGCAATCCGTCCATGGGCAGTTCGGTCCTAGTAGCCTGCTGGCTTCACCTTTAGATTTGGCGCTCCGCTGCAAACCCATGATCTTCCGAAAATTAATTTGTTAGCTCAATTATTAATTCTCACTAGTTACAAAAAGATTGAATGAACTAACGGATTATTTATTAATAGATCGAGTTGATTAAATTGGCTACGAATGTGTGAGTTGGTACAATAATTAAAGCAATGACAGCGAAGTGATTGAGTTCTCGATGAATCATTTGGTGACATATCAAACTAATCGATTTTTTTGTGTTTATTGAGTGAATAACTGATCCTTCCGTTTGGTGAAATTACCAATTAATTTGAGAAGTAATTGGGAAATTAAAGTAATCTAGTACTTTGACCAGCTAATCGCCCAGCATTTTAATCATGTGGCTTAATTATTCACGCTATTTGCATGTTATATAATGAACCTTTGTATTAATTGCCATATAACAGATGACTTGCAGATCGATGGCGCATGCAGTGATGACACGCTCTGCCGACGTGCTCTGATTACAGGTCCTGTATCAGGCGCACATGAAACAGTAAATGTTTTCGCATTAATAAAAAAAAGCACCTAGGCCTTGCGTGCCCGCAATCCTGCTGGCTTCCTGGTAAACAAACCTCCTCGACACGCGTATTCTTATCAGCTTCAGGTTGCGTTTTGTCCTTACACCGTCCTTCTTGCTCCTTATCCCTGAGTCATCTTACGGGTCTGCTCCTTCGCGGAGGCCTTATGATGAAAATCACACCCGTTGCACCTCATGCGGCGTGGATGAAAAATTGTGAAGTGCACTTCTCTCCTTATGTGCGGGACAGCGAAAACGGTGAGCTGTCCGCCACCTGCGCCATGTGGTGGGCCAGTGCCGTGAAATGCGAGAGCGGTTCTCAGCGGGTGCCGCATGATGGCGCGCGAAGAAATTTACCGGAAACGGAGGTAATTTTTTACTCGCTTGATTGCGACGTCTGCAATTAACATGCTCATAAAACTCACGTAAGTCTGAGTACACATCTCCGATATGTTTTAAGCACCGGACATTCAAAAGACGCGCCTTCACTCAGATTCAAACGTCGAAGTGTCGTGCCAGAGCAGGAGGCTACCGATTTTGCAATCGCACCGTATGCACGAATCGCATTTCTGAAGTGTCTTCACCTGACTTGGACGTACCTTAAGTGACCTGCATGAGCAAGAAAGAATGTATCCGGGGGCTTTTGTTCATGGCATAAACAATATTAAAGCGCAATTGCAGTAATTTACAAAATAAAATATCAGTGCCCCTTAATTAGATCTTGGACGCGTCGGTTCCTTAAAGAGCAACCATGTCGACCGGCAATAGCGATGAAAAACAGCCTGCGCTTGCAGAGGAGGTTTAAAAGATTCAGTACGACGGATATACTAATAGGGAAAACCCGGGGATTCTCGTGCCATTTTATGACTATTATGGACGTCTTGTTGAAATAGTTTGTAGCCAGAGTTGTGCGTCAGAATTCACTCGTTCATACAATGCGTTACCTCGACTTGAGGAAGAGCAGCGAAGGATAATAAAATGCCTCTTTTGCTTGGACGAAGTCAAATTAGATAATTCCGCTCTGCAGGGGCCTAAATTTCCTATCCCGGATAGCTTGAGAAAACGATTCTGTGACATTTCGCCTTGCTTGGCGCCTGTCTCGCTGGAAGTGTTGAGTGTTGCTTACAATGTTGGCTTTTTACTTCCCAATTTTTATGCTGGCCTACCACACACATCCCGAAAGCGCAGATAAAAACAGGTTCAGGATTATCGAAGGGTACCATCCAATTTCCTTGTGTAATCTAGACGATAAAACGTTTGCAAAAATCAATTCTTCCTTGCAGCTCGTGCTGGCTTCAAGTGGCTTAAATGCAGGTTGTGGCATTGGAGGCTGCAGCATCCAAACTCATACACATATTGCGCGTTGGGTGTTTGAGTCGGTAACAGATCCAGTAAGGTTGCTCTAATTCAGATTGATCTTGCGCCTGTATTTGGTAAGGTGCGCCATGAGCCTTTGTTTGCAGCGTTGGAACGTACAAACCTTGAGGATGTATTGTTCAAGGATATTAGACTATGCTACCAACAGTCCCATACATGGTTGATCGCAAATCATGAACTTACCAAACCAATTCCAGTAATCGCGTCTGTCCTGCATAGTTGCCTATTATCAACTCTGTCGTTTGCTTTACATCTGGAAACCTTGTGCATTAGAATCATCGGATCCCCAGCTATTCGAGAATTTTCGCTTGATCAGTCCAAAATCAGAATTTTAGTCTATGGTGATCACGTCACCCTTTTCTGTTAAGATAAAAAGAGAGCTTGAAGCATTGAACTTAGGAACGCAGCTCTGTGGCATCTACGAGGGGGTACCCAAAAGAAACCGGACTAAATTTTTTGGTCGGCAAAGCTTCTGTGGTACCGCGTTTTGCCACTAGGAGCGCATAGAACGAACATTCCAGAGTCAGTAAGCCGAGTGCCGTCGTCGAAGGAGGTCAGACTAGTTTAGGCAGAGATTTAGAGTGACGACTGTTTTGTGTGAATGTCGTTTTTGCAATGGCTGATTTTCGTGAACGGCGTGCGCCGGTGAAATTCTAATTTTTGCTCGGAAAAAGTTGAATCGAAACTCTTGAAATATTAAGAAAGACGTACAAGGGCCATGCTATGGGGACAACTCAAGTGTTCCTGAATCGAATCCTGAATCAAAGCAACAATCATGCCAATGGAAAACTTTAAATTCACCTCGCCTCAAGAAAGCTCGTCAGGTGAAACCGAACCCCAAACAATGCTTATTTTTTTTTTCGACGTGAGAGCAGTCGTTCATTGAGAATTTGTTCCGCTGAGTCAGACAGTTAGCCAGGCTTTCTACTTGGATGTTTTGAAAAGATTGGGCAACAGTGTGCGGTGGAAGCGGCCAGATTTGTGGCGGTCGGGTGACTGGTTTTTTCATCATGCCAATGCCCCTGTTCACACAGCCCTGTCTCTACGACAATTTTGGACCAAAAATGGCATGACCCGTATTTCTCAACCCTCATACTCTCCCAACCTTGCCCCGTGCTACTTTCTTTGTTTCCTAGAATGAAAAAAAATAGGTGAATGGAAAGCGTTTCGCTGATGTTGCTGAGGTGAAGAAAAAAACGACGGAGGCACTGTCAAGCATCACAAAAGATGAATTTAAACATTGTTTTCAAAAGTGGAATGAAAGATTCGACAAGCGTATCATTGCAAGTGGGGAATACTTTGAAGGAGAGTGAAGGTCTGTGCTTAAAATGGGAACAAGTAAGTTCAAACAAAAATAAGTCCGGTTTCTTTTGGGTACCCCCTCGTATAGCATGGCTCTGAATTTGGAAAAAATCTAATGGATTCTGGTTAGGTTATTGGAGTACGAAACCTAATCGCTTTGGTGACATTAGATGGGACTCTGCTTTCCTGCAGTGCCTTGAGATTCCCCTTCATCAGGTCTGGAATACCGGGTCTTATTGGGAGTCACAAATCATTTTTGTGAGGCGCCGAGCGCAGGCGTGGATGGGTGGGGTGCTCTTGATGGTGATGATGATGATGTCCTTAGGCTTAATGGCACATACCCACAGCGGTAGATTGGCCAGGCTGAATAGCGGATAAAAACACACTCATGTACAATTGTGCTCGCGAACAAATTTGCAACGTGTTCTTCGTTGCAAAGCTTGTCTATGGAT
Source organism: Amblyomma mixtum (assembly GCF_055824585.1). Classification (NCBI taxonomy): domain Eukaryota; kingdom Metazoa; phylum Arthropoda; class Arachnida; order Ixodida; family Ixodidae; genus Amblyomma; species Amblyomma mixtum. The sequence goes on from NC_143020.1 coordinate 15,540,935, forward strand.
TGCAAGTGATGCACTGTGCGAGGAAGAAGGCACAAGCGCTGCACAGACTATTCGCGACTTTTGTTTGTCGCTCTCAATGGGAGCCTAGGCGTGCAGACAGTTTGTTTCTCTGTGCCGAGTCTGTAGGAGTTGACCTAGTTCATTTGTCTATACAGGAGCTTGTTTCATGGTTTTTCTTCTTCAAAGCTGCGAGCCACTCAATTCTGCAAGCGCTGCTTAGAAGGCGGCAACGTTGTCGGCTCCCTCGGCTCTTTGCTTCCACAGGGCATGGCCGAGAGAGAACTCTGGGGGGTTTCCTGAAGGAGGCTGCTGATACCTTTCTTTTCCTGACTGTTCGCTCCTCGTTGTGATGTTTATTCCACCTGTCAAGAGGCAGGTGACAAAAGTGCAAATAGAATATATATTCCCTGTACCCGTCTGTCGGCAGCCTGACAGTCGTTTTATGCATTCGAGTCTATTAAAGCGAGTAGTACCAATGTGTGTTGAACCTGCTTTAAAATCGTTCTTTCTAAACTCCAGACTTCGACTCTATCCGTCAAGGCCTGGCTTCGCTCACAGCGACTTTTGTGCCATTATCGGTGAACTGTCGACTGGCGGCCAACCAGAGACGATCGTTCATTGCTTTGTGTGGTGCCATGATGCAAAGTTTTGCTGGGAGATTCTACAGCGGACAATCAAAACGGACCTTGAGATTTCACCTTAGGGTATGTGGTTCTTAGTAGATACAGCTATGTCAGATAGTTCTTGAAATCACGAAGTGAACAAGAGAGGGAAAAACCTGAGGGTGCTTGCGAGCATTTCGTCAAGTGCACTTATCTGTGTCGTTCCTGAAAGACTTCGGCATTCCCTGCATTATGTTAAACCTGGTTGCCCCTTTGAGCCTGTGGAAGAGCCACATGGTAGATGCACACGCAGAACCAGCTCGTTCATTTAGGTCTCTGTTCAATTAACTGCGAGTCTTGATCCGGAGGGTTTATGGTGTGCAGAACCGGCCCTCTAAATGGTTGCCCATTCTTTACGCATGTGTACGTCTAGCAATCTTGATGTGCTTGGTTTGGTTTGGTCTGTGGGGTTTAACGTCCCAAACCGACTCAGGCTATGAGAGACGCCTTAGTGAAGGGCTCCGGAAATTTCGACTACCCGGTGTTCTTTAACGTGCACTGACATGACACAGTACACGGGCCTCTAGAAATTCACCAGCATCGAAATTCGACCGCCGCGGATAAGATCAAACCAGCGTCTTTTGAGTCAGCAGCCGAGCGCCATAACCAGTCAGCCACCACGGCAGCCTTGATGTGTTGGTGGAGGTTAGTGCACGAAGACATGAAAATCTGTGTCTGTATGGCGGAATAGTATATGTGTGCGTTAAACAGTTGGAAGCTGAGCGGGTTTGATTTCCATGCATTAAAGAAACAAAAAGTGTCGCGGCGGACTGGCAGAGTCCCTGTCTGGAACGCCGGCGGACCGGTTTTGATTCCCCTCCAGACCCCAAATTTTCTTTTCTTATTTTTTTAACCACCATAAAAGTGCCGATGCCTTTGCGGCCAGCCTTAGTCTATGACTTCTGTCCATGCCACTGAGAACAGCCTCTGTTTAAAACCTCTACTTGCGCCACTCATGCGCCAAAAGAGGCTCTCGCCTTAAAATTTATGCATGAGAAGACGTTTACTGTCCGCCATTCAGCACGTTAGTTCTGTGTCTTTCATTACAAAAAAAAAAAAACAAATATATGAAAAGAGTTTGACTGTCCAGCATGCAACACGTTTGTTCCGTACTTTTCCTAAAAAAAAGGAGCGCAGCGTAGTTTTGCAGTACCATACCAATTTGTTTTCGATTCTGCTTTAATTTACTCGGGTGGCTTTTTTATCAAAGTATAATTTTAATTTACGGCCCCACATGAGCCAGCATCCATTCCCTGTAGTGGATATGCATTTCGACGCAAACAACTCTGGCGAGAAACAACACTAGCATTCAGGCGAGATGTTGTAGTAAGGTGAAAAGTTCGGAGAGTTGAATCTTATTCTAGATGAAGTTAGCGCCAAAAACAAGGACTAAAGTAGGAGAAACGACACAACACGAACGCTCGTGTTGTGTCGTTTCTCCTACTTTTGGTCCTCGTTTTTGGCGCTAACCTCATCATGAATGAGATGTTGGCTCAACATTTTTTCTGGTTTTGAAGATAACGTACTATAAATAACGGGTTGTCGCTACAGCAGGAGAGAATAAACTAAGAAATGGGTTTAATGAATACTGTCATTGAAAAAGTACTTTTTTATGAGACCAAAGGAGGCCACCAATATGCGGCTTAGCTAACCGGCGTGCTCCGCCCTTTTTTGGCCAAGGCAGAGGAAGAAAAGGGACTCGCCAAACAACCGTGTGACGCCACTCAGGCGTTGAGCAGCGATGCTTTGATTGGACCGTCAGACTCATCCTGGATGAATTCGTCGTTTTAGCGATTCTTCTCGCCTAACTGCGTTGCCACACATGGTCTCAGTGCCCCTATTGTCAAGAAATCGCGACATGAAATGTCATGGTATGCAAACACTCACGTTTTACTGCCACAGCGGTATCCTTCTAGCAGTCCAAAATCCGGTTTATCTCTGTTGCCCACGAGATATATGCATTTGGAAGACTCCTGGCATAGATTCCCTCTGTAGCTCCTCCAATATATATAAGATTTCTTTCCAACTCCGAAAATCTGCAAAAAAGGTGGAAAACATCGCATCTCTTTAAAATTGCACATATTACTAAATCATATTCTCTATTGCTGACATATCGCGTGGAGTTACCAAACACATTGTCCCCGACAGATTCTTTAAAATATTTGAATTTGGTCTATTCTTGTGCTTTTGCAGTTGTTGCAAGCCCTTATCTGCGGCATGTAAGTCAGGTTATGAAGGCGTAGGTTGCGCAATCACCGGACGAACCACAAAGAAAAGACAAACACACACAAGCGGCGTGTGTGTCTTTCGCTCGATCTCTCGTCGAAGCGGCCCGCCGATTGTGCTGCGCTCCAGGTGATGAAAGTTTGTCTCTGCGTCGCTGCGGTGGTCGTGGAGCTGGCTGTCGGAGAACGATTGAAGGACATGGAGGAAAGTGGGGAGTAGTAGCACTGACGGGAAAGTGGCTGTATATGTACGCCTTCATAACATGTACCAACTAGGCCCAACCGAAGTTTTATTGTAAGTCAGATTACAGCTCCTTGTCTCACTTCTTTTGTTGTCGAATTGTTGTATGTTTTGCACATGGTACGCAGTTCAGCCTAGAATGATTGAGGCATTCGGTAGTTGTCGGTAACTAATACAAAAAGCAATGAAATGGCGGATAAGCATGCCTCCTGTAGCAAAAAAGCTTTATTAAACCAAGATGCGATGCGTAGCATGTTGTGGCGCGGTGGCTGTGGAAAATTGCAAGTATATGTCTTCGCTGAGAGTAGGCTGAATCATGTCATTCTGCATAGGAAAGGCATAGCGCGTTCCAGGGCGCCTCATTGGTTGAGGTATCTGCATACAAATCTTGAGGGGCCATCAACCGCTTTTCTTAGCTAAAGAGTGAGCTCGGCTTTCTTGTGCGTCAGTGCCAGAGTGCCAGCGCCAGAGCGCAGCACCACGCCCCTCGATCTCTCGACGCAGCGGCCTGCCGATTGTGCTGCGCTCCTGGTGATGAAAGTTTGTGTCTGCGTCGCTACGGTGGTCGTGGTGCTGTCTGTCGGAGAAGGGTTGAAGGACATGGAGGAAAGTGGGGAGTAGAAGCACTGACGGGAAAATGGCTGCATATGTAACCGAATTTCGTGGTATGCACTGCTACTACAAACATGGTTTGTTACAGCACTCAAACTCTCTCTTGAAACGCTGTCAGATCGGCTGCTGTGATTAATGCAGTTTATTTATATACTAAAGGTATAGCCGCCACAAATATCCCGGGACCACTACACCCAGAACTAAGCCCATAAATGACTTATTATCCATCACGTCGAGTGCGCCCTTACGGTCGTCGAAGAAGGGGACTTTGACTTTCACCGCCACAAGTGCTCTCTCCAAACAGCTGCTAGTACTAGAGTTATCGGCTTCATTTGCGGATCACGTGGGCAAAAGACTTCTGTCCCCGACTGTAAAAGATTTCTAGGCGCAACCCACTTACTGGCCTGTGCTAGATAAAACCTTGTGATTTCGGAAATAAAAAGCGTTTGGCGTGTAAATTCTTTTTAAGCAGCAAAGATAGCCTAATTACTTAAAATATGGAAGCTGCCAGGCTGGTATATTTTCCTAGCACAAAAAAATCACATGTTTACCTAAAATTACATAACCTAACGTTCTGATCTGCGAAAGCGCGGCGCGCAGGAGCACGCAGCCACAGCATACACGGGTTAAAACATTTCATATACCTCTTTCGGTTTATACGCGGCAGTAAAAGAAGCGCAAACAGAACGTGGAAGAGTTCCAACATTTTTCTAAAGGGCCTAATTTTAGAGAAGGTCTTCCCGAAGAAAATTCTCTAGAACTTCGGTCCTTAGTTATCACTGTTTTGTGCGGGAAGCAACGCGTTTTGAGGCTAATCTTCCTGACTTCGTCCCGAGATTCGATCCCTTTCGTTTCAATCTGTCTACAATTTAATTTCACGTGCGTCTCCTTTCCGTGAAATCTTTAGAACCCGCAGACGACCTCGCAAGCCGCGTAAGGCCTTGTCGGCCTTTGTGAGCATTATGTTGAGATCTGGCCCCGTGAACTACGGGAGGCTACCAGGAAAAATTATGTTGAGTTCCGGCACATACGGAAAATTCTTAAATCGCCCTCTTCAAAAGGTGCCAGCTGTCAATATATTTCCTTTTATTTTGTAAAACGAGGTGGGTTTTGCGTAGGTGTGGCACCATGTATAGTAAGCCACGTATCGGCCTGCCAGCGCTAGGAAGCCTGCAGAGTGCCACATTCGTTTCACAAAATACAGTGCTCGCGAAATGCAAGCCACTTGCAGTACTTGGGTGTGAATGTAGAGAGGGCATAACGCTTGTCTAGAACACGTTCTGGGCGTGTTTCTGGCTGAACCCGCGATATCTAGCGATAGCGTTTGGTTAGAAATAGCATGGATGTGAGCATATGCTGTTAGCCTCATAAGATTTCATTGTCATTTTTTGCAATCCTGGTCGCAGCGGATTTGGGAGCTGCGGAACATACAGTTCGGTCATTCTAGACATGTGTTTTGCCCTCTGTACATGGGGATGATATGAAAAGAGCACTACCTCAAGACTGTCTGTTTTATTAACAATGCTTCTGGCGTTCGAAGATATCACACGTAGTTGGCGAATTTCAGGTGGTGGTTTCATCCGGCTGCCAAAAGAATTGCTAACGATAATCTCTGCATATGACGGTACTTGTTTAATTTGATGGTCAGCAATAAGGGCGTTGAAGGAAGACCGAATGGAACTTGTGGTTTGTCAAGTAGAAGCAGCGTGAGCACATTTCCTTCGCGGACGCCAGGCATTTTTCACTGATTCAGAGGAAGTTGCATTACTACTCAGAGTGTTTTGACCGATGTCACCTGAAACTGCACTACTTACTTTATACATTTGGTTCTTCTTTTCGTCCTACGCGCACACCTCTTTAATGACAACTAATTTGTCATATTTGAGGTACACTTTATCCTCGGGCTTCTTAACACCCTTAACAGTAGCCGGGACTAGCTTTATCGTTTTCCGGAGCCTAAATCAAAAGTCCTCTGAGGTGGACGTTTGGGAACCCTTCAATTTTGAAGCATTCCGGAGAACCACTTCCTTTTCAGTGAAATCAAGAAGCCTCACAATCACGGGACGCTTTTTATCTTCAGCCTTTTCCTCCAAGCGGTGCACACTCTCCAAAATCCCTACTTTAACTTCAAGCTTGCTTTCAAATATTGACGCCAGCGCTCATGCAGACCAAAGCGCCTTTTAAGAAGAAGAGGAAGTGTGTATGGAAGTGTTCGAGAAGCGCAGACCCTGGCTACGCCGCTGTTGACCCTAGGCCACTTATTACCAACGTGACATCTGGTGGCGGTGCTGGGTACGTCGTTAATGCAACGTACGCCCTCTTCAAGCCGCAATTCCAGCCCCGGACAAATACCGAATGTAGACACGCCAGTCCACCAGGGCAGTCGCCGATTGCAGGGCTTACCACCCGAATTTGGTCTGCTCCCTGTTGTCCATTGTTCACGGAGGGTGACTGCCACAACAATGAATCCTACAGCTACAGTACCGCCAGTCCTGCTCCACCACCAGCGAAAACCACCCCATTTCCACGGTCAACTACACAAGGACGCCGAAGACTGGCTGGACCAGTACGACCGGGTGGCCATCTACAATGGTTGGGGTGCTGACTGCAAGGCGCGGCATGTTTATTTCGCCCTTGAAGACTACGCAAGGACATGGTTTCTAGACAATGAAGCTGGCCTTCAAACGTAGGATACGTTTATAACACAGTTCTTCCATTTTTTCAAGGACAGCACGTTGCGTAAGGAGAAGGCCGACCTGCTTTTAAAGGCCCGATATCAACTGCCCAACGAGAGTGTGACGGTGTATGTAGAGGAAATGAAGAGACTCTTCCGACGTGCGGACCCTAGCATGTCGGAGAAGAGGAAGGCGAGTTTCTTAATGAAAGGTGTCAAGGAGCAGCTGTTCGCCTGCCTGGTTCGAAGTGCTCCAGTGACTGTAGATGACTTCGTAAAGAAGGCGAGCACCATGGAAAAGACTGAGGACATGTCGGCCCGGTAGTACGACCGTACAACAGCGTCGATGCTCACAGCCACTGCGGAGGGCGCCAGTGTGAATTCAGCAGACTCTCTGTGTGGGATTATCGGATGCGTCGTGAGGGAAGAACTGGCGAAGCTCTTTCCGGACAAGGAACAGCCTCAGGTTGGTACACTTGCTGACGTTGCCCGTGAGGAGGCGCAACAAGCTTTTGGTAACTGTACACCGCCACCTGTTCCCGGCCCTGTGCAGCCTCAGTTCCCGAATCTCAGCTACGGCGCCGTCACACGCCGTTTTATTCCGTCCCAGCCGTACCCCCGTTACAACACGCCTGACGCCGCCGCTGCGCGAACCCCACATCTCCAGCCGAATTGTCCACTGCGGCTAGGACAACGCAGGACGGATGTCTGGAGAGCGCCAGACAATCAGCCGCTATGCTACCATTGCGGTGAGGCTGTACATGTTTGGCGCCGCTGCCCATAAAAGGAGATCGGCCTTCGAGGATTCCCCGTCGGTTGTCCTCGTCCGATGTATGGAGAACGACCGCAGGAGATCGCGGATTACATCTCGCAAGCGGACTCCGTACAGCGCCGTTTCTCTCGATCTCCATCACCGCGTGGCTACAGTTCCCCGGGATAAGGCCAGTCTCGGAGTCCCCGTAGGGGAAACTAGATGACGGAGCCTCTGGAGGTGTGGCTGCTCAACGTCAAAGTATACAAGATCCTCCAGCGCCACAATACAGTTCTCAACCAACGCCGAATTCCGCAGCCGTACCGACGATTCTTGAGCCCACGTACCTCAAAACTAGCCGATATCCTGACGAACCCCTCAGTGACCACGACGCCTTTCCTCGATGCAGAACTCCTTCGACGCACCGCAGCCGAGACAGAACGCCGCGACATCCCCAAACTAAGACACCATCAGCTGGACATTTCGGTTGACGGCGCTGATGTAACCGCGCTTGTGGATACTGGTGCCGATTATTCTGTACTTAGTGGACAATTCGCCGCGGCACTAAAAAAGGTCACCACCGCTTGGGACGGCCCACAGATGCGTACTGCGGGGGGACATTTGATTATACCTACGGGAACCTGCACGTCGAGGGTAACTGTGCAAGGCCAAATATTCTTGGCAACGTTCGTAGTGTTAGCCGAGTGCTCCCGGGACGTCATACTCGGTATGGACTTTCTGACCGAAAACGGTGCAGTTATTGATCTCGAATCGCAATCCGTCAACTTCTCAACCGAGAAGGCCATATCTGTGGATAGTGTTCTCCCAGAGGCGCTGCACATTCTGGACGAACACGTGACCGTGCCTCCACATTCCAGTGTAATGGTAGCCGTCGGCTCCAAGCACATACGGCAAATTCAGGGTGTCGTCGAAAGCAAGCAGCTGTTGCTACTGGACAAAGGACTTTCCGTCGCCAGAGCGGCTGTCTTCCTTGAAGATAGCAAGGTCAATGTTCTTCTCACCAACTTCAGCAACGAACATCAGCGCCTTAACAAGGGGACGACTGTGGCGTATATTGACGCTCTTCGTGAAACTAGGTGTGTGCACAGTTTAACAACTGCCTCAACAACTCAGCCAGATGGACTTACTGGTGTTAAATACGATATTAATCCAACCCTGCCGCTCGAGCAGCGAAGCAAAGTGCGGGAACTGCTCAATCGCTACCGTAGTGCCTTCGCGTCCTCGCCACGCGTCGGGCGGACGCATCTTGCGAAACATCGCATTATTACAGATGAAAATGTTCCGCCACTCCGACAGTCACCTTATCGAGTGTCTACCAAAGAACGTGAGGCTATTAGCACACAAGTGAAAGAAATGCTCGCAAATCGGCGTTATTCGCCCTTCTAGGAGCCCGTGGGTGGCACCTGTAGTGCTCGTGAAGAAGGACGGAACCTTACGAGTCTGCGTTGACTACCGTCGGTTAAACAACATCACTAAAAAGGATGTGTATCCGCTGCTCAGAATTGACGACGCCTTGGATCGCTGATGCAACACCAGACATTTCTCCTCCATGGACTTGAAGTCTGGATATTGGCAAATTGAGGTAGACGAAAGAGACCGCGAAAAGACGTCATTTATCACTCCAGACAGGTTGTATGAATTTCAGGTGATGCCATTTGGTCTTTCTTCGGCACCCGCGACTTTTCAAAGGCTCATGGACACCGTTCTTGCGGATTTGAAGTGGCAAACTTATCTGGTCTACCTAGGCGACGTCATCGTTTTTGCCCCGTCTTTCGAGGAGCACCTTCGTCGCCTCGAGGAGGTCTTGCAGGCCATAACGTCATCAGGCCTTACTCTAAAAGCCGAAAAATGCCATTTTGCATATACAGAGTTAAAGTTCTTAGGCCATGTCCTGAACCAAGAAGGGGTCCTTCCGGATCCCGGAAAAACCTCCGCCATTGCCTATTTTCCACCGCCGCGTGACCAAAAGGAAGTTCGCCGCTTCCTTGGGCTATGTGCGTATTACCGCCGCTTCGTAGACAACTTCTCTAAAATTGCTTCACCCCTTACTGATCTCACAAAAGCGCATGTACCGTTCAAGTGGGAACCTCAGCAGCAGAAGGTGTTTCAAGAGCTTCAATGCCACCTGCAGTCACCCCCCGTGCTGGGCGCACTTTGATGAGCTTGCTGACACAAAGGTCCACACCGATGCGAGCAACGTTGGTTTGGGCGCTGTACTCGTTCAAGTTCAGCGGGACCAACAACGTGTCATCGCCTATGCCAGCCGCGCAGTCTCCAAGACAAAAGCCAACTACTCTGCCTCTGAAAAAGAATGCCTCACCATCGTGTGGGCAGTTTCCAAGTTCAGACGCTACCTTTATGACCGCTCCTTCAAAGTAGTGACCGATCATCACACACTAAGCTGGTTGACCAATCTGAAGAATCCTTCAGGCCGTCTAGCTAAATGGAGCCTTCGACTCCAAGAGTTCGGTATCACCGACATTTACAAATCCGGTCGTACACACGCAGACGCAGACTGCTTATCTCGTGCGCCTGTCCAACCAGCTCCGGATGACGCTGCTGGCGACGATGAAGTATTCCTGAGCGCGAAACATATCAACGATTTCGCCGAGCACCAACGCGCCGACCCCGATCTTTGCGACGTCATTCGTTGTCTTCAAGGTGTCAGCAGCACAGTCCTTAAAGCCTTTAGGCGCGCTTTGTCGCCTCTCTGCATACGTAACAATGTTCTCTTCAAGAACTTCTCTGCCAACACTAGGCCATACTTGCTGGTCTTCCCCGTGTCCCTACGCAATGAAATTATTTACGCCTGCCATGACGAACCCGCTTTCGGCCACTTTGGGGTTACTAGAACAAAAGCTAGAATTCAAGAAAAGTACTACTGGCCTCGCCTGGGCCAAGACGTTCCACGTTACTTCCGCACTTGCTGGGACTGCCAGCGCCGTAAGGTTCCGCCCGTGAAGCCAGCCGGATTTCTCAAGCCCATTGAGTCGCCTTCGCAAGCGTTTCAACAAATCGGCATGGACTTGTGGGACCCTTCCCTACTACAGGCTCCGGAAAAAGGTGGATAATCGTAGCCACTGATTATCTCACGCGTTATGCCGAGACGGCATCCCTTCCGAGTAGCACCGCCCTCGAAGCAGCCCAGTTGGTTGTGCATCAAATCGTCTTACGTCGTGGTGCTCCACAAGTTTTGCTTACGGACAGAGCGGCTGCCTTTTCCTCTGAGCTCCTGCACCATATTCCAGTTGTCAGTCACACCAGTCACCGTAGGACGGCTCTTATCATCCCCAAACTAACGGACTGACGGAACGTCTAAACAAGACGCTTGCAGACATGCTTTCCATATACGTGGACGTGTAGCATAAGACCTGGGACGACGTCCTGCCCTATGTTACGTTCGCGTACACTCTAAGAACTGCTACTCCTGCATTAAGAGTAAAAGAGCCTCGCTACTCCTGCAGGTCTCAATCTACTCTCTCTACAAACGAGAAAGAGTGAAAGGTCCTGTTCACTCCTCTTGACAAAAGAGTAAAATGGCATTTCCACTCCTGCATACCCCAAGGGAGTTCAGTGCTTGTTTTACTCCTCCGCCCTTACGGCCATACAATCGTAAGGGCGCGCTAGCTTCTCGGGGCCGGCCTGCCAGCCTGGATGCCGGCGTCAGAAAAAATGCACTGGTATTGTTTGTTCACGACCAAAGCTCTGGGATAGAGTATCATTAGCCAATGTCGAGTTGTTGGTAGAAGCGATAACAGCCATACAAATTTCCTCCCATAGCCGCTTTGCTGCTGCTCTGGAGTTCGCCTGGCCTCTGCTATAGCTCCGCTCCTGAAGGGGTCGCGGAAACCGAGCATATATTTATTTCCCTATGACGCGGGGTTCAGAGTAAAACGGTGCCGAGGGTAGCACCTAAGTGCTGGCCAGTTTCGAAGCGCATTCAGCTACAGCATCTATGTGAAATCGGCTAGGTTTAGCGACGACAAGGGCAGCCAGCGAGCAGCGCACAGTTCGTCGCCCGGCGCGATCGCGGGCGCCGTCGTTGCTGAAAGCTCGGCTCGCTCAATGATTCGCTCCGTAGCTTGCGAATCGCGCACGCAAGGCTGGAAAATCGAGCAGCGACTGGCCTGCGATTGAGCGAGCCTTTATGCCCACGTTTACAGCACAGGTGAACAAATTTAGCACACATGTATGCATGGAATATCGGCGGCGTTGCGGCGATTCTTAAGCTCGACGCCATCATCACCGTTCGGGTGGACCCGAACATATCTTTATTTCACTACGAGACATAGTTCACAATAAAACGTACTTACAATGCAAAGAGTAGCACCTCAGCGCTAGCCAGTTTCAAAGCGCTCTCAGCTCTGGCATCGAAGTGAAACCTCCTAGGCTTAGCTACGAATACGGCAGCCAGGGAGCAGGCCGAAGCTCGTCGCGCGGCGCGCTCGCGAGCAGCGTCATAGCTGAAAGCTCGGCTCGCTCAAAGATTGGCTCAGAAACTTGCGAATTGTACTCGCAAGGCTGGCAAATCGAGCAGCTAGCGGCTGGCCTGCGACTGAGCGCACGTTCGCAGTACAGGTGAACAACAATTAGCGCACGAATGCTTGGGATACCGGCTGCGTTGCGGCCACGTTAAGGCGATTCTTAAGCTCGTCCTCGACGCCATCGTCACCATACGTGACACACAGGCTGAGAACTTGAATTCGAGTACGTGCTAAAGTAAGCTGCTCGTATTATTCGGAACAATCTGAACTCGAAAAGACAGTTGCTTCTGTCGGCTTCCATGCATGTGGGCTCTTGCTAGTGAAAGTACACTCGAACAGGATGCGGCGAGTGCGGGCCGCTGTTGCATATAAGCTAAAGTGTGAAGCAAGTATCGTCGTAGTTCCGTAACGCAGTTGATATCACAGTAATCCGCTTGTACGGGTGACATTTAAGCTCTGTTTCATGTAGATCTCCATCGACCATGCCAGTGTCGCGTAGAGTAATGCATCGCAGCTGCTCTTTGTCCTACCGCTCGCGTCGAACATATCCTTGATATGGACCAGTTTGCGATACGGTGCGTTTCTTTGCCTTTTTTGTCGCATTTAAGGGATTTTCGCTCCCGTCAATCGAAATTGCATTCCGTCAACAGCGTCGTCTGCGCCGTCGTCTGCTAGGACACCCGGGGATGGGATCACAGGATCGCAGCTTCTACAAACGACATGTCAGCAAAAGTATCTAAAAGCGCTTTGGTATTCGCATTTAATAAAGAAATAAAATGAAAAAATATAATTTGTTTTTGTTGCGAACACAATTCAAATATTAGTAATAAAAAAAGCGCATTTGTAGGTTTTTTCAACGAAGCAAAACTGCAGCCGTCGTCACGTTTTGTGTTATTTGGGTTTTCGTAGCATTGTTTGAGTGCTCGTGCGGTGGACGTGTATGAAGAACACAAGTGTGTTTTGGAAACCAACGACGAGAATTACGCCCTGTCAACACTGGTGATTTTGAACGGGTAAAGCCCTGAAGAAAGGTAGCGCTACGACTTCTTGTCATCTGGAGAGGCAACGAAGAAGAATGTGCGGTTTTGCTAAGCCTTGATGAGCCGTCTGAACGGTGAGTCCCGTGTACGTTTCTTTACTTCTGATCTCTATTCGCACGCGTTATTAGTGTGCGCCTATATAGGGATGGCACTGCAGGCAGTCTGCGTGCGGTTGCCTCAGCTATAATGCGTTAACGCCGATTCACACGACGGTCCGTTCGCCCGCGGCCCGCGCACTACGTATTCATGCGTCACCACATTGAGAGGCGCGCTGTCGGCCGCGGCAGCGGGCGAACGGAAAATCGTGTGAATCGGCCTTTACCAGAAAAGAACGGGCGTATAGGCCGCATGGCAACTGTTGCTCCATAGTCTCTATCTGCGTTTAGTACTCGGGTGCCGCGGTAAATAAAAATGCCACCAGTTATCACAACAGAGTTATGCGGTCGCTTGCTAGCGCTGCGAAAAACAACAGACAAAGTTTACTACATTCCAATAGCATAGATTTGTGCTACGTAGGAGAGGATGATGAGCGTGCAGTGCCACGTTAGAGAGCGCTCTTGCTAGGCCAGCTGCGGACAGACAAGGGAACTGACAACGGTCGAGTTGCCTCGCGGCTGGTGCCCGTCGGATTGATTTGTGCTACTTAGAAGATGACGATGAGCGGCAGTGCCGCGCGACAGAGCACTCGCGCTAGGCCAGCTACCAACAGACAGTGCTCAGTGTGTGTACTCGTGGGATTAGTGCTTACGCCTTAATATTTGTCATACAATTTTTTCGGGGACAATGATCGCGTGTAAAAGGCTGGGGCATATCCCTTGCCTAGTCATTTGTAAATTTTTATCTGTGCTTCCCCATGGAACAGAATTTGACACAGTATTATGTCAAAGTTAGATCGTTCTTGCGTCTGCCCTGAGGTGTAGGTGTCGATGCTTCCTCGCCTTCAGATTTTGAGAACTGTTTGGGATGCAACTGCGCACTTATTTAGGATTTCAAGCTTTTTGCTATATCCCTCGTTTGTGCGGCCCGCTTTCAAGTCGTTCGCTATATCGGTGATGGTTTGTTATTGATTTTCACTTTCTCTTATTTATTCTTGGTTGACTGCCACCAGCTGTGCTGCCGGCGATTCTCCGCGCTCGGAACTATTCCCAGGCACGAGACCATACCCACAGACCTCCCTGCACCACACTCACCAGTTTTCTTCGGTATTTTTTTCCCTTGCTCTTACTTGCATTGCCACTAGGCAGTTTTTATTTCTGTGCAGATTTGTTAAATGCAATACCAATTTTCGTTTCATGCTGTGATGTGAGATATCGTGCTTCTTGCTAATGAATGCATGCCTTTTCCATCCTCTCATCATTTGTGCAAAGCAGACGGGTCTACTGGTCGCTACGTTCAATTTAAAAATACCTTCGGTGCTGCTGCAAAGCACCCTAGTAGTAATAAAATCCTGTGCATGCTATATTCGAATAGTTACGCTCTTTTCATCATGCATAAAAATAGTGGTATTCCAGCCTGCTCATCTTTCTATGCGGGTGTGACAGTCATGTAAATCTACTGAAAAAATGTATATCGGTGCATCACATACAATCTGTTCATTTCTTTTGTCATGGGCCCTCTCATTGCTTTTTGTGTTCCTATGTTACTACCTTATTCTAATTTATGAAGCAGTAGACAATTTCTTCTCTTGTCATTCATGACATTGTTACGGCCACTGACAACAGTTGCTCTGACATATTTATTTGCAGTTGCCAGCTGCCAGTATCTACTGGGCCATTCGTGCTTCCAGCTTTTGGCTGTGCTATCTCTCCTCAGCTGTTTGTGGTAGGTATTGTTTTCCAGTGATGCATACCTTACCTGCCTATTTAGAAAAATTTCGTAGACATAGGCTCACAGCCGGGTTTAGAAATGCATGCAGAGCTCTACGTGCACTTAGCAGCAGTACCTCCCTGTATAATCACATGAATCTGATCCTGAATTACATGAATGTAATTACATGATCTGTATGAAATAGTCGCTCATGAAGCTTTTGACTGCTGCTGTTAACATAATGGAATTTACACTGCTTCAGGTGCAGAGACTATTTCACACATGTTGCCTCTTATGCATATGTGCCCTCTGAAAGGACGAACATATTCCTTTATCCCTTTAAAAAACATTGTGTTCTATCATGATGCTTTACCGGTATTTCTGGTGTATAGACCAAAATGTCACTCAGTATTGTAACATGAAGCGGGAACTCAGTTTGTCCAATGTTTTAGAGGTAACATGAAGCGGGAGCTGAGTTTGTCCAATGTTTTAGGGGTCCTAAAACATTGGACCAACACAGTTCCCACTCGAGTTATTGATCACTTTGCTCTCGCCCTACCATAAGCTTGCCGTCCAGGTTGGACAAATTGATAGAGCGACTGCTCCTGTGAAGTGGTGGTTCTGAGTTCGAACACCGGACCAGGACGAATCTTTCTTTAACTACGAAGTTTCTGTGAAAGCTGTATAGCTTTCCTTTGTAGCCATTTGGCTGTGCTCGAGTGGATGTCAATGAGTAATTACTCCTTATTACAGATCTTTTGTCAACGCCAAACTGATTCAGTAGCAACAAATAGTAGAAGGGTAAAAGCATGCTGCTCCCAAAAATTCGTTAAGCATGTTATAAAATGTATGCTGTATTGTTTTAACTGCTGCAAAGAAATAACGGTGATGTTAGATGCCCAGCCCCTATTAGGTAAACATAGCTCGCAATTAACACAGTGGATGGAAAAGAAATATGGACTTCAACCCTCACGACGACCCTCACCCCAGTAAAACAAAAAGTGCCAGTGTTGCCATACTTGAGAGCTTTGCTCTTTAAAATTGCAGTAGACTGCTACTCAAAGTTGACAAAAAAATGCGTCTCGTTTTCTGCATGTGCATTCCACAGTGCTGGTGCCATTTTCACTGGCCATTGACATTCAGTCGCATGATGTGCACCCCGCTCCTCGAGTTGATTTTGTTTGTCTTGTGAACCTGCCATCAAAATCAGTGCAGGATAATGCTTCCCCAGTTGATCTGCAGTTAACCTTGTCCTTTGCCAGCTGCTGTCACCCTTTCTCCACAGAGAAGGGCGGTGGGAGTCCAAGCCAGGTGGAGTTGAAATATTTGACTAGTAGTGGACAGGGATCCTGCGGTTTGTTGAGTACACAGGCAAATTGGAGACTTATGGAAGAATTTTTTTATCAGCCAAAAAAGACGCATACACAAGACAGAACCGCACAGGACAAGGGCTGGTAAAAGCCGTAGTCCTCTGTGGTTCTCTCTTGTGTATGCGTGTTCCTTGGCGGGTAAAAAAATTCCTCCGCAAGTCTCCAATTTGCCGGTGTCCTCCACAGATTGGAGGATCCCTGTCTGTTACTAGTCAAATTTCATTACTCCACCTGGATTGGACTCCCACTGCCCTTCTCAAACTTTTGAAATCCTGTTGCCCTAGCAGATCATCAGCTGTCGGTTGTATTACTTTCGCTTCAGTGAAATTTGACATGTAGCGGAAAGGGATCCTAGAATTTGTGGAGTACACAGGCAAACTGGAGACTTATAGAATTTTTTACCAGCCATGGAAGACGCATACACAAGATTCGTTGTCTGTGTTTCACAACTGAAAGTTCTAAATGCGTGCAAAAGTGTATCGTGCATTCGCACGTATTTTGAAAACTCAATTTCTGCAGCATTAGGTTTTCGGAATTGGAGCTGTAGCATTGCCGCCACAGAATCCCGCTTGTTAACAAAGCGCACACTTATTTGCTAGGTATATATTCGGTATACCGCAACCAGTACAACGTCACTGTTTGGAAGGTTCTGTCGTGAAATTTCTGATTGTGCAAGGTAGCTTTTCTTTTAAATTCAAGCGCTCTCTATTTGCTTTTTCCTGTGCATATTCATCGGTCGTTTCAATTCGGAAGCGTTGGTGCTGCAAGACGTGCATACGGAAGCTACATTTGTGCACAAAGCTCCTGAATTTTTGAAAGCGCAGCTCTGACAGTTCTCGTTGTCATAAATAAGTACAAAGCAGCCTAATCTTTTTGGACACACCATTTCATGCTCTTAGCTGTTTCTGAGAAACAGGCTGCCTTTTTTTCTGTTTTTGGTGTGAAACATTCCTAACAACTTCTTTCTTTCTCGATGCACAGATAGCCTATGCATACACGGGCAGCTTGATTGCAATATTTAGGGCAATATTTATAACAGGTGCAGTGAGCCTTGGTGCATGTGGACAGAAATTAACCTAGGGTGGGGTGGGGTATTTTCGCACAGGGTAATATTATGCGGAGGGTTTGGCGTATTGAAACCGAGTCTTTCTGAGCTCTTATTAGACGTCCCAGCACCAGGACAGTAGTTGAGGCTTTTCTTCTTTGTTGTCTAGTCAATGGTTTCCATCACATAAAATAGCCTTAATTCTAGCTATCCCGTGGCCGTCTAACAGAACGATGCAGATATACTGAAGTGATCAGTGTTGCATAAAAGTAGTGAGAACATTGCAAATGCAAGGCAACTTCATTGGTTTGCAGTGCACTAACGTGGCAGTCAGAGAGAATTACACATTACATTTGCAAATCTAAATTGTGCATAAAAGTATGGACTGGCACGTAATGTGCGAAGTAATCACAGTTATCTCGTTCATGCCAAATGCTAGTGTCAAACATTGTCAGTATTGCATATTTATAAAGAGCAGGTATGCTGCGCCTAACTTGTCGTTGGATAGATTTTATTACTATGAAAGCAAAAAGTTTACACATGGCTGTCGTGTTCTTGCGTGGGAAGTAGTATTACCTTAAATGAGTATAAACACCAAATTTTTGGTTATGTGTGTTCTTTGTAGTGACGTGCTGGGCATTCGTATACATAGAATTGTTGCATAGTATTCGTCTCCAATCGCTAAATAATTACAACCAGGACAGCAGCTTGGGGATGTTGGTTATTCATTCTTGATGGAACAGCGCAAAACATCGGGACAAGAGACAAGCGCTTACTTACAACTGGTTTTTATTTCGAAGAAACATTGCTTCTTATACCTTCTTCACCCTCTCAAAAAACACATGCGTCGCTACCATATCGTTCAAGCGTCCACAAAAAAGCATAAGACAAATAATCACAGATATTTATAATCACATTTTTAACATGTCAAATTCTTTCTTAGTCAAAGCAACAGACGGCGTGCTGACACAATCGTCGCGCAGACTCGCTATCGAAGCTGCCTCGATTATTTCCCGGACTAACTGGTCTTTGTGATTAGCCAAAGCTTTGCATTTTTGGAAAACCGGTGCACAACTAGTTGAAGGGCAATCTCTGCAATGGATTCCCAGGTTCCTGCAAGCTTGCTCGAAATTATTTTTGTGTTCTAGCAGCCTTTCATTCATGCACCTGCCAGTCTGCCCAATGTACTGTTTACCGCAAGTCACTGGCAACGAATAAACAAGGCCTTCGGTGCACTCCACAAAGGGGGTTCGATGCTTTATCGTGCATCCCTGCTTCTTTTTGGTCGGATCGGAGTTGACTCGTCTGCACAGACTTTTGAGTTTATTAGGAGCAGGCATCACTACATTCACGCCAGCTTTTCGACCTATGCCTTTCAGGCGATGGGAAATATTGGGAAGATACGGAATTGCTACTACCGGCCTCCTTTCTTTCTGTTTCTGTGCATCATCTTGCTGCTCGGGCCTAGCCTGCATCAGGTGCTTTTTCATCTGCTTGGCAACAGATACCAACAGGTGCGAGGGGTAACCCGAGTTGCCAAGCCGTTCCGCCTGGCGAAGAAAGCTCACATTCATTTTGTGAACACAGGATTTCCTCAAGGCATTCGTGAAGCACAAGTTCACAACAGCCCTCTTGGTCAGCTTAGAGTGAGCTGATTGGAAGGGCATTGGCGCTTTCTCCGCTCTGGGCTCATAGGCCCAGCAGGCGTGCCCTCTAGTGAACTCAAGTCTCAGGTCTAAAAACCTGAGTGACCCTTGAGCAGGAAGCTCGTGCGTGATAATAAGTGGCTGCAAAGCCTGCGCAAAGCAACCCACCTCCTCCATTACTGCTTCTAGCGTATTCGCCCTTTGGCCATCACAAAGAACTAGGTAGTCATCAACGTACCTAAATACCTTTTTAACACTAGTACCTGCAAGGGTTACGTTCAGGAACCTGTCTTTTCGCGCCAAGTACAAATCACTGAGTAGAGGCGCGATACATGAACCAATGCAAACACCGCGTTTCTGGAGACACACTTTTTCCTCCCAACAGACGTAAGTTGACCTGAGGTACACTGCTAATAGCTCCAGGAACCCTCTAATAGACATTCCGCAGGCGTTTTGAAATGCAACAGCACCATGCGTATCTATGCATTCTTCTACAGACACCATCAGCTCGTCATGCGGTATGGAATAATACAAATCTTTTACATCAACTGAGCATGCGGTAAAGGCACTGCTAGAATTGTCAGTTAAAAATCTAGCTATATCGTCCGAAGATTTCACCTGAAATGGGTCGTCAATTGTTAGTAGTTTTAATTTTGCTTGCAAGAAGACACCAAGAACCTTTTGCCACGTCCCTCCCTCAGAAATTATTACCCTCATGGGCCAGTCTGGTTTGTGAGTTTTTACAGTGAAAAATGCGTCCAAGTTAGACTTCTTGCAAGTTTTTATGCCTCGAAGGAGGTATTCAAGTTTAAGTTCTTTGCATAGCTTCATAGCAGTTACCTTTGCTTTCCTAACAGCTGATGTCTTGTGCTCGTCAAAAACAGAGCTGATGGTTTCTAACGCCTTAGTTTTGTACAAGTCCTTGGAAATCACAGCAAAGCCCCCCTCTTTGTCAGAGGTCAGCAACGCAAGGGAATTGTCTTTCAAGTACCTTACAGTACGTCCCACTGGGAGATTCCTCTCGCAGAGCTGGTAGCGGCCAACGAGCTGATGGTGTCTGTAGAAGAATGCATAGATACGCACGGTGCTGTTGCATTTCAAAACGCCTGCGGAATGTCTATTAGAGGGTTCCTGGAGCTATTAGCAGTGTACCTCAGGTCAACTTACGTCTGTTGGGAGGAAAAAGTGTATCTCCAGAAACGCGGTGTTTGCATTGGTTCATGTATCGCGCCTCTACTCAGTGATTTGTACTTGGCACGAAAAGACAGGTTCCTGAATGTAACCCTTGCAGGTACTAGTGTTAAAAAGGTATTTAGGTACGTTGATGACTACCTAGTTCTTTGTGATGGCCAAAGGGCGAATACGCTAGAAGCAGTAATGGAGGAGGTGGGTCGCTTTGCGCAGGCTTTGCAGCCACTTATTATCACGCACGAGCTTCCTGCTCAAGGGTCACTCAGGTTTTTAGACCTGAGACTTGAGTTCACTAGAGGGCACGCCTGCTGGGCCTATGAGCCCAGAGCGGAGAAAGCGCCAATGCCCTTCCAATCAGCTCACTCTAAGCTGACCAAGAGGGCTATTGTGAACTTGTGCTTCACGAATGCCTTGAGGAAATCCTGTGTTCACAAAATGAATGTGAGCTTTCTTCGCCAGGCGGAACGGCTTGGCAACTCGGGTTACCCCTCGCACCTGTTGGTATCTGTTGCCAAGCAGATGAAAAAGCACCTGATGCAGGCTAGGCCCGAGCAGCAAGATGATGCACAGAAACAGAAAGAAAGGAGGCCGGTAGTAGCAATTCCGTATCTTCACAATATTTCCCATCGCCTGAAAGGCATAGGTCGAAAAGCTGGCGTGAATGTAGTGATCCCTGCTCCTAATAAACTCAAAAGTCTGTGCAGACGAGTCAACTCCGATCCGACCAAAAAAAGCAGGGATGCACGATAAAGCATCGAACCCCCTTTGTGGAGTGCACCGAAGGCCTTGTTTATTCGTTGCCAGTGACTTGCGGTAAACAGTACATTGGGCAGACTGGCAGGTGCATGAATGAAAGGCTGCTAGAACACAAAAATAATTTCGAGCAAGTTTGCAGGAACCTGGGAATCCATTGCAGAGATTGCCCTTCAACTAGTTGTGCACCGGTTTTCCAAAAATGCAAAGCTTTGGCTAATCACAAAGACCAGTTAGTCCGGGAAATAATCGAGGCAGCTTCGATAGCGAGTCTGCGCGACGATTGTGTCAGCATGCCGTCTGTTGCTTTGACTAAGAAAGAATTTGACATGTTAAAAATGTGATTATAAATATCTGTGATTATTTGTCTTATGCTTTTTTGTGGACGCTTGAACGATATGGTTGCGACGCATGTGTTTTTTGAGAGGGTGAAGAAGGTATAAGAAGCAATGTTTCTTCGAAATAAAAACCAGTTGTAAGTCAGCGCTTGTCTCTTGTCCCGATGTTTTGCACTGTTCCATCAAGAATTACAACCAGATTTCTTCCCTGTTTCAATAGCATAGCAATTGCTATGACATCAATGTTCAGTATAGGTTATGGAAGGCACAAAAAAGCTACTATATCGCTACTTCATCGTTTTAATTAGTTACAATGCTAAAGCCAGCCTGCCTTAAGAGTCGGAATCACAATGAATGACGAAGCCGCAATTATATTGCAGTTTTCCTCATGCCTCCCCTGGCTTATACTGACCTTTGATGCCATTGCCATTGCTCAGTTTTTAAAAGTGAAGCAGGAGAGAGAAGATATTTAATTACAAATTATTTAGCAGTCATAGGCGAATACTGTGTGGTTATCCGTGCATAGTAATGCCTTATGCATCATTAAAAACAAAAAAAAATGTGCAACTGAAATTTGCTCGGCTGCTGACCCAAAAGACGCGGGTTCGATCCCGGCCGCGGCGGCTGGAATTTCTTTGGAGGAGAAATTCTAGAGGCCCGTGTACTGTGCGATGTCAGTGCACGTTAAAGAACCCCAGGTGGTCGAAATTTCCGGAGCCCTTCACTACGGCGTCTCTCATACCCTGGGTCGCTTTGGGACGTTAAACCCCATAAACCAACCCAAACCAAACTGAAATTTGTTGTCTGCCTCTTTGAGAGGAAAAATTTTGAATTTTTCCTTCACTATTTTAGAGCATGAAATTCAGTTAATGGTATCTGAGAAACAGGAATTGCAACAGCCATTTCTCTTCAGCAAGAAAACTGTCATTGGTTTAAGTGTTTTCCCGATTCAAGGTTACCCTATATTTTAAACTGCACAATGTATTATGTGACAAGAACCGTCAAGCACAATAGGTGTGGTTTTAGAAATGACTGGAAGTGATAAGGGAATACATTTACTTAGAGCAGGTAGTGACCGCTGATCCGGATCATGAAGAGTAATAACTAGAGGAATATGAATGGGGTGGAGTGCATATGGCAGGTTCTCTCAGATCATGAATGGCAGTTTTTCAATACCCCTCAAGAGAAAAGTATACAACAGCTGTATCCTACCGGTATTCACCTATGGGGCAGAAACGTGGAGGCTAACGAAGAGGGTTCAGCTTAAGTTAAGGACAACGCAACGAGCTATGGAAATAGAAATGATAGGCGTAACGTTAAGAGATCGGAAGCGGGCGGAGTGGGTGAGAGAACAAACGCGGGTTGAAGACATCCTAGTCGAAATCAGGAGAAAGAAGGGTGCTTGGGCAGGGCATGTAAGACGAAGGCAAGATAATCGCTGGTCCTTAAGGGTAACAGAGTGGATTCCAAGAGAAGGCAGGTGTAGCAGGAAGCAGCAAAATGTTCCATGGGCGAAGGTTTGCAGGAACACGGTGGACATAGCTGGCGAAGGACAGGGTTAATTGGAGAACATGGGAGAGGCCTTTGCCTTGCAGTGGGCGTAGTCAGGCTGATCATGATACTTGCAGAAGAGCTTGCTCATGTTAAAATTTTCATTTGGTAAATATGTGCTTGTTTCACATGCACACAGCTTTTGAAAGGACTAGCATAGTGATAATTGTATTGGGCTTCATAAAATTGTAGCTCTGAATGAAGGTTTGCAATGAAAGGTGTCTGCACTTGGTCACAATATAGGTACACACTAGTGGCGACATGACACACACGATCAGTACATTCTAGTTGTATTCTTTCTTTTTTTTCATGGGGTTATATGCAGGATAGTATGAAAAGGGCATTGGAATTGACTCTTACTTGCATTATTTTCATTCATGTTTGCAGGCACCCGGTGAAATGCACTCATAGCCAAAGCTCCTTCACTCAGCCGAGCAAGCTACGGCATCATCCAGCATCTTAGTTTCTTTTGAGCGCTTACAGCTCACTGCGGTGGATTTGGTAGATGGGTTTACTTTGCTTTTGGCAGTGTTCTTGGCATTTAATGTCAAGTACACCCCAAAAACAAAGCGGGCTTGTCTGCTGCTTGAGACACTAATGGGGCTTGATCCTAGCGAGCGCCTCCCGAGCGTGTTTTGGGCAGCCACAGCAATCACAGCAATGACTTGAGAAATAAAAGTTATCAGTGTTGTACATTTGTGTCATTATTTCTTGAACTATTGTTATTCCCAACGCAGACAGAGCACCATACTAATGTACAAACTGTAGTGTAGCCATAAAGTAGTTGTATGAGCAAAAATTATTCTACTCAAAGATTATAATCCCTTTTGCTCATTACTCTTTTGTAGATGTAGCGCAGGTGGATCCTGCAAAACATATGACCAACTTGCTCTGAAGAATATGTGAAATAAGGAAATTAGTACGATACATTGAAAAGACGTGAAACTCCTTTGGAAGGAGTAATATAAGATCTGGGCTGATACTCCTTGAAGGAGTATAGTCACTCTAACAAACGGAGTCCTGGAACTCTACCTGCAAGATTAGTAGGATGCTGTTTCAATGTGGTAGCTTTACTCCCTCGGAGGAGTGCCTGTACTCTATTGCAGGAGTAGTACAGTACTCCTTGAGTAGGTGTTGGATCACTCTTTGTCCAGAGGGAGTAATTTTATTCTGGAAAAAGGAGTGGAATATGGGACAAGCGAATACTCCTTCAAAGTGTGTTCTGGGCACTCCTCTGCACTCCTTTAGTTCTAAGAGTGTATAATACAGCCGTACAAGAAACCACCAACATGACGCCGTTTAGCTTCGTCTATGGCCGTCAGGTAACGACAACACTGGATGCCATGCTGCCCCATGACGACGATCACCCAAATGACGACGTTGCATCCTTCTTATACCGCGCCGAAGCTGCCCGCCAACTCGCACGGCTTCGCATTCAAGACCAACAGGGCCAGGACGCGCAACGCTACAACCTACGGAGGCGGCCTGTTGAATACCTTCCGGGTGATCTTGTCTTGGTTTGGTCACCGATCCGACGACGCGAACTAAGTGAAAAGCTCTTGCGCCGCTATTTTGGTCCTTACCGCATTGTGCGACGCCTTGGAGTCCTGAATTATGAAGTCGTCCCTCACGGGACTCAGCAGTCTCGACGCCACCCCCGCCCCGAGGTGGTCCACGTAGTTCGCCTGAAGCCCTACTACGAAAGGACGCACTAACTGTTCCAGCGACCACCCCTGTGTTCGGGCCGGCATCGGGTCGATGGCTTCGGAGGAGGGGGGGGGGGGGGGGGGGCTAATTACGCCAGCGCTCGTGCCGCCAAAGCGCGTTTTAAGAAGAGGAGGAAGTGTTTGTGGAAGTGTTCTAGAAGCGAGGACATCATCATCATCATCATCTAGAAGCGCACGTCCCTGGCTACGCTGCTGTTGACCCTAGGCCGCTTATTACCAACGTGCCAATATTTCCGTCAGAACATGCTTCTTAAGGTCATCTACTGTTCCAGTTTCCGACTCTTCAATGTCATAAATGAGCAGATTGTTCCGACGGGAGTAGTTTTCAAGATAGTCCACCTTTGTTCTTAGCGAAACTATTTCTCTGTTCAATCCTCCCAACGAGTGCTCGCATGCTTCCACCCTTTGGGCTGTTTGCGATGGTACTTCCAGTTTGCTTTCAATTAAAGCAAGTCTCTGATTTGTTTCCGCTACATGCAAGTCAAGTTTTGCCCCTACAGACTGTAGTTCGCTTGAAGAAACCTTTTAATTCTCGATAATTTCATCGAGTTTCATTGCTACCTCTGGGCCTGGATTAAGCTCAACGTCACCGCTAAGCAAAAGTGCAAGTAAACAAAATGAATCAAAACACTCTACAAATGTTTCAAGCAAGACGCCTGGGCAAGGCAGCACGACCAAACAAAGAGCACCGCTTTTAAATTCATAAGAGTGACGATATCTACTAACCTGCATAAAAAAGTCGAACGGGTTTAGCTGCGACTGCATCCCACAGTTGTTGCCTTGCCCACTGGTGAAGAAAACCTCAGGGGCGGTTCCTGAAAGATTCGATGATGTCGGTGTTCCTTGAGATAGCCACGGCGGACGTCGAAAAAGTTCAGAACAGCGGCCGTCGGTGTCGTTGAAAATTCTGGTGCTGGCGCTGAAAAGCACTGTTACTGGCACATGCTGGTGTCGTTCATTCCAAGAAGCAGCCCATTCGCCGCCGCCGAGCTGAACAGAGACAGGGTCGATGCACGAAGCAAGGACCTGCATAAAAAAGACTAACGGGTTTAGCTGCGACTGCATCCAACAGTTGTTGCCTTGCCCACTGGTGAAGAAAACCGCAAGGGCGGTTCCCGAAAGATTCGATGATGTCGGTGTTCCTTGGGATAGCCACGGCGGACGTCGAAAAAGTTCAGAACAGCGGCCGTCGGTGCCGTTGAAAATTCTGGTGCTGGCGGGGAAAAGCACTGTCACTGGCACATGCTGGTGTCGTTCATTCCAAGAAGCAGCACATTCGCCGCCGCCGAGCTGAACAGAGACAGGGTCGATGCACGAATCAAGGACCTGCAAAAAAAAATTACGAGGAACTTTAGCGGCTAAAGTGCTGAAAGGCGAAAGCCTGAGTGCTGCATTCTGCTACGCGATTGTTCACTTCACACTTTGTTGGTGCATTAATTAACTGCCAATTAATGACGCTTAAGCTTCGCCTTTAGGAGTGGAACGCGACAGCGTGTTGTAGCGCTGCCACGGAGTCCATTGAACGCCACCACCCGTTCGGCGCGATGCCTTGCCCTTTGAACGCAACGCTTTTTAAGGAAAGGAAATGGCGCAGTAATTCTCTGTCGTCGCGGTGGACACCTGAGCCGCACTGTACAGGTAGGGAGGAAGTGGAGTGAAAGAAGAAAAAGGGGCCGTAATGAAGAAAATGAAAATTGTATTTGAGGAAATTAAATTACGCATTATCTGTCTCGCATATCTCAGTAGACACTTGTCGAAAATTGTATTTGACGAAAGAAATTTGCGCAGTAACTGTCTCACATATTTCCGTGGACACCCGTCAAAATTCGCGCGTGGTGACATCACGACAATTTGGACCAATCTGAAACGCGGACAAATACGGCTTGCTCGTCAGTAAATTGTTTTTTGAGGAAAGGAAATGTATCTGTCTCGCATATCTCGGTGCACACCTGAACCTCGCCGTAACGGGAAGGGAGGAAGATGGGAGTAAACGAAGACACCGTATTCACTAGACGCACCTTTGTTCATACCAAACCATCGAGCTGGCATAGCGGAGTTGTAGCGTGCTCTACTCGCACTCCGGAGACCGGGGTTCGATTCCCAAGCTCGGCCAATTTCTTACTCGGTTTTATTTATTTATCTGGTCTGACTAGAAAGGTTAATTGGACTAATTGGTTAAGTAAGCAATTAACTAAACTCAAACTTACTTGGAGCATCACTATACGATCCCTTTAATTGGTTGCATGGTTAGTAGCTAAAGTGCAATTGGGCCCGTTTGAAATTCGCGCACTGTGACGTTACGACCGTTTCGACCAACTGAAAAGCGTGACATTTCATGTCGACAGCTCCTGCTTACAACGATGAGGCATTAAAGGCTTCCGCCTTAAAAGACGAACGGGTTTAGCTGCTACTGCATCCCACGGATGCTGCCTTAAACACACGTTACTTCAAATCGAACCCTCAGTGGTCATGCGGCTGCTATACGGCAGCTCTAATTCCGCCACATTTCCCTAGAGTGCACTATCTGCGGAGAATCGCATGCCACTCTGGACCACATCATCGTCGGCTGCCCTGTCTATCCACCCCCGCAGGGACAGCCCGCCATCTGAACATGGTACCAATGGGAGGCCCTCCTTGCGTCGCAGGTCCCGAACACTCAACTTCTCTGTGTGAACCGGGATGTCAGTGCCATGGGCCTACGTGCACTGGACACATGCGCCTAATGTGAGGGCTGCGAGGTGGCGCTGAGACATTGAACGGTCCAAACTCGCTTGCTTAATAAAGTTTTCCATCCATCGCAGCTCTTTATTCATCGACACAATCTTTTAGTCGACACAAACTATGTCGTTTGCTTGGAAGTGTTCCTTGTTTGCACGGCTGTTCGAACAGTTCAATGTAAAGCCCTTGATTTCCGGAAGCGGTATGGCCCGCTTCCACGTATCACGCCGTTCGCTCTCGATGGGCTAAGAGAAAACCTTCTCTCAATTCCTTTGGAGCCCGAACTCCACCCAGGCATAAGTAAGGTGTATAGTATCCACCTCGCCAATTTCGCATAGCATAACAGGCACAGCATAACAGGCTCAATAGGCAGAATCAACAGAAAAATTACGTTCAAGTTCACCACAATGCCACACCCCTTACAACGAGGGACGCCTTCTCTGCCCTTTCCTCGGTGCCCTATAGGGGCGCAAAGCGCCACGGTTACGTTAACTAATATAAATAGTTGACTAATTAACTGATTAACTTCTCAATTTATTTTGACTAGGTAACTCTTTAACTGTTACTGTTATTCTCCTTATTTGTTGAGAGGTGTGTGCCCACCGTAAGAAATATCTTTTCCAGCTTGTAGAATTTAGAAAGAGCTGTTAACCTTGGCACTGCAATCAAACACAATTCGCCTACATTTGCCTAAACACACGAATTTTCGTAAAGCTTGCAGGCGAAGCAACCTCTCCAGTCCACGTAACTAGTCTAAATAGCCAGAATTTGTTGGGCCACTGCGCCAAGGTTAACATCGTTTTCAAAATTCTAAAAACTGAGAAGAGTATTGCTTAAGGTGGGGGTGGGCTGCACGATTATTAGTGACTAAAGACCATAGCAATAACAGTTACTCATTCATATATATACAACTTACCTGTTCAGTATTAGTATTAGTCAATATTAGTCAGTAAGATCCTACTAGTTTGCCCGCCTTAGCTGTATTCTGATGCACTACACTACTGGCAATTTTGCGCCGAAAGAGCTCCCTTTAACTTAAAAAACCTATCTTTGAAAATTACAGGTGATTTTTAGGTGAATTTGTTGTGGAACATTTTATTGGTTGGAAAGGGTTTGATGCAAAGAGGTCGCTTTAAGCGGTCGAGAGTACATAGCCCTCGACGACTTTGTCAACCCTATTTATTGATACAGTAAGAGATAAACTCTTTTAAAAACTACATTTACTGGTCAATATTTACGCTGTAGTTCGGCCCTTCTCAAGAGTGAGGTGAAATGGTTCTTGCTTCTGATGACAGAAAGAAGGTGGACACAAGAACAAATCTGCCCGCGAGCGACATGGCATAGAAATAGATGGATAGGGAACAGGGCAAATGCGGGAAAGCCCTGCTGAAAAAAAATTCTATGATGCAATAACCTCATAGATCATTGATCATAGAATATCATACAATCTGTATGACATATCATACAATCTTTATGATATATCACACGAATCGTATGATATATCATACAGATTGTATATGTCATACAGATTGTATGATATTCCATGATCAATGATCTATGAGGTTATTGCATCATAGAACTTTTTTTCAGCAGGGAGGGAGTGGAAAAAATAACAAAAGTAAACAAATAGCCCGCTATACTTACTGGCGGCAAGCAAAACCTGTCTTACACGAAGTGGCGGAACCACAGAAGACATAAGGATTTCAGATTTATGAGCTTACGTTGTGCAAACTGAAAAACAAAAAAATCACGCACTACCTTATCGTCAAGTGCAGATATAAGCATGAAATGCCCTGAAGGAATCGCGTAGCGTACTCTAGGACGAGTCATAGATATGGTAGATACGCTAGCCGCTTTTCATTCCCAAAGCTTTCCTTTGCTAGTGACACCGCGCTCTGCATTCTTTTCCAATATTATGTATTAGAACCCGCGCCACGAAAGCTGGTTACTAGCAGCTCTGATGGATGGCGCCACATGCCCTCTGTCGCTAACAATGGACATTATGTGTAGGGAGAGCGCGGATTACGTACTGCATTACGTATAACGTGCAGTTAAACCACACTGCATACGGGCCATTAGAATCTTGCTTAGCGGCAAATGTCCTTTGATATCAGTGCACGTTAAAGATCCCCAGGTGGGAGAAATTTTCTGAGCCCTTCAGTACGTCTTCGTTCATAGTCTGCGTCGTTTTGCGACGTTAAACACCCCTAAAACTAAATCTATAGCGAAGATGCGGGCGCTTATTCTCTTGTTTTGGATTTTTCTTCTTCGGACTTCAAAGAACTAATGTATGGACCTTTTGTCGTCATTGACTGGCCGGCAGTGCATGTTTCTGAGAATCTTGATGTTCCAATAGGCCGATATTGTGTCTTGCTGTGCCGCTGGTATTGGTGACGCGATGGTGCCATGTGCAAAATGCCGGCGCTCAATTTGCGAGTAGTATCATCCTAGGGGACATCTCTATTGCTCGGTTTTTCGAACACAGGTCGAACGCATTCCTCGCCAAATTTCTCGCCGCAGCTCTTCACTTCAAGCAAGCTCTTCAACTGGCACTGTAGCGGGGCTGCCTAACCTCCGTCACCGGGGGGCATCT
Organism: Amblyomma mixtum; assembly: GCF_055824585.1. NCBI lineage: Eukaryota > Metazoa > Arthropoda > Arachnida > Ixodida > Ixodidae > Amblyomma > Amblyomma mixtum. The sequence goes on from NC_143020.1 coordinate 15,570,383, forward strand.
TCTTGTTTTTTTGTTTTTCTTTTTGCTCCACTTGTTACCTTTCTAATGGTTTTTCTCTGTGAGCGTTGCTACATGTTTTCAAAATGTTTTAGACTTCCTAGTTGTCGCCTGCATTGCGTGGTCTCTTGTCGCTATGTGTAGCAACTGGCTCACTTTGTTGGGATTTCAACTAACCAGGTTCTTTCCACCATTTACTCCTTGCTCCTATAAAACGTTTCAAAAAATAATCTTAACTATACAAAGCGGGCATTATCTGCGTTCACTGATCTTATGGTAGAGCACGCTGTCGTTCTGGCTTCAGTTTCGGATCCGTACAGCTACCATGAGCTAATTCGTAACGTTCCAGCCCCCCCGTCATGTGTTCGCTAGTGCTCATGACCCTCTGTGAACTGTTTGTACATATATAGCAGGTTTTCATTATTTCCTCTTTTACATTGCTCGTTATGCTATAGCGCTATGCTGGATGGTTCACCGCGCATATTTCTTTCTTCCTGGTGTGTATGCCATCCTTGATATCACATTTTCCTTAATTATTGATTACCTGAGGAATCTAACGCGTGCTCTTATGTGTCCGTGGTTTTAATAATTGGTGGAGTTTTCTAAACACACTGCCTGCGGTCCTGGTACTGCAGATGCTCACGGACTGCATCTTAATCAATTCGTTATTGGAGATGGCTATACTGTCTTCAAGGATCGATTTTTGCCGCCTACTTTTGCCACAGAGTATGCCTCTACCTGGACTAATGTTAAGTTGCTGCTCTCTTGAAGTCTGGATGTTGTGGCCTCTGCGGGTTATAGATAGGAGGTTTTGCTTTCTAGTCTCGTGGAACTAACAATGGCAGGTAAAGAGAGACTAATCGTCTACATGGCCAAACCCCCTGGTTTGACAACATTCAGAGAGCGCACCTTCGCTCCTTTTCTGCCCTTGACGCCTGCGTTGATGCGCTTTAACAGACGTTTCCCCGCCCTCTTACACGTCATCAGCGCGCAGTAAAAAAAAGCTCTCTCTCTAACCAGCAATGCTTGGTGGGCACCTGAACTAGCGGTTCACCGGCGCCGAATTCGGGCCATGCTGGCGCGTTTCGAAAAACTTCTTGCCCGCTTCTCCATGAGGCATCTAAGCATCGGCATTTTGCCAGTCACCGAACGTACCAACAACCTGACGCAGAAGGGAAGGGTTAAGCACTGTTCTTTCTTTGCTCCTCGTACATAAAGAAGAATCCTCTCGGTGCTCGTTTTCGTACTGCCTCCTCGAAAATTTGTCAACCCTTAATCCTGCGGCGTCTACCCCTTTCGAGTGGCTCTTTCACCACTGACACTCTTCAGTTATTGACCCACCTCAAGTTTCCCAGTTGCCCCGTCATTTTCCCGCTGATGGCAGGTTTCCGAATCTATCAAAAAAAAGGGGCGCCGGCATCCAATTCTTCAGTGTTTTGAAAATCAGCTCTCTGTATACACGCAGTGCAGAACCACATGATTATGATCCGGCTTATTCACACAGTGTAAATAAAGCAGGCAAATGCTGTAAGATTCGAAAAGAATACAAAATAAGTCGCAAAAGGAAATAAAGTTGAGAAGAGGCTGGGTATCAAGACAAGGGAAAGGCTAAAAATTACAATCACTCGTCAATTTGAGGCACTATCATAACCTCGGCGAGCACAAGAGAAAGCGAGGTTAATAAGTCGTGATTTTGTAGCTAAGCGAAAAAACAAAGACAAAGCTTGCCCGTAAAGATTTCAAGACCCCTGCATGCAACATTAACTGGTAAAATTATGGATCGATATCAAGACAAACGCCTAAAAATGGGGATTGCCCAGTGTGGAGGGAGAAAGCAAATGAAATGGAAGGTGCACCAGTCATTAGTACATGAGCTAGGAAAAACGAAAATGTATACCTGAAAAGGAAAAAAAGCAGTCTGCCGAACATTATTACATCCTACATGCTTCACCAACACTGCAGAATGGCGCTCTCCACACAAAAAGCGCGCCTGCTAAACGTTGTACAAATAATTTTGTAATGTATGACACTGAAAAATAAATTTGCTGATCGCAGCGGTCTCTGCGGCACGAATTATGGGCAACAAATCAATTTTAAAGTGGTCAAAATGTGAAGTATGACAGGATATCAAAGCACTCACGTTCAGAACATCTCCCTTAGAGGGCCTGCCAGAGTAATCGAAACTTGAGGCAGCTAATGCAACAACACTTGCAAATACAAACCACTGCATCTTCTGTGAGCTTGGAGCGATAAGGAATTCAGGTTTCCATGTATGCGTCGGCCGTTATGCGTCAATATATACAGCGTGTTCAAATTTAGACCGGCCTTCAAAAAAACATTCTGCAATTCAATTATCTGCGTGGTGAGTGCATTAAACTGTCGTTCGTATTGTTGAAATGTCGGGCATTGTTTAGTAACTTGTAAATTGAAATATGATGATAAGGACATTCTATACAGGGAAATGCTCCGAACAAATATTCCGAAAAGGTTCCTAGTGTGGGCCAACGTGAACTTTAAGACGCAGATACGTAGAGAGACACACTGATATAGGGAACACAGGGCAATTGTGAAAGGGGCATTGAAGCCAGCGCCGGACAAATGGTGCCCACACTAAATGGGCCTCAGCTTTTCCAAGCAGATAGCCAGATTAAGGGAAGCTGGTTACCCGCAAGAAATGCTGACCACGTTAAGCGAGGCGTTGGTTCGCCGCCAGCCATGCAAGAAATCTGCCACCCCGGGGAAAGAAACTTGGACCATCAAGAATACCGCTGTTGTACCTTACGTACATGGCTTCATCCAAATCTCAAAAAGATCGCAGCAAAAGAACCATTCAAGGTGGTTTGCTATCCGCCCAACCAAGCGTAAAGAATGTGCCGCCAAGTAACATAAGAGTGAAGGATGATCTGCGCAATAAACCCCAAGACAGAATACGCAGATTGCGACTAGGGTGTCTATATCATTTCCTTGTCACATGCGGCAAATGTTATATCGGGCACACTGGCAGGTGCGTGAATGAAGGAGCTAGAGAAGATACACATTTATTAGGACAACTGCCACGTCAGGTTTCCTGGTTCTTCATTGCCGCCAGCCTAAGCACCCATGGACGGGCGATTTGGACAACATCCGGATCCTCGGAAGAAAAAATTATAGGCTGGCCAGGGAGATCATCGAAGCTGTTGCCATCCATAAGAAAGAAAAGGACTCCGGAAGCACCGCGTCAATTGCACTGTCGGCGAAAGAAAAAGCGTACCTCCGTGAAGCTTTCCCCGTACCATGACCAGGCGAACATTTTTTTGCCCCGTTTATTGTTAGAATCCTGTTCGCCATCGTTTTTATTTGCACATCTTGTTGTAGCCTCGTATAACCGTGTTACCATTGGTTTTTATAGTTTTAACCCCAATCTCGCCTCACCTGAAGCCGGGCAGGTTGTTACGAGTTTAAGGCGGAAGCCTTTAATGCCTCATCGTTGTAAGCAGGAGCTGTCGACAGAAATGTCACGCTTTTCAATTGGTCGAAACGGTCGTGACGTCACAGTGCGCAAATTTCAAATGAGGCCCATTGTACTTTGGCTACTAACCATGCAACCAATTAAAGGGATCGTATAGTGATGCTCCAAGTAAGTTTGACTGAATTTAGTAAATTGCTTACTTAGCCAATTAGTCTAATTAACCAGATAAACAAATAAAACCGAGTAAGAAATACGCCGAGCTTGGGAATCGAACCCCGGTCTCCAGAGTGCGAGTCGAGCACGCTACCACTCCGCCATGCCAGCTCACTGTTTTGGAATGAACAAAGGTGCGTCTAGTGAATACAGTGTCGTCGTTCACTCCCATCTTCCTCCCTTCCCGTTACGGTGACGTTTAGGTGTCCACCGAGATATGAGAGACAGATTTCCTCAAAAACCAATTTACCGACGAGCAAGGCGTATTTCTCCGTGTTTCAGATTGGTCCAAATTGTCGTGACGTCACCGCGCGCTAATTTTGACGGGTGTCCACCGAAATATGTGAGACAGTTAATGCCTAATTTCCTTTCCTAAAATACAATTTTCATTTTCTTCATTACGGCCCCTCTTTCTTCTTTCACTCACACTTCCTGCCTTCCTGTACCAACACCACTAGGTGGTGTTGCCTGTACGGTGCGGCTCAGGTGTCCACCGAGATGACAGAGAATTACAGCCCCATTTCATTTCCTCAAAAAGCGTTGCATTCAAAGGGGAACGCATCGCGCCGAACGGGTGGTGGCGTTCCTTGGACTCCGTGGCAGCGCTACAACACGCTGTCGCGTTCCCCTCCTAAAGGCGAAGCTTAAGCGTCATTAATTGGCAGTTAATTAATGCACCAACAAAATGTGCAGTGAACAATCGCGTAGCAGAATGCAGCACTCAGGCTTTCGCCTTTCACCACTTTAGCCGCTAAAGTTCCTCGTAATTTTTACAATTTTCGTAGCCTCATGTCGATCCATGTTTTCAACTTTTACCTTTGTTTCGGCATGCTTTTGTTGGCACAGCTTTTCTTTTTATTATATTTTTCGAGTTGTGTTCTTTATGACGGCGCTGCGATTCTCTCAGATTCTCTAGTTTGTGACAAGGATGCTATGTTGTGACTCCTCTCAAGACTGAATTTCGGTTGTCTGTCGCTTCTCAGCACACGTGCGCACAGAATGGCATCGCAGCCTTAGATTGTCAGGTTTTACTTGGTTGGCTTTCCCGACTGACCGCTGCTCCTCTCATGTTCCAAGGTTTTGAGGTTTTTTTTTCGCTTTTGTTGCGGCCCCATTTGCCAAGCGCCTGGCCCTCTCTCTACCCTTCTCTACGCTTTTATACCACTGTACATATTGACGCCCGTTTCGCTCTTCTTTCAATAAAAGCTGTTATTCAGCGCTGTGTTCTTTGTTTCAGTGTGCCTCAATAAGTCATTGCGTCCCAATGTTCACGCTAGCTTACATATGGAATCATACCAACTGGCCCAAAAGAATATTATTTTGGATGTTCCTAAGCTATTTGGTTAAAATCCGCTGCACAAGACTTTCACGTCCTTTGATTTTGGTCTTATTGCGTGACAAAGTATACGCGAAAGGTGGTTGGGGGGGTCCTGATAGTTCACCTCAAGCGTACGGTCTGGTTGCAAAGTTTGGAAAAAGCTGTCATCACACGTGTTTTTTTTCTTTCTTCTCTACGGGCAGATGTTCGCAACGTCAGCACTCCTCTCTATGTTACCGCTGCATGTTTTGCGCGTGAGCTCCGTGGGGACTTCGCGCAGAGCCCACCAAATGCACCACGGCGGAATTGCCATGCAGTTAAGTTAGCTGACTGGGCCACCATCTTGCTTTCTGTTGACGTAGCGTTTGCACCACAATGGGTTTCCACAGGGCAAGCAAACCTCATTTGGTTGTATGTTAGAACATCACGATGCACATTCTAATGCTATTGCCATCGTATAATAAAAAGGTGGCTTTGCAAAGACTACCATGGGTCCCACCGTAAAGCTAAACATTTTGCATTTCTCGCAGTCGTGTAACTTGATGACCGTAGGCGCACAAGATCTGCCTGAAGACCCACATGACAGCCTTAATTCAGGGTGTTAAAAGCCACCTGCAAGTCCGCAGCTAACTTCCAGTTTCCGATTCATGCTGACTTCAAACCAGCAGTTGCGCTCCACTGGAGCACATCTTTCATCGGATGTGGAATCAGACCCGTTCTGAGGTGCCCAACATTTTTAAACCAAGAAGTTAATGATTTCGCATAATAGAGCCCCAATCAGAATACATTGATTCCTTCATGACTATTTCTATTAAGTTGACGTATCACGTCCGACTATGTTCAAATGAAATATAAATGGCCCCACTCATTACTTAGTACAATCTAATATCAATGTCACAATGACTTAAAATTACTTCCAGTTTACAGGCTGAATAGATGGCCTGCACTTATTTCTCTTCACTCTGAAACAACCAAACTCGTCAAGATGCTTTTTACGCGAGGCCGTATACAGCTCGTTCGGTTGAAAAGCCGTCGGCATCGTAGTGTTAGAGGTTGTGCGCACCGCGCGTTGGAAATATTCGAGGGCTGTGTAAAAATCTGAGGGCACACACACTCAATGAATAAAAAAAAATCGTGGCCTAGGCGCGGAATCAAACAAGGGTCTTTGGCGTTAAAGAAGGGGACGCTTCCACGCCACCACTATGGTTTTTCTATTTATTTTTCGATTTATTGCCAGGCTTCGATCATACAAACCCGCGAACAAAAATATGTACAAAAAGTATATACAGGTTGCCATGAACCTCATTCCCGCAAGCCAGCAGGCAAATGCTGGCTTCGTAAAACTGAAATTCACGCAACGCCAGAAGCGGCTCTTCTCTTGAGAGCCATACAGACCGGCTAGGCGTTTGAACATAAATAAAGGCGCGTCTAGTGAATTCACGGGTTTTTTAGAAGCGCATCTTCGAGATCAGGACTCAGGGGTGCATGACCAACTATAGGCATATAAATTACACATTTCTTTAATTAAGAAAGTACCATGCGATCCCGGTAAATTTTCTCCATGCTTAGCGTGCAATCGTACCGCCATCATGTGGCACCCACTGAAAGCCCCCTTTGCCCTGAACAGTGCTGGCCGAGAACATGGCGAGCGCGTAGGCGACGTTTCTGCGTCGGAGTTGTGTCATTCGTTTCTTGACAGGTGGGGTAGAATTGGAGCTATCGGCGAGTTTGAAAACGGAAATGGCGCGAATGGGTCGAGGACAAGAAGGAACGTAAAGCAACAGGACATCCGCGCCTTTTTTGGTTCAAACATGGCTACGAATCATCATCGTCGTCAGCCTGACTACGCCCACTCCAGGGCAATGGCCTCTCCCATGTCCCTGTAATTATCCCTGTCATTTGCCAGTTCTGACCACCGTGTCCCGCAAACTTCTTAATATGAACCGCCCACCTAACTTTCTGCCGCCTCCCAGTGCGTTTGCCTTCTCTTGGAATCTACTCCGTTACCCTTAAGGGCCAGCGGTTACCTTGCCTTCGCACTACATGCCCTCCCCAAGCCCATTTCTTCCTCTTGATTTCAATTAGGATGTTATTTACCCGCGTTTGTTCCCTCACCCACTCCGCCCGCATCCGATCTCTTAACGTTACACCTATCATTTTTCTTCCCATAGCTCACTGCGCTGTCCTTAACTTAATCTGAACCCTCTTTGATAGCCACCAAGTTTCTGCCCCATAGGTGAGTACCGCTAAGATACAGCAGTTTATACCTTTCTCTTGAGGGATATTGGTAAACTGCCTTTCTTGATCTGAGAGAACCTGCCATATCCGCTCCGCCCCTTTCTTATTCTTCTAGATATTTCCTTCTAATGATCCGGATCAGCAGTTACTACCTGCCCCAAGTAGATATATTCTCTTAATACTTCCAGCGCCTCGATACCAGTTGAGAACGGCTGCTCCCTTCCTAGGCTGTTGAACACTGCTTTCCTTTTTCTGCATGTTAATTTTTAGCCCCGCAGTTCTGCTCTGTCTGTCCAACTCATTGATCATGTCTAGCAGTTCATGTCCTGAGTTGCTTAGCAAGGCAATTTCTTTTGCGAATCGCAAATTACTCTGGTATTCTCATTTAACTCTTATCCTTAACTCTTCCCATTTCAGGCCCCGGAATACTTCCTGTAAGCAGGCGGTGAATAGCACTGGCGAGATCTTGTTTCTGTGCCTGACATCTCTCCGTATTGGAATTTTATTGCTGATTTTATGAGGACTATAGCGGCTGTTCAATCGTTATAAATATCTTCCAATATGCTCACATAACACTCTTCTTCACCCTGATTCCGCAATGCCTGCATGACAACAGAGGTTTCCAATGAGCCAAGTGCTTTTTCATGATCAATGAAGGCCATATATAGGGGTTGGTTATATCCTGCACATTTCTCTATCACCTGATTGATAGTGTGACTATGGTCTATTCTCGAGTATTCTTTACGAAAGCCTGCCTGATCATTTGTCTGATTGAAGTCTGAGGCTGGCCTTACTCTATTAGCGATTGCCTTAGTAAATATTGTAACAGTTGTTACACTGGGAAGGACCTGCAGCGGCTGAACAAGGGCACCGAGAGGTGAACAAGGCAACGAGGACACCAGAAAAAAACAGACCTACACTTCAGCGTCCTCTGCTTCTACTGATTGCGCTCACTTTCTTCTTCTACCTCTAATCCACGCGTCACTGCCCCCTCCTTTGGAGCATCGCCCAGATGCGGCGTTACCGTCAGACAGAAGAACAGGGAGAAAAAGTGTTCAAGAGTTACACCACGAGTCTGACATCACGGAATAGACTACATGCAGCCTAAAAGTCAGTCTAGGGGTCACTCGTAGTACGGCTTCATTCGCACCACATGCACAGCGTCGCTCCTCTGGCCGTTGTGCGATGAACGAGCTGGCGTGACTCGTGCCACTTCCTACGTTACGTCGCTGAGGCGGCGGACAACAAGGTAAGGGCTGAAGTAGCGGCGTAGTAACTTTTCGGACCGCCCGCGGCGACGAACGGGCGTCCAGACCCACACATAGTCGCCTGGGTTGTAGGTAGCGTAGCGGCGTCCAAGGTAAATGCAGCTCCACGGTCAGTAATGATAGCTGCCGGAGCGCCATGACGCAGGACGAGGTTGTGGAAGAATTCGGCGACTTCAGCAGCAGTACCGTTTGCAAGTGACGTGGTCTCAGCGTATCGTTTCAAATAATCTGTCGCGACCACAATCCACCGTTTTCCTATGGACGACTTCGGAAAAGGCCCGAGGAAGTCTATGCCAATTTGCTGAAAATGGGTTTTTGGGGGCTCTATGGGCTGCAGAAAGCCGGCTGGTTTACGCACTGATGGTAGTATATTGGGCCAGTAATACTTAAGCCGATCTTTGCCAGTGTGCGACTGACCCCCAAATGGCCGGTGGATGGTTCATCATGACAAGTGCCCAAGATTTCGGAGCGCAACTGGGATGGCACAACAAGCAGAAACGTCTCCTTGTTGCTGTCAAAGTTGCGCTTGTAGAGGACTCCACGCCACAGAATGGACTGTAGTCCACGGCGAAACACACGCGATATACTAGCAATAAAACCCTCCAGATAATTAATGAGTCACACCAACTCAGAGTCAGGCCGTTGAAGCTGCGCCATACCGGAGGCGTGTTCGCCAAATGCAGCCGGTACAGCCAGCGATGACAGCGCCGCCCACCGGCAGGTAGCAGCCACATTAAGGCTGGTTATAAATATTCATTCAGAACGACGGCTTGACATCGCTGCTATGGCGCAGTGGATTAGAGGCTCGTTTTGCGTATGGAAGGTCGGCCGTTCGACTCCACTCTCTGTACTGTAGTTTTGTTTTTTTTAATTTCATTTTTTTTCAATTATTTCCCTTTTAGGTCGCAAATTGTGATGCTTAGTGGCATATAACGCCGTTTAAGAGGATTTATTATCCCTTTTAGGTAAGGCGTAGTGCCAATCTTCAGTCACCGTGATCAATTCACCGTGGTTTCAAGCCTTGTGGCTGTACAGGCTGCAGTTGGAGAAAACGCATACCGGAGACGCTAATGGCACAGAGAATATGGCAACCGTCGGTGATGTCTTGCGTAGCCTGTTCCACTGGCGCTCGTGATAAACAGTCCGCGTCTTGGTGCTAGCGACCCGATTTATAGACGACCGTCGCATCGTACTCCTGCAAATGGAGGCTCCATCTGGCCAACCGGCCAGAAGTTATTTAATGCTGACTAGCGAGCATAGCGAGTGATGATCGCAGACAACACGAAACGGTCATCCGTAGATGTATGGTCGGAACTTACACAGAGCCCAGATGATGGCAAGACACTCTTTCCGTCGTCGAATAGTTCCGTTCCGTTCGAGAAAGTGCGCGGCTCGCGTAGGCGATTACTCGTTCGGCGCCGTCCTGCCACTGTATGAAGATCGCTCCGAGGCCGACATTTCTGGCGTGAGTGGGGACATCAGTATCTGCATTCTCGTCAAAATGAGCTAGTATCCGTGGACTCTGAAGGCGGCAGCGGATTTCCTCGAATGCTTCGTCTTGGGCACTTCCCCATACAAAGGGTGTGTCATCTCGAGTCAAGGCTGTGAATGGCTCAGTTAGGTGAGAAGAATCTTTAACAAAGAGACGGTAATATGGTTAGAGGCCCAAAAAATGTCGGAGGGCCTTCTTGTCGGTTGGGCGTGGGAAACTGGAGACGGCAGAAATCTTGTCGGGGTCAGGGAGAACACGTTGTACTCTGACAACATGTCCTAAGAACCGGAGCTCCTCGAAGGCGAAATGACATTTGTCTGGTTTGATAGTTGGTTGTGGAGACTGGAGAGCTTGAAGGACAATGCGTAATCGCTGCAAGTGTTGTTCGAAGCAATACGAAAAGAGGACGACGTCGTCCAGCTACACAAGGCACGACTGCCACTTCAGACAAGCTAAAACAGTGTCCATCATGCGTTGAAACTTGGCCGGAGCGGAGCAAATCCCAAACGGGAGCACTTTAAATTCGTACAGACCGTCGGGTGTCATGAAAGTCGTTTTCTCGCGGTCTCGCTCGTCTACCTCGATCTGCCAATATCCGCTTTTCAGGTCTAAGGAAGAGAAGAACCTGGCGTCTCGGAGTCGGTCAAGCGCATCATCGATCCTGGGGAGTGGGTATACGTCGTTTTTAGTAACATTATTCAGTTTCCTGTAATCAACTGTCTTTCTTTTTCAGCAGGACCACCGGTGACGCGCACGGACTTGTTGACGGCTGTATAACATCGTTTGCAAGCATTTCATCGACTTGCGTTCTAATAGCCTGCCGCTCTTTACGCGAAACACGGTATCGACGCTGACAAACTGGTGGCGTGGCCGAATCGGTGACAATACGATGCTTGGCTACCGGCGTACGTCCAACCTTGGAGCTCGTCGCGAAGCAATTTTTAAAATCAGGTAGCAGCGACAACAGAAGGTTCTTCTGATGAGGTGACAACCCCGGGTTGATTTTATCCTTCTGAAGGGCGTTACGCATCGTGGCCCTTCAGAAGGGCATCGTCGCGAGCGGCATCGGCGCGAAGATTCATCTCTACCGGGAGCAGATTCGGCAACCTATCCACATCGTGGAGGAAGGCGACAGCCGTTCCCTTGGCGAGGTGCTGAATTTCATTGGTGAAATTCGTCAGAAAAACTGTCCCACAGCCGTCATTCAGTTCGACAAGACCGCGCGTGATAGCCACTCCCTTCTCGAGCAACAGCGAAGGGTGACTGTCCGTAATACCTTTGTAGTCGTGAAATGAGTCGTTGCTCACTAACACCAGCACACGGGACCATGGCGGCACCATTACGTCGTCTTCGACTATACGCACAGCGTTGACTCCTGAGTCTTCTGTGTCACTGTGCGCCACGGCTTGATTTGTCGAACATGTGACTCGCGCCTCGTGTAGCCCGATCACAGCACCGTTTGCCTGATGAAAGTCGAGGCCGAGGATCAAATCTCTCGAACACTCGCGCAAGACGACGAATTCACCCACGCAGACGAAACAGCGGATGCCGACTCCGGCTGTGGACCTTCCGGCCTGGCTAATGAGGTGACCTCCAGCCGTGCGAATGCTAGGGCCCAACCATGGTGTCAAAACTTTGCTCAATTCCTAGGCGAGGGCGTGGCTTATCACTGAATAGTCGTCGTCACAATCGTCACACACAAATCAGAAGTAGCGCGTCGGATGCTGTCGCTAGCCTGCCCCTGTGAGAAATCAGCATATCGGTATATCGGTGGCGGAGGATCTTCAGTTTTCCCGACAGCAGCAGCCTCGCCTCCGGAGACGGCTGGAATTAATTTTCCCAGCGTGGACTGGGCCAACGCCGCTCAGGATAGCTGGCGTCTCGGCGAGGGTTTGGTGAACGATAACGCAGCGGAGATGACGACCTAGAATCATAGCGACCGTATGTGCCAGACCTTTGACGGGCCGACAGATGAGCTTCAATTTCGAGTGGTCGTTTGCCGTTCCTTGGGCAAGGGTCGTCGGGCGCGAAACCACGCAGACCCACTCGGTGGTACGGGCAGGCCCTGTAAAGATGACCCGCCTCTCCACAGTGGTCGCAGAGGGGCCGCCGGTCCGGTGCACGCCACGCATCACATTTTCGTGGCCGCTGATAGACTGGTCGTGCAGGCAGACGGGAAAGGCCAGACCGCTGCACTGCTTGGGTCGCGGTATTCACGTCGTAGCCTGATGCTGGCACCCGGCAGACGACAGGTGCATAGGTAGGTCTGACCTCAGTCTGTCTAGGGATCTCAGAGAGTTTTTGCTGCTGCGCTGCTATGCGAACCTCGTGCTCGATGACTTCAGACAGCGATGTAACTGACGGTGCGCTTGGAGGCAGCTGGAGGGCTTGTAATTCCCCCTGACGATCGACCTGATTAGGTCACGTAAAAAAGCCGCATCACTCCCTAGCGGCATCGAAGAAACAGCGCGCCCAAGCGTGCTTACATCACGATTGCATTGCCGGGCGCGTTGCAGGAGCGTCGTCTCAATGGTGGTGGCTTCCGTGAGGAATTCGGCAACAGTACGAGGTGGACTGTGCACAAGACCGGCAAAAAGCTCCTGCTTGACCCCGCGCATGAGGTGGCGAAGCTTCGTATCCTCCGCCAGGGAGGTGTCAGCACGCTTGAAGAGGCGCGTCATGTCCTCCACATACATGCGGACGCTTTCGTTAGCCCGCTGGTTACGGGAGCGAAGCGCAGCTTCAGCTTTTCCCCGGCGGTCTGCGTTGGGGAATGTAGCTAGGAGATTTTGGCGAAATGTCTCCCAGGTGGACAGGTTGTCCTCGTGGTTCTCGTACCATGTCCTAGCGGAGTCCTCGAGCGCAAAACACACGTTATGGAGCTTAAGCTCGTCGCTCCAGCCGTTGTAGCGGGCGACCCGCTCCAAGGTGTCCAGCCAGTCTTCTGCGTCTTCGTACACGTCATCATGAAAAGATGGCGGTGTTTGCGGCGTGTGGTAGCGGATGGGCGCCGGGGCATACTATCTGTGGCCATTTCCGGTGGGACCATCGGTCGAGGGTGCGTCATCCTCGTCGGTTTGGCAAGAGGCCCGAATTCAAGTGACTCACCGCGGAGGCGGCGGCTTGGGCGCTGATGGACCGGTATGAGTCCCGTTTTTATCTCGTAGGCATACGCAGGTCGGGGAGCGCACCCAGCACTGCTGCACCTGATGTGTAACAGTTGTTACACTGGGAAGGACCTGTAGCGGCTGAACGAGGGCACCGAGACTGAACAAGGGAACGAGGGCACCAGAAAAACGAGCCTACACTTCAGCGTCGTCTACTTCTACTGATTGTGCTCCCTTTCTTCTTCTACCTCTAATCCACGCGTAACTATCTTGTAGGCAACGGACAGTAAGCTGATCGATCTCTAATTCTTTAAGTCCTTGACGTCTCATTTCTTAAGAATTAAGATAATGTTAGCGTTCTTCCAAGATTCTGGTACTCTCGAGGTCACAAGACATTTCGTTTACAGGGTGGCTAGCTTTTGGAGCGCAATCTCCCCTCCGTCCTTCAACAAATATGCTGTTGCGTGATCCTCACCAGCTGCTTTCCCCTTTTGCATTGCTCTTAAGGCTTTCTTTACTTCCTCCTTCTTTACTGACGGGATGTCCCATTGTTATGCTCGACTACCTCTCTCAGTAACTTGGTGATTACATTCGCTGCTGCATATATTTGCGTAGAACTCTTCGGCTGCTTTAACTACCTTATCCATATTGCTAATGACACTGCCCAATTTGTCGTTTAGCGCATACATCCGGTTTTTACCTATGCCCAGTTTTCTCTTAATTGATCTGAGGCTAACTCCGTTCTCTAAAGCATGCTCGATTTTCTCCATGTAAAACTTTCTCATGTCGGCTACCTTGCGCTTATTTATTAACTTCGATAGCTCAGCTAGTTCTGTCCTCTCTGTGGAGTTAGATGTCCTCATGCTTTGGCGTTTCTTCATCAGATCTTTAGTCTCCTGAGATAGCTTGCCGGTATCCTGTCGAACCATCCTACCACCTACAACTGCAGTGCACTCTGTAACGATAGTGTTGAGATTATCATTCATTGTTTCAACACTACGGCCGTCTTCTTCAGTTTAAGCGGAAAATCTGTTCTACAGCGACATCTTGAATTCTTCTACCTTCCTTCTTAACGCTAACTCTTTAACAGCCTTCCGCTTCACTAGTTTCCTCCGTTCCCTCTTCAAATCTAAGCTAATAGGAGACCTTACCATTCTGTGGTCGCTACAACGGACCTTTCCGAGCACCTCCATATCCTCTACGATGCCAGGTTGAGCGCCTAGTATGAAGTGTATTTCATTTTTAGTCTCACCATTGGGGCTCTTTTATGTCCACTCCCTGTTTGCTCATTTGCAGAAAATATTCATGATCCATTAATTATTTCTATCAGTGAGGCGTACAAATAACTCTCCCCTGCTATTTCTAGAACTTAGGCCATAGACACCTACCGCCAGGTCCCCAGCATGCTTTATACCTACCGTCGCATTAAAGTCGCCCATCAGTACAGCGTACTGTGATTTTAATTTGGTCATTGCCGATTTCATATCTTCATAGAAGCTTTAACTGTCTGGTCATCATGGCTTGATGTAGGCGCGTAGGCCTGCATCACCCTGAGCTTGTAGCTCTTATTAAGCCTAACAACGATAGCTGCCACTCTCTCGTAAAACTCCTCGATGTTGCCAGCAATATCGTGATTTATGAGGAATCCCACACCTAGTTCTCGCCTATCTGCTAATCCACGATAGCACAGTACATGCCCGCTCTTTAGTACTGTATACGCCTCATCTGTCCTCCTAACTTAACTAAGCCCTATGACATCCCATTAAATACCGGCTAATTCCTCCAAAGGCACTGCTAAGCTAGCCTCACTTGATGAGGTTCTTGTTTTAAACGTTGCCAAGTTCAATTTCCAATGGCGGCCTGTCCGGAGCCTACGAATCAACTAGCCGAAATCAGAATACATCTATGATCAGCGTCTATAGTGCGAATGCGGATATACAGCGTCGGAGTTGTGCCGTTCGTTTCTCAACAGGTTCGATGGAAGCGCATCTGTCTACGAGCGCTAGTGTGGAGCAGCGTCTGCACTGCAGATGCGGGGAGTTCTAGATGCCTCCTAGAGGTTTCAATTTTCCTAACGGGCAAGGTGTCTCGCCGAATGGAGAATGACGTTCTGTGGCCTCCCTGGAAGTGCTACAGGAGGTAGTCGCGCTCCTCTCGTTAAAGGCGAAGCTTAAGCACCCCCTACATTTTTTTTAAGTTATGGGCACCCTTGTCGGTGAAAAAAAATTTGGACAGACAAAAACAGAATATTAGCGGTATGTCCTAAGACTATCCTATGTCAATGCTTATCTAAATGCTGAATCAGATATGAAAAGTTTTATTTTCTTCTTATTCTTAAAAAAATGTACTAAATGGACACCTAACCACAGTGGCCGTAACTTCAATTTCTTCTCAGCAAGTAAACACGGTTTTGCTAGTATAGGCTCCAAGACAGGAGTTGTGTGATAAACGATACTAATAAGCGTCTCTCATAGCCTTAGTTGCTTTGGGACGTTAAACCCCATAAACCAACCAACGATACTAATAAAAATAATGCTATCTATTTATTTATTTATTAACTTTTTGCAGCTCATTGAAGGCATAATTGCGGGAGGGAATACATATATACACAGCCATTTGTGCGCCATATGCCAACCTTTTGTTCAGAAGGGGACAGAATAGGTGGCAGATGATAGAAAAGAGCGTAAAGAGCGCATTCACATCAGTAAATTGTTCGGTAAAGGACAAGAAGAGGAAAAGCAGAAAAACAGCAGCCGTGCATGCGTGCACATCACACTTCGCAACTGTGCTCGGAACTTCGCCTTGGAGTGGCTTTCAACAGTACAAAAGGCAGCTTATTGCAGTCATTGACGGCGTGCAGAGAGAAAAGACGGGTTGAGCACACTAATACGGCATTTTATCTCACGTATTTTCAAGTCGCGGTCGCACCTCCTGGATGAAAAATGAGGCGGCAGCAAATATGTTTTGGGGTTATTAGCAGTTTTCTTGAAATAAATGCGGTAAAGGAATTCTAAGTTTATTCGTGCACGGCGCTGCTATCATTCTCATTTTGAATAGCGGAATGACAAAAAGCAATCGTTTTCTTTTTTCATATAGGTGTCTTTCGAGGAATAATGTAGAATGAAGAAAAATAAATTTCAAGATTTTACTTGCAGTGGTTGATTGCACAGCTTGGTATATAAGAAAACCTTTAGAAGGTTTCAATAAAGATCTTGCACAAAGTAAAGCTATTATTTCTCGCATAAGAAGGGATAGCGGAAAAGCGAGTTCTAAAGAAGCAAAAGATTGGGATTAACTAGAAATGCCTTGGAGCAAAGTTCAAGACGGTTTAAAGCGCGTTTGTAGTTCAGGTCCTGCATGCTATATAGTATTCCCTGATTTCGCTCGTTTGGCAACTCACTTTTTTGTTCCCATGTTTTTGCGGCATTATTGGATCAAAAGACATATTTCAAGATATCCTTTTGGCTACCTGTCAAGCAATCTTTCTGTGAGTATGCATCAGGTTTAATCGCAATATGCTTTAAAATATGCAGCGTACCTCTATTACCACTATTGGAATGTCGCAAGTGATCATACAAACAGAACTTCAGTATTCGTACCCTGACTAACCCTCCAACGTGTTCCAAACGTCTCGCGTCGCTTATATGAGCGTTTCAGCTATTGAATACATGTAAAAATTGAGATTATAAAAGAACAGTAGTTACGTCTTAAGTTGAAAATGCATCAGCAAAAATATGCGATAATGCAAAGTGAAGTTTTTATTTAACTGAGAGCTTTTAATTCTTGTTTTGTGATATACGCAACAGCTTGAAAATTTTGCTGTTGCTTTGAAACGGTGTTAATTAGTGACACGGAAAGTGGCATATTTAAAAATTCAGCTTCAGCAAGAGACTCATCACATTATCGCTCCGAACCCGACACGTGGAATGGCGCAACATCATCATAACAGACAAGAAACCTTCAACACCTGAAGATAAACAGATTCTCACAAACGAAATAAGGAAAGAAATTATATCTTTGACACTGCTTTTGCTACGACTGTCATTTGTGTTTTACTGTTTTTTCTATTTTTGGTTTTTGGTTTCTGATTGCTTTTGCTTCTCATGTATGACTCTGTTGTTGCTACGATTGTTTGACACTGCTTTCGCTACGAGACCGTCCCCTCCTTTGGCGTTGATCACTTCGTTTGTGAGATTCTGTTAGTTTATCTTCATGGGTTAAAGGTTTCTTGCCTGTCATCCTCCTGTTGCTGCTTTCCACGCGTCGGGTTCGGAGCAATAATGCGATGAGTCTCTTGCTTGAGCAGAATATTTAAATATTCCACTTCTCCGTGTAGTGAACACTTGGTAGTGTGCGCATGTGGCGTCTCTTTCTTGTTAGTCTCCTTGTTGCGCCGCCTTTCATTTCAACTTTTCTTCGTAGGAGGCCTTTGTTCTTTTGCGAGCGTCGCTGAACTCATATTGATAAGTATTGAGGGAAAGCACTTCGCCGTTCTCTGGTTCCGGGAACGAGCTGAAAGTTCTGCTGATGAGATCAGATACCACCTAATAACACCCGTACATTTCAGCCAGGACAGCAGCTTGGGCATGTCGGTTAATCATTTGTGACGGAACAGCGCAAAACACCTGGACAAGATACAAGCGCTGAATCCTAAGATGCCATGGCGGAAGATGCCTGAAGATTCCTAAATCAGAATGGAACCATCAAGCCCAACTCTACAGGGACTGCCTTCGCCTGCGTCAATTCACTGACTGGCGAAAATGGCGGGATGGGACCGGCGTTATAGACAGAACGAGCGAGTTGATGTGGCGCTCCATTTTGTCACAGCTGTGCGCTGACTACAATGAAAGGAGAAGAGGTATGACCGAACAGAGCCATGAAAACAAGATCCACACGCTTGGTGTCGATGTTCTGCCACAGTCGGTCCGCGAGGTGCTTAGCCTTGGGCCGAAGTTTGCCATGCAAACGAAGAAGACAACACCGGAGCTTCTTCCCATAGGGCGGCGAGTTGCCAAGGCAAGCCTGGAATCGGTAAGTGCAAGGTGTATTTCAGACGGAGTCGACGTCGTTGGTCGCTACCAGCTCTGCGAGATGAATCTTCCAGTGGGACGTACTGTAAGGTACTTGAAAGAGAATTCCCTTGCGTTGCTGACCTCTGACAAAGAGTGGGGCTTTGCTGTGATTTCCAAGGACCTGTACAAAACTAAGGCGTTAGAAACCATCAGCTCTGTTTTTGACGAGCACACGACATCATCTGTTAAGAAATCAAAGTTAACTGCTATGAGGCTCTGCAAAGAACTTAAACTTGACACAGCGCTTGTCTCTTGTCCCGGTGTTTTGCGCTGTTCCGTCACAAACCCATATATTTTCCTCGGCTATAAGCATGAACAACGACGAGGAAGAAGGGCATCTTTTGGCGTTCGGCCGTTCGCCCCTTTGTTGTTCGACTCTTCCGCTCTCTCAGCCTGTACATATCCTCATAGCCCTATTGAAAATAAATTCCTTCCTGCTATATGTTTTGCTTAGCTCCGGCGTACCCAGCAGCCATGATGGAACTCCGCTCCGGACTCCCAAGATGTTCAGGCATGCCGCGCGATTGCTGCACATTCACCTGTCGCCCTGATGGTTATCATTACGTACCCACGCCACCACGGGATATTTTACGGAGCAGTGTCGACATGGAGGAGGTCTGCCTCGCAATGTACGCACAACAGTTTGAGAGCCGATCCTTAAACTGGCCAATGTGATCGACCTAATACATACGGCGAGGGTGTGGTTTGAGGCTCATGAGGTCGGGCTCACCGGGAGGAAAACCTACAAGCAGAAGCTCCATTATCTGTTCGGTAATCTGGTCGTCGTACAGCTCCTGCTAACAATGGGTCCGCGTGCCGCGCACGGACGTCCACATAGTAAAATGTGTGCTGAATTCCGGACTTATTAGCTCTTGGCATGAGAGTGGACTCCACCGAGTCAGGCTCTGACATAGTTGCTCGCATGCTAAAAGGCATCCCACACGGCCGTGTACAGAGTGAAAAAACGCTGCAAGCGATCATCAGAGGATGGCACCAGTTTGGACAAGCGCACAGCCCGCGGATTTCTCCGCTGCTCACACGGTTGCCGAATGCGGTTGCGATATCGCCCTCTGAAGACTTTGACCGCACATGCCCCCTGCCGACATTTGAGAGCGTGACATAAGTCCGGAAATGGACGCTATGTCTCCCGCTGCTCTTTAACCTCCGGCAGAGTCCCTTACATAGAGAGTGGTCCGGCTAGAATTCGTCATTGTCGGTATTAAAGTTATTTAGCCCATTACTGCCTGAGATGCTCGCCGTGTTGCCCCGCTGCTCTGTTCTGGACATTTATACTACCCTCGGTATAGCGACCACTAAACCGAGTCGAGGGCTCCTGAGAGCAAAACCATCTCTTTTAACTGTCCCGCGTTCGCTCAGTCATGCCCGTATGGAAGCCATTACTGACTATTTGAATAATGCAGTCTTGAAAAAAGGCATTGTAACATCGGATTCACGACAGACTGAGATTATCACCATTAATAAGCCCCCGACAAGAGACCATAAAGTGGGGCCCGCCGCTCTATTTCCCTGAAATTATGTTTGGGATAACTCAATGAACTTGTCAACCACACCCGCTTTCAAAGTTATATTGAACACAATGATCACTTCCTTCCTGCAATGGTTGAGTTCCGTCCAGGGCTTTGGGCCCCAGATGCCTTCTTGCCTTCCGAAAAGTCCTCACGACAATTCTGAGAGGACAATAATATCTCATCCTGATATGAGAATTTAAGGTCACCTTCGGTACGGACTCCCACAAGGGGATCACTTAAGCATACAAGCCCTTTTCGGCGGACAAAATGTCTTTGCTTACGTGCGCAAATTCCTAACAGGCCGCGAAGCAACAAAAGCCATCGCTCCAACCGGCTGCTATGCCAAAGATATTTCGCACAAAAGCAGAAAGCAGGCAGCCCTCGATTGACCCCTGGTATTGAACATTGCTATGCTAGAAATTTTTAAAAGTCAAGCGTGCAAAAAATTATCAACGATTCGTTTCGGCATGATGGCAGCCTCTTCGTAGCCAATCCTTCCTTTCAAGCTCATACCAGATAAACACCTGCCTTCAGTGCATGATAATAGGAGTTACATATTTCACTCGTGAGGAAGGGCAACAAATGTGCATTAATTTATGCTGGCGGACTATTCTGTCACACCGAGGGAAGGATATTTTAATGCTCACCCGATGATTATCTCGTGAAAGTTATTTAGTCGTAATAACCTTACATCTTAAGAGCGTTTCAGCCTTCACGGCATTGCTTTAGCACCTCCTCCGGGTTTTAATGGCATCATGTTATTCCGGGAAGGAAGCTCCGGCGTTCAGCTGCTGAGCGAAGAGAATACTTTCATGTGGCCCTCAGCCATATGCGTCATGTCAGCAGTGCAGGAGGCACTTTCGAGTATGCGCCACCATCGTTGATGTGGTCTATGTGAGCATTGCTGCGTGCGCAACACAAAACCAAGCTGCAGGATATCATAAATTTGCAGTCGGTTATTACTTTTGCTGCGGGCGAACTGCCCGGAGTTTTTCTTCTTAGATCTTTTTTCTTCATGGAAGTGAATAGACATGGCGCAAACGCATGGCTACAATATATGGTGCAAAAAATTCGCGTGTCGACCAAATATTTTATTACCTGTTCTAGTTTCATCACTGACCATCTCTTGCACTGCTAAGAGGTGGTTATATGTATTTCGCCTTGTTAAATGCAGAAATTAAAGCATTAGAGGCACCTGCTGATCCTGGTGGCCAACATCTTGAGAGAACAATTAATTCGCTTCTGGTGGCGATTGAGGAGGTGACGTCGGTGGACACCGATACCTGCCTGCGGTTATTTTTCTTCCATTCGCCCTCATTGCTTTCACTGAATGAGTAGGGATCACAGCAGGTACACTCACCCTCATGACGGTCTGAGGCGAACAGGCTGGCACAGTTTTCATTTACTACTAAAATATGGTCATATTGCTTGTTTTTCACTCTTTGGTTACCAGGCATGTACTACTAATCGTTGTGCTATATGTTGATTGTAGAAATAGCAAGAGGATGCATGAACATCACGTGGTAGCCTGCAATAGAAACAGCCGCAAACAAGGGACAGCGCAGAGCAAAGTGCGATGCCACGAGGCTACGTTGGTGCACAGAAAGACATAAAGGCGAAAAGGGGAGAGGTAAACGAAGAAGCGACAGGAAAACGAAGTCGGCACTAAATAGAACAGGTCACGTCACCGAATAAATCCTAAACAACAAGGAAAAACACTTATAATATACGGAATGTGTAAACCGCCAATGCAGATGAAATATTAGCCGTGAACTACTAAAACCAAAGTATATAAACGCCTTACAGCCAGTACTGTGTGCCAAATACTTCTTCACGCTTATGGTATCTGAGATACATATTAATTGCGTTTGAAACACCTCGACGGAATTAGGTTTATTCTGTTTCTGGATCCTTTCGCCTGGCTGTTACTCGAAAGTTTGAGGTATTGCGGCAGAATGTCCCTATAACTGTAGAATTCATTAGCATTGACGGTAAATATGACTGCCTGAGGTCTGTTAGGAGACAAGGAGAGTGGAAATGGCTTATCGTCGAAGTGGTTCTCTGGAATCATATTGTGAAGGTCAACCTGTACATTATGTCATGCGTAGGCGTGTGCAAAAGTTAGGCAGGAAGCTCTGGCGTTAGTTCTGCCGCGGATGGACCCCTGAGACCCCAGCGCCAAGGATATGGATAGCAACCCGAGCAGTAAGCGGAACCGTCAAGCAGAAAAACCCTTTCCGAGCGCCTGCAACAGCTCAGGCGGCCCTAAAAGCACTGCTTTGTAACAAGTTTTTTAATCTTATTTCTCGTCCAATTGCTCCGGCAGACGCTGAGAAATCTGTGAAATGAGCTGAATATACGAAGCAAAAAGTAGACGGTTCCTTTCATGCACACATGCCTACTTGGATTGTGAGGTCGCAAGTGGCGAAGTTAAAAGTGAACTTACATCTTGCCGTAGAAAGACTTCTGCCGGCCCTGACGCCATTACGTATGGCATGCTTCTGAACCTTCGACCCAAGGAAAAAGCTGTGCTGCTACGTTTGGGTCAAGGATACCATGCCCCGAACATGAAAGATGGCTCGTGTGATTCCTGTCTTAAAGCTGTGTAAATCTTGCCTGCTTCTTTCCTCTTTTCGCCGCGTGATCCTGACGAGCTACTTATAGAAAGTTATTCAGAAGATTGCGCCCCGTCTTCATTGGTGGTATGAAGATGCTGAAGACTTCTCGGAGCACATCGCTGGCTTTCGTACGCATCGATGCAAAATTGATGCGACCATGTACATTGTGACATGCGGGGGCAAGAGCGCAGCCGCGGGAATATCATCCGTGCAGTATTTCTCGGTATAAAACGGGGATTTGACACCATCAGCTATGTTCAGGCACTCCTCAGTTTACCAGACATTGGCCTAGCGGTAAGCTGTTGCGATGTATTTCAAACTTCTGGAGCGATAGAACAATTTTGCATGCAGACAACGGAAGGCAAAGTGCAGAGGAGAGCTTCAGGCGCGGAGTTCTGCATGGTAGTGCACTAAGTACTTCTCTTTTCAACTCCGTTATGATGGGTTTACCACGAATGTTGCTACCAGGCTTTCAGTGTTCTCAGTATGCTGATGACGTCTTTATTTGGGCTTCTGGCCCAGATGCGAGTTTCACCTAACCACTTTTACAAATTGACCTAGACGTAGTAGACATTTTTTATGGATCGCATGCGAAACAGCAGTGCTGCCATTCACCCGAAAGCATCTAAAGGATTTGCGTTCCTGTATGGAGGACTGACCATTCATTACTGTTTAGTAGCACCAGTTTCTTGCAGTAGTACTCGTTGTGGGCACCACCCGGATAGATGGGCACCACCCGGTTGTGGGCACCACCCGAACAGCACCTGGGAAGCGATCACTTCATCCTCTCTCTGGAGACAAGCACGAACGCATGCAAGCGCAAAATAGGTAGCGCAAGAATTACAAACTGGGAAAAGTGGCGAAAAGCCCAGGTATCTATTGTAAACCCTATTACAGACCTAGAGGAATCGGTTAGGGATGGGTTGCATACTTTGAAAGCCTTTACGAAACAGGTCTGTACGACAGAAAATAGCCCACCGGTCGATCCAGGTTTTCTACATTTATGGGAAGCAAGACGCTCAATCACAAACAGATGGTGAAGAAAACGGCTTAACCGCAAACTCACGAAAAAAATTGCGGAGGTAAACAATAAAGGAAAAATCTTACGGCATATCCTTGGCCAGGCAGAACTAGAATTCGCTCAGCGATGGTATTCAGGCCAAGCTAGGTGTGTCAAAGACTTGAAAGCTAATGCGTGTCTTAATGGCGCCCAGCAGCAGCTAGTCGGCCACTAATGACCGGCTCACAAAGATCATACACACCACCCCAGGTACAGACACAGAGTCGATGGAAAGCTCAAGACTAGGTATCTGTGTACGGACCAAGTCGAAGAACAGCCGTAGTATTCTGGGTTGCCGAATCCCCAGCTGGACATCCCACTCGCGAAAGAGGAAATCAAAACAGAAATCGCGGCGAAGAGAAAAAAAATGAAGTTCCAGGTCCAGATCAAAAAACAGCGAAGCTCCTATTTGACCTCGACGATGACACCATTACTTCGCTGGTGGAATGCTTCAACGAACAGCATCGGGATACATGAACGTTAACAATATCCTGGAAGACGGTCGAGGTCCGGTTTATTCTGAAGCCGAAAAAACCCCTTAAACTGGGTAACCTACGACCGAGACCGCTGGCCTCGTCTTCGGGGAAGCTCATAGATATTGTTAGCAGTGAACTATTTACGGTATCAGTGGACTCGACTCGCGAATGATTCGTGAACGAATCGTGAACGACGAAGTGGGGGTGCGCTAGACGACGACGACGGTGACAGTGTGAAGCTGGGCCCTTGGAGTTGGGTCTCTCTGCTCAGCCGACACACCCTCAAGCTCCACGGCCTGCCTTCGCTACACAGAGCACACTCGCCTGCCCCCCAACTCTGCCGTTTACCTGCCTATGACAGCGTTTCGTGCTGTTCCTGATGGTGATTATCTTGCCTACCCACTCGCCGATGTCGTTCTCTCCCGCAATGTTGTTCTTCCTCACCTCATCGTGAGCGTCACCAAGAATAGCACCTACCTTCCTGTCCTCAACTTCAGCTTGTCACCACAAGTTCTTCCTGCAGGCATATCGCTTGCAACTTTGTCCTCTCAATCTCCGACCTCTCCCACATTGCCGACAAACAGCGCTTGCCGACGAACACCTTCGAACAACGAACACCATTGCCGACGAACACCTTCAGCTCTCTCATCAACCGCCTCAGCACAGACCGGCGTGACACCTCCCTGGCTAGATTTTTTTCTGGACGGGAACATGCTGTACCGCCGCAACATGCGACCTTGTGGCGCTGAGCACTTGCTAGTCGTTCCCCGACACCTACGCTCCACTATCCTCGAACAACTGCATGACGCACCTACGGCTGGTCATCTTAGCGTCTCCCTGTCACCACCGGCCGACCTGTCTACCTTTTCCTCATCAAAATTCCTTTCTCTCTTGGTGTCTCCCGTACGTACGACCGCGTGTGCCGGCGTTTCTTCTGACCTGGTCTGTACCGCTCCGTCCAACGCTGCGTGGCCGCTTGCGACCTCTGTCAGTGTCGAAGAAGCACCCCATTCTGCCTTCTGGACACCTGCAGTCGGTTACCATCCCAACCGACCCCTTTCCTCGTGTTGGGCGTGATTTACTTGGACCCTTCCCGGAGTCCTCCTCAGGTAACAAGTGGATTGCCGTCGCCATCGATTATGCCAGGCGGTACGCGATAACTCGCGCCATTCCAACCAGCTGCGCCACTGACGTCGCTGACTTCTGCACGACGTCATATTACACCATGGTGCTCCTCGTCAACCCCTTACCGACCGTGGCCGCTACTTCCTCTCCCGAGTTGTGGGCGAAATCCTTCGATCGTGCTCCGATCGTTACAAGTTCACCACGGCTTATCACCCGCAGACGAACGGACTTACGGAGCGCCTGAACCGCACGCTGACAGACATGCTCGTCCTGTATGTATCCGACGACCAACGGGACTTGGACATCACCTTGCCTTTTGTCACCTTCGCGCATACCTCTTCGCGCCATGATACCGCTGGTTACTCTCCCTTCTACCTTCTCATTGGACGAGACCCCTTACTGCCCTTCGACACTTTGCTGCCCACAGCTGGCCCTGTCACTACCTATGCGCGTGATGCTATCGCCCGAGCAGACGCCGCCTTCCAGGTTCCTCGTCACAAGCTCTCCCCCTGTCAAGAGGCTCAAAAACACCGCTACGATGGTCTGCACCGTGATGTGCGCTACCCTGCCGGATCTCTCGTCTTGCTATGGCTCCCATCCCGTCGTGTGGGGTCATGTGAAAAACTTCTGCCACGCTACACAGGTCCTTTTCGTGTATTACGGGCAGTGACCTACGTAACCTGAGATCACGCCGCTCCACCCAAAGTCCCCGTCCGCTCCACTGACATCTGAAGTAGTTCATGTGGCTCGCCTAAAGCTGTATCACCCACCCTCGACGTCGCACGCCTAACACGCACCGGTACGTTGCCTTCAGCCGAGGAGGTTAGTGTTACAAGCGAACTATTTACGGTATCAGTGGACTCGACTCGCGAATGATTCGTGAACCAACCGTGAACGACGAAGTGACGGTGCGCTAGACGACGACGACGCTGACATGTGAAGCTGGGCCGGCGGTTCGCATTTCAGAGAAAACAGTATTTGGAAATCCCTCTTTCGAGGTTAGGTCTCCCTTTGTCTCTACCCGTTCTGCTCTCGTTTGGTGCGAGCGCCACGGGTTTCTCGTTAAGCTCTATTTGCGGCTACCTTCATGATTACATCATTGCAACTGGTCGTTTACCCTGCTAAATCCATATAAAATTCCACCGAATCTACAAAAAGCGTATTTTAATCGATTCCTGGAATATCTAATTTGGTTATTAATTAAATTTTTAACAATTCATACATATTTTCTAATTTCAAACATTCTCTATCTTCGCTTTTTTCCCGCTTTTATTATTTTTTTCCCCTTGGCATTCACCACCGTACCTTGGCCAATCCCCCCGCGTGGGTATGTGCCATTTTTGTATGGTGAAGAAGAAGAAGAAGAAGCTGGGCCCTTGAAGCCTCTGAGCTGAGTGCTGGCCATCGCTGCGCCGCCGTCAATACACATCCCGTTAACATCCCCGTAACAATATGGTCATCAACACGAGACTGAGTAGATACTTAGAAGAGAACAACCTCCAACCTAACACCCAATTTGGCTTTCGCCCTCACCTATCGACGCAGGACGCCCTCTTGTACCTGTACAAAGACCTGTTTGAGACACCTCCCAAGTCACAGACAGGAGGCACTTGATTTGAAAGGAGCGTTCGATAACGTTCTGCATAAAAATATCCTGCAAAACCTCGCCGATAACAACTTAGGCACAAAAACCTACAACTATACCAAAAACTTATCAGGCAGGCAAGCCACTATGCACAATGGCGAGATAAAATCAGATCCCATCACTCTAGGCCCGAGACGAACTCTGCAAGGGACGGTACTGCCACCCTTCTTGTTCAATTTGGCTATGAAAGATCTAGCAGGCCTTCTCTCCGAAATCCCGGGCATCAAACACACATTGTATGTGGATGATATTACTGTCTGATGCAACTCGGGGAGTGACGCCGAGATCGAGGAGCGTCTTCAAGCAGCAGCGGGCACGGTGGACTGGTCCGCCACGGAGAGAGGCCTCCACTGTGCGCCGGAAAAGTACGAGTTGCTCATCCTGCAGGACCCGAGGGCACCCCTACCGCAGAACATCACGGTGCATATAGGCAACCACCCAGTAGAGAAACCAATGGAGATCAAGATCACAGGGCAGTATATTCGGCAGAGGCGACATAACACCACTACAATGGTGAAGCTTACAACATCCACCGAGCAAATCCTCGGAATGATACATCGTATCAGAAATAAGCACAATCGCATGAAGGAAAGGAACTCCATCCAATTATTGCAAGCTTTCAGGATCTGTTGGATAATGTAAGGAACGGCATTCCTTAACCTCTCAGTCGGAAATTAAAAAGCTAAAGACACTGATCAGGAAAGCCTACAAGACGCCACTGGGGCTACCAGACTCCACGCCAACGGCAAACTCATGGCTGTAGGAGTACATAATACCCTCAAAAGAGATGTCGGCGCAGTGGCACCACAACTGTATAGGCTCGGACTCAAAAAACCGGGCAGAGAGTTGCTCGAAAAGATCTATATTAATCTGCCCTATACGATAGACCAAAGGGAAGAGGTACCACGCATTGTGGGGAGACGCCACAATGTGTACTACTTTCTATGGAATATGCATCCCGTATATAACATCGAAAGGAGAAAAGCAAAAGGGGAAGCCCTGCAGAAGAAATGGGACGAGCAACCTTACACCCTCTACAAGGATGCAAAAAGACCAAAGAATGGAGTTATGACCATTGTAGTCTCAGCGGCTTCAGGATCGATGGTGAACTGCGCCTTAATGAAAATATTCAACGCCACCTAAGCAGAGGAGGCAGCTATTGCATTAGCTGTAGCATCTGACCCCGCGCTGTTCTGCTCAATTCTCATTGTACCCTTGAGGTCGTTACAAAAGGTTGCCCAGTTTGCGCGGGCTAGCGTGTTCGCGTATTCTTCTGCCTCGTGAGTGAGAGCGGCTATGCGGAGCATCAATTTACGATTGTGTCCCTGGTGACGCCAGCGCTTGAGAAGTCCCTGTCGGGCCTCCCATAGATGACCCAGATGTGGATCAACCTGCGGTGCCGTAGGGGTTTCTTTAAAGCGTTTGCTATTCGCCTGGATGGCCTCCACCAGACGATCTGTCCAGTCGGTGACAGTACGGGGTTCGGTAGAATTAGCTGCCATGTATGATCCAATTAATAGAGGCTCAACGCACCAACCAATTAGTCCGCCTGAGTCGCACAGAAGCAGGACAATGCCTACTTTCGACAGCTACGTCGCAATCCACCAATTCCCACCCCAACAAGTCCTACACCTTACATGATTTCTCTGCGCGCGCAGGATCAATATATCAGAAGCCCCTACCGTGCAATATGAGTGCTAGTCTCCATCAGGGTAGGCGGCAGGCACAAGCGAGCTATTACACCAAAACATACAGCAACCGCTCCGATATTCTTTATGTCGTCGCGGCACAAAATCCTAAAGCAGGATATTCCACGGCAGTCGCAGCCTATGATGACGGCAAAGTGGGGGCCACCGCCGCTGTACGAGCTAATTCGCCTGCAGAGGCGGAAGGAGCCGCCATCGCACTTGCTCTGGCCCACTCCACCATTCACAAAAACGTAACAGAAATTTGCACAGATTCCAGGCCGCGTATCACTACTACCTAAAGGGCGTGGCGACGCCGGCAACACACCGTATTCTTACCACGGCCACCGCTCTCGTCTCGACCGAACGGTTACACTGTCGTGGGTTCCTGAGGATGCCTAGATCCCCGGTAATGAGCGCGTTCAGGCGCTGGCCCGAGAACTCTCCTCCCGGACCCCGGATGATCAGGCACCCAACCCTGCGCAAGAGGCCTACATACAGACGAAGGCAGACGAGAGGCCCGCGCTCGCGCCCTCGAACACCAACACGGATCCAAACAGGGTGTCTACTACGTTGACGTCGCAGGGCCGCCACCCACTGGATTCTACACGGCCGCAGTAGTTCACCAGGACCAATGCGTCAATGGCCTCTCCATTCGAACTTGAAATTCAGCGCAGGCCGAGGAAGTAGCCGTCGCGCTTGCCGCCGGGGACTCGTATTCGATGTTAATTGTGGTGTCCGGCTATCGCCGCCGTCGCTAATGCGTAGGCGCGCCAAAACGAATAAAAGGCGTGCGCAGCAACCTACGGGCGCGGGCTATTCACG
The DNA here is from genome assembly GCF_055824585.1 of Amblyomma mixtum. NCBI lineage: Eukaryota > Metazoa > Arthropoda > Arachnida > Ixodida > Ixodidae > Amblyomma > Amblyomma mixtum. The sequence continues at coordinate 15,599,499 of NC_143020.1, forward strand.
GCCAGCCACGCACCGACGAATATGCGGGAATAAACGCCGCTTCGCCCCTGGAAACGCCTGCTCCTTCGCATGAACGCCGGCTCATGAACGCGCGCGCAACTTGCCTGCTCCTTCGCAGGAACGCGCGCTCATGAACGCGCGCGTCTGATGAACCACGCACTACAACAACTGGCGACGAGGATGTGATCGAAGACGGCGTTCTTCAGTTTGGAAGGCAAGCGTTTCCGAATTTCACTCGGTGAAGAAGACTATCGTTTTTGCAGTGTGCGGAGCCGGTGACTGTCGTCATGACTGGGGCCAACGCAGCAGTGACGCACTTCGCTGGGCGACTGGGCCCACTGGAACCTTTCGGCGAGTCCGCCAGAGATTGGGCTTCGTACGAAGAGCGGCTTACGTCGTTCCTGATTGTCAACGGAGTACCCGACGGCGACAAGGTACACGCCTTCTTGAGCATTATCGGTCCGAAGACCTACGGGTTGTTGAAGTCATTAACTGCTCCAGACCTGCCTTCTACGAAAAGTTTCGATGTCCTCAAGAAAGTTTTGAGCGACCACCTGTCCCCGAAGCCGTCCGTCATTGAAGAACGGGCTGAGTTTCACCGGAGGTGTCAGCGAGAAGGCGAGTCCATATCTAGTTATGTTGCCGAGCTTCGTAAACTGTTGCAAACGTGCGAGTTTGGAAGCGCTCTTGACGAGTCCCTTCGGGACCGCTTCGTGTGTGGCCTGCTACGAGAAGACATTCTGCGAGTGCTTTTCACGGAAGATAGCAAGCTTACGCTCCCGAAAGCGGTGGGGAGGGCTCTTGCAATGAAAGCGGCTTAGAAGAGTACTGCTGAAGCATGCGGCACCGACGCCGCAGTCAGCGATGTGCACAAGGTGCAGGCTGAAGCGCAGAAAACACGCAAAAGCTGTTTTCGCTGTGGTTCGCCAAAACACAAGAGTGAAGCATGCGCTCACTTGGACGCCACCTGTTTCAGTTGCAACAAAAAGGGGCATATCCAGAGAGCCTGCAGAAGCAGTGGTAAGACTTTTTCTAAGAAACATCAAACGAAAAAGAATGTAAACATGCTGATGGCTGTGTCGCGGAAAGCTTCGGCCCTCAGTCTTAACGGCGTGTCGGCAACTCAGTGCGACCGTGTCACCGTACTGATGATCATCAACGGCGTCTTGGTGAACATGGAGTTGGACACGGGAGCGGCTGTTTCTGTCATGTGAAAGACTCAGTTCCGTCAGCTCTTTCCTTCGGCTGTACTGGAGCCTACTACAGTTAAACTTCGTACCTGCACAGGAGCATTGGTGCGACCCCAGGGGGTCTCTTCGGTCAACGTGCAGCACGACAACCATTCTGCAATTCATCCACTCTACTTCGTAGACCACAAGAGACCACTCTACTGGGCCGGGAGTGGTTCCGCGCCGTCCTGCTGGAGTGGGCGAAAATCTGGAACCTGAACAACATTACAAGGTCAGACGCTCCTACTCATGCCAGCGTAAAAAAGAGGCTTGACGCATTGCTGGCGAAATACCAACCCCTTTTTAAAGACGAGCTAGGCACGATAACCGAAGAGCGCGGCGAACGTTTTCTTAAACCCGGTATGAAGCCGAGATTGCTAAAAGCCAGAAATGTTTCGTTCGCGTTGCAAAAAAACTTTTGACGCTGAATTGGCCAAAATGGAACAACTGGGAATTATATCGTCGGTTATGACGTCAGAATACGCTACGCCTGCAGTACCCGTAATCAAGCAAGATGGTAGCATACGGATTTGCGGCGACTACAAGACGACCGTTAACGCGTGCCTTGACGTCGACCGGTACCCATTATCAAAGGTGGGCGACCTGTTTGCAGCCTTGTCGGGGGGTAAGCATTTCTCGAAGATTGATCTCAGCCGGGCCTATCAGCAAGTGGTGATGTCTGAGTCCTCAAAACAATACCTCACGCCAAATACGCAAAAAGGATTGTTTGCTGTTAATCGACTCGCGTTTGAAATTTCGTCCGCACCTGGGATTTTCCAAAGAATAATTGACACCACGCTGAAGGGCTTGCACGGCATTTGCTGCTACCTAGACGACATTCTGGTCACTGGTAAAAGTGACGAAGAGCATTTCACCAATCTGGAAGCTATATTAAAACGACTTTTTGAAAGAGGCGTTCGTGTCAGGAAAGAGAAGTGTTCGTTTTTCCAACAGGAACTTCGCTACCTCGGACACAGAATCAGCGCACAAGGCATCTCTGCAACGACGGAGAAGGTTGACGCACTACTCAAGGCTCCAGCCCCTAACAACAGCCAGCAGCTGCAGTCGTTCCTGGGAGTCGTCAATTTCTACGGCAAGTTCCTTCCGAAACTAGCAACGGTGGCGCAACCATTTTTCAGGCTGCTACGTAAAAATGCCCCGTGGTGCTGGGATGAGAGTTGCCAGGAAGCGTTCATCAAGATAAAGAGCTTGCTAGCCTCTCCGCCGATTTTGGCGCACTACGACCCGTGCAAACCGTTGCAGCTATCATGCGACGCATCGCACTATGGTTTAGGCGCGGTTCTTTGTCATGTTTCGGATGATGGCAGCACAAAGCCAATCGCTTTCCCATCGCGTACCTTGACCGATGCCGAGAAGAAATACAGCCAGCTTGAGGAAGAGGCCCTTGCAATAATATTTGGTGTTAAGAAGTTTTATTTCTACATTTTAGGTCGTTCGTTCACATTAGTCACCGACCATAAACCGCTTCAAACAATCTTGGGCCCTAAACCCGGCATTCCGACTATCGCAGCAGCGCGTTTGTAGCGCTGGGCTGTCACACTGTCAGCTTACCGGTATTCGCTTGTTTTCAGAAAATCAAGCGAAAACGCTGAAGCCGATTTCTGGTCGCGCTTGCCACTATCAGTGGTTAAAGACGAAACACAAGAAAGAGAGGAAACTTTTTATTCATAGCGGTTGCAATCAATGTCAGTTTCAAGCCAGGACATTGCTCGAACAACAGTTCGGGACCCCTTGCTTTGTAGAGTGATAGATTTCATAAATGTGGGGTGGCCGGCGTCTGTGAATGAACAAGATTTGAAGCCTTTTTTTGACAAACACAACGAGCTCACAGTTCACCAAGGCTGCATCATGTTCGGGATGCGAGTGATCGTGTCTGCAAAGTTGCGCAACTTGCTGCTGGACGAACTCCACGAAGGGCACCTAAGCATCGTGCGCGGCAAGCAACTGGCGCGCAGCTACGCGTGGTGGCCGTCCATCGAGGCGGACCTCGAGCATCGTCTCAAGGCCTGCGTAAGTTGCCAAGAACGACGTTCCGAGCCGTGCAAAGCGCCCCTGCATCCTTCGTCGTGGCCAACAGCACAATGGCAGCGCGTACATATAGATTTTGCTGGCCCCTTTTTGAACGCAATGTTTCTTGTAGTCGTGTACGCGCATTCCAAGTGGCCGGAAGTGTTTGTTATGCGCTCGACTACGTCGGACGCTACAGTTGGCGAACTGAGAGAGCTGTTTGCGCGGTTTGGTTTCCCAGAAACCATGGTCACTGATAACGGCCCGCAGTTTACTTCAGAAGAGTTCAAGCTTTTTGTGAAAGAATTGGGCTTTCGTCACGTGCTTACTGCACAGTATCATCCCAGCTCAAACGGGCTTGAAGAGCGTTTTATTCAGACACTTAAAAACGCTCTTCGTAAGTCTGGCGGAGCGGACACATTACATCTGAGGCGTCACAAGTTTTTGCTTACCTATCGCAACTCGCCCCATGCGAATGCAAATGAGTCACCAGCAAACTTGCTACTAGGATGACGGCTGCGAAATCGACTCGATGTTGTCAAGAGAGCGGTGGGAGGAAGGGTTGCATATAATCAGTTCAAGCAATCCGTGGCTCGCCCATGTCGTGATCGTGACATAGCGGTCTGTGACCAAATGATGGCTCGCAATTATCAAGGCAGACCAAACTGGGCTCCTGGTGTAGTTGTGGGGCCGTCCGGCCCTTCGTCGTTTACCGTTCGTGCTGCCACACCCTGAGGCATTTTCACCTGGCGTCGTCACAAGGACCAGCTGCTCGCGCGGACCACGGATCCGGACCGCGAGGCGTCTAACCAGGAGGGAGACGAGTTCCTGGCGTTTCCAGCAAGCGTCGACCCAGTGACATCCTCCGCCCCTACCACCAGTGGTCCTGCCGCTTCGGAAGAGTTCCAGACGGCGGGTGCAAGACGATACCCGACCAGGGACCGTCGACCACAGGACAGGTATCAAGTTGGAGTTAAGCTTGTTGAATTAGCCAATATAAAAGGGGAGGGATGTGGTCTCCGGCTATCGCCGCCGTCGCTAATGCGCAGGCGCGCCAAAACGAATAGAAGACGTATGTCGCAACCTATGGGCGGGCTATTCTCGTCGAGCCACGCAACGACGAATATGCGGGAATAAACGCCGCTTCACCCCTGGAAACTTGCCTGCTCCTTCGCATGAACGCGCGCTCATGAACGCGCGCACAACTTGCCTGCTCCTTCGCAGGAACGCGCTCATGAACGCGCGCGTCTGATGAACCACGCACTACAACAGTAATCCTGAGAGATTCGCGTCAAGCCTGTCAACACTACCTGGCTGGCGAGGTTTCACCTTTAGCCTACTGTATATTAAACTGCGCAGTGAGGGAATCGGACCCTTCGCCCAAACGCGTAGTTTGGACTCCGGGCCATCAGGGCGTCAGAGGTAATAAGGCTGCGGACGCGGCTGCGCGAGCGCTTACCTACCGTGCACCTCATCAAGGCTCTTCCGGCTCAGAGATTGTGCAACCGCTTCAGCGGTTCAGGGAAATTCTGGACGACTATTGCGAACGCCATCGGCTTTTCCCAGTCCCTGCTAAGGGCCTGTGTAAAGCCCATGAGCGAACTCTGAGGCGCCTGCAGACCAACACTCTGTTGTGTCCTGCAATAGCGAAACATTTCGACCCCAAAATTGATGGGCGCTGCCCTCACTGTGGGGAATTATCCGATACCTTCCACATGGTTTGGGCGTCAGTAGAATCCTTCCCTTCCCCCCAATCCTTCCCCCCAATCCTTCCCCTTCCCGAGAGGCATTAGAGGCAGCCCTGCTCAACTGCTCGGGGCTGGAGTCTCAAAGGGCTCTAGTCCAACGGGCGCGAGTAGCGGCCTCGTCCAGTGGAGTTCCGGACTATGGACTCCACCTATGTAACGGGCCATTTTGGCCTGCAAACTCTCCTTCAGTTTATTAAAAAGTTGTCACCACCACCACCTCTACATATCGTCAAATCACCACATTTTGCAAACTTAGCCGCATGACACTGCCACCACCCCACAGTACCTTGTCGCCCTTGTCCAGCGCCACAAGGCGACAATTGCAGAAAGGCTGCTCTATGTATTTCGCCCTATTTCTCCCCACCGTCTCTGATGCTTTCACCCAACCTTTTCTCCTGATTGTACCACCTGTGGCGTGCCCAGATCCACACTTTTTCACTACTTTTGGGAATGTCCTTCCCCATAGGCAGTATCCCCCATCCCCAATCCCACTCATTCTTCCTGGGAGGCTGCTATACGGACCGCTCAGCCCGCCGGCCAGAAATGGCTAGTGGATCGGGCTTTACGTGAAGCACTAGCCCGTGGACTCCTGGACCAGTAGGGGACAACCCTGGAAGATTTTCTTTGTGTTTGTGTGTGTAATAAAGTTGCATCCATCCATCCTAAGGTACTCTCTTAGAAGGTTGCTTAAGAGACATGTACTGTGGCGTCCATTCCTTCCGGGTGTACACCAAGATATGAGAGACAGACATTTCCTTTCCTTAAAATGAATTTGAATTTCATTTCATTTTCCTTAATGCCCTTAAGGCGCGGTTCGGGTATGCACCGAGGTATGAGAGAGACAGCCGTCGTTTCCTTTCCTTAAACCTGATTTTCATTTTCCTTCCCTTCCGGCGCGGTTCGGGTCTCCACCGGGATATGACAATTTCCTGGTGCACTGGGTGTCTTTTACTTACTTTTTTATTTGTGCCGCGTGTGACGTCTCTCGGTTTCGGGCATGAGCAGCTGTGGCAAATCTTGGCTCCGACGTCTTACGCGAAGCGCGGCTGTGGTGCGGGTAGTGAATCTTTTCGCTTCAAAATCAGGTCATACATAGAATAAAACCGGAGTGCAAACTGCAGGGCTAGTTGGTTCATATTGCATATAAAGGGAACCAGCCAAAATAGACGCAAGGCTATTGCCAGCGTTGTGGTGTGTGCCTTCTTTGTTCTTGTCTTACGTCTATTTTCGCTGGTTCCCTTTATATAGAATAAAACGGGCGGCAGTGGCGGTGGTGAAAGGACGCTTGGCTAATCTGCTCTTTTTTGCCTATGCACGTTGGTTTCCGACTTCTGTGCTGGCGGGGCGTTGCTTCGTGCCTTGCTGAAGCCATTGTGCCGGCTGCTGTTTTCCAAAGCGGCGTTTTCTTTTAACGTGTTCTTCAACGTCAGATCTTCTCCACACCCCAAACTTCACCTGAAAACTGCTGCCGTGGCTGCGGAACTGCTCCCTGATTGACGTCACTGACCTCGTGGAAGTGTTTTCGCGTTTCCGGTTACCGGAATCGCAACTGGCCACACGGGCGGCAGCGGCGGCGGTGGAAGGACGCTTGCCTTATCTGCTCTTTGTCTTTTGGTAAAGGTTGGTAAATTCTCTTATTTTCTGTCATAATCGGCGCTGCTGCTACCGCTGTTGCCACTGTGTTGTGTGGTTTGCTCAGTGCTGTTTCCTATACATGCCTTGTGTCTGAGTGCTTCGGTGCGCCTCTGCACCACTTGTCATGGCGAACACATGCCAGTCCTGTGACGAGCCCCTGCTGGATGACGGACGCATCCTGAAGTGCAGCGAATGTGAGCCCTCTTACCATATTGGCAGTTGTTCTGGATGGTCAGAGTCAACTTTTAAGACCAAAGGCGAGAGCGGCCGCAGGGCATGGCGATTGGTTGCCTCCCGTCCAACAAAATCCAAATGTGGGGACAGAGCGAGCACGGGCTCTGAGCTAACTATCTTCCTGGCCGATGTAACTCGGAGGCTCGATGCTCTCGCAGGACTGCCAACTCAAGTTGCGGAGATCAAGGATTCTATTGAGTTATTGTCCCAGAAGTACAATAACATCCTGAAGAGGCAGGTTAAAGAAGAGAAAGACATCAGTAGCTTGAACAGACATGTAGAAACTGCCTGCACTTCAGGCGATATTCAGCAGCTGAAAGCGATTCTAAATGATCTTGAATTTCGGAGAAGGAAGCTAAACTTACAAATTCACGGCATCCAATTTACGTCGACGAAGGACTTCCTGTCTAAATTGAACAATGTAGACTGTAGACTTGCCAGAGCTTACATAGAACGACATCTGCTCAGTTAATAGACTTCAATAAAAACCAAATATTATCTGGTGTTTCCATCACTGAAAACTTGAAGCTTCAAAACAGAGCTGCTCCGCTGTGCAAATGAGTGGACAGAGAACGATGATTACCGTTTCTCTTGGCATTGCAAAGCAAGTTCCCTGTAAGGAAAAAAGGGTGCGATTGCGCCGTTGTGATTCGTCGTGCTGCTGACCTCGACAAGCTCTGAAACGATTTGACTCGCCAGTGAATCCTGATGTTTCTTTTGATTTTCCATTCATCATGCTTCCCTTCTCATGTGAGCAAGATGTTATAAATGTTAAAATCTTATATTATACTAAAGGCAAAAAATGCTGCAGTTTTGTTCATTTGAATCATAGATGAGGTATAAATATGCAGGATCAATTTGATTATTTTTTAGTGAGGCGCAAATACGCTTTGATGTTGTGATGTTTTAGAAACATGGCTTGCCTCTGAAGAGGATGTGTTTACATTTCCAACGTACAAATCTTACTACATGAATCGCACAGGAGAGAGGGGTAGAAAAGCCGAATGTTACGAGGTGGCAAGCCAAGAAACAGAATGACATGATGACCGACGAAATCTGATTTTTTTTTTTGCTGCAGGCCTAGCGCGAGCGCTCCGTCCCGCACAGCAGCCCACTTCTTCACCTGCTTTCTAACACTATGACCATATTTTAAGTAGTAAATAAAAACTGCGGCACTCTGTTCTCCTCAGTTCGTCATAATGGTGAGTGTGCCTCCTATGATGCCTACTCACTCAGTGAAAGCAGTGAAAAATAATAGGGGAAAATTAACCGCAGGCAGGTGTGGGCGTCGTGCGAGGTCACCCGGTCGCTGGTCTCCTCAATCGCCCCCAGACGTGAATTAGTTGTGCCGTCAAGACGTTGCGCACCAGGATCAGCAGCCGCCCCTAATGCTTTAATGTTTGAATTTTTCAAGGCGAGATGCATATAACCACCTGTTTGTTAGCACTGCAACAGATGCTCAGTGAGAACAGCAGAGTTTATGAAACATTTGGTGGACACGCGTATTTTTTGCACCATAATGTTTAGCTATGCGTTTTCACCGTGTCTATTCCCTTGGGTGAAAAAAAAAAGGTCTAAGAAGAAAAACTCCGAGTAATTCGCCCGCAGCAGTTAACCGACGGCCAATTTATGATATCCTGCTACGCGGTCTTGTGTTGGCGCGCTCTGCAAAGCTCACATAGAACACATTAACGATGGTGGCGAATACTCGACAGTGCCAACTACACTGCTGACATGACGCATATGGCTGCGGGCCACATCAAAGTATTCTCTTCGTTCAGCAACTGAACGCCGGAGCTTCGTTCCAGGAATAATATGATGAAATTAAAACCCGGAGGAGGTGCTAAAGCAACGCCGTGAAGGCTGAAACGCACATAAGATGTACGGTCATTACGACTAAACTTTCACGCGATAATCATTGGGTGAGCATTAAATTATCCCTCCCTCGGCATGACAAAATAGTCCGCCAGGATAAATTGATGCACATTTGTTACCCTTCCTTCAGTGTGAAATATGCAACACCTATTAGCACGCACTGAAGTCACGTGTTTATCTGGCATGAGCTTGAAACGATGGAAATCTACGAAGAGGCTGCCATCATGTCGAAACGACTTGTTGACATTTTTAGAATCTTTACTTTTAATACTTTGAGCAAAGCAATGTTCAACAGCAGGGGTCAGTTGATGGCTCCCTGCTGCGAGCTATTGTGTGAAATATCTTTGGTGTCGGAGCTGGTTCGAGCAATGCCTGTTGCGGCTTCACGGCCTGTGAGGAATGCGCGCACGTAACCAAAGACATTTTCTTCGCCGATAAGAACTTTTATGCCTTAAGTAATCCCCTTGTGGGAGACGGATGAGATGTTATTCTCCTCTGAGAATACTGGCGAGGACTTTTCGGAAGAGCAGGAAGGCATCTGGGGCCGAAAGCCCCGGATAAAAGTCAACGATTATAAGAAGGTAGTGATCGTTGTCTTAGATATAATTTTGGAGGCCGGTCTGGATGACAAGTTCATTGAGTTTTCATAAACATAATGCTATGATGACAGAGTGGCGGGCATCATTGTACAGTCTCTTTCCGGGGGCTTGTTAATAGTGATAATCCCAGTATGTCCTGAAAGTTACGCTACTATTTCCAATACTTCATGATTCAAATAATCGGTAATGGCGTCCATATGGGCATGGCTGTGCGAACGCGGCACAGTTAAAAGACATGGGTCTGGTCTCAGGACCTCTCCAATCGGTTGAGTTGTCGCTATGCCAAAAGTAGTGGAAATGTCCACAATCGAGCAGCTGGGCCACCTGGCCAGCATCTCAGGCACTAATGGAGCAAACAAGCTTAGTCCCGACAATGGCGAATTTTATTCGGAATATTCTCAATGTAAGAGACCCAGCCGGAGGTTGAAAAGCAGCGGGAAACATTGCGTCTATAGTGTGCAGTCTTGGTCCGGCCGCAGAAGACGACAGCCCCAGCACGCCTGCCAAGCACGCGCAGACTGGATTTCGAGGCTGCCTAAGTGCATGCCGTGGCACGCTGTCCCGTTTACGCCTGGCTGATCGCGACCAGCCAGATATATTTGTGGAGGCCCGCCGACGACTAGCGTCAGGTGAATCATGTGTAGATTTCGCTAATCGAGCAAATAGGGCAATGTCCAAAAATTATGCATGGGCACCAATTAAATGCTTAATAGTTAACAGTAATAAAACGAAGGCTGTTTTTTTCAACCGCGCCATACACATGTGCAGTTCCCTCCTATTTTGTTAAATAACTCTGAAATTAAAGTGGTCACAAACTTCAAATTTCTGGGCGTACTCTTTTCAGAAATCATGACAGGGATCACCACATGAACTATGTTATTAATAAACTATCTAGGACAACCGGCATTATACGCCACCACTGCCACTTCTTCACTACCTCTTCTAACATATTCATATATAGTTCTTTATTTTCTTATTTATTAACGTACGCGTTTCTTGTGTCGTCAACAACAGCTGGAAACAATAGTAAACTTTCCGTCTTACAAGAAAGAGTTTTAGGCCGAGCCTGTAAAGTCCCTTATCGCTCTCATTCTGCACGATTATTCAAGAAGCACCACATAATTCAGATTTCGTCCATGTATGTCTGCAAGCTATGTCGTATGTATAAACTCTGTTCACTTAAAAATAATGATGCCATAACAAGCTTAGCCGGCCTTGCAAAACAAACTATGTCATATGCAGAACAAACTATGGAAATCAAAGGCGGAAATTTGCACTGTACATACTTCTAAAGCGCGTAATAAAAGAAACTAACATTGACATATCTGGTATATCACCAAAAGAAATGCGTGAAATGTTTGTATAATGATTCCATACAGTGACTTTTTTTTGCCGAATTATTTGGATGATTTCCAGTTTCTAGCGAGTTTGCTTAACTCATGAATGTGTTCTCTCGAAGTGCATTATACTTCCTTAGCCGCAAGGTTCTAAGCTGCCCCGTGAGCTAGGGGGCTCAGGGCTCCTCAAGCTGCTTCTCACAGGTCTTACGTGCCCTCCTCGTAACTTTTTTTGTTGCGGAAAAAAAATTGATTTGATTTGATAATTGATGATATTGTGACGAAGACGAAGCTGGCAGTGGCGCGGGACGGAGCGCCCGGGCTAGGCCAGCGGCCATTAAATCATCACATAGCCATCGTTCACCACGTCTCATTCTTCGGCTGGCCGCCGCGTAACATTTGGTGTGAGGTGCTGGGGTCCCTTCATCGCCATCCTGGTCACGGAGCTTCAGCGTCCTGGGCCTGCCGTGGACGTCGGCCGTGAGTACCTGGTCAGCGCCGCACGGCTGTGCCCCAGCCCGCCCGACCTGAACCGACCTCGCCGCTCACCCCAGCCGCGTCCCCCGCCCGGACCACAAGACACGGCGACACAAGACCCCACCGACCCGAGATCTCACCGACCCGAGAACTCACCTACCCGAGACCCCACCGACCCGAGACCCGACCTACCCGAGACCCAAGACCCACACGTGAATACACCGCTCCCCTGCCCCTGCCGTCCGGTGCGTCCACGGACCTCGGCCGTCAGCTCCTGGCACCCTCTAGCCCGGATGCTTCGTGGACCGGGACTCATTCTCTCATCTTTCTCATCGTGGCGGCCAGCACTGCACCATTTTTTACATATTGTTCAACCCCCCACTCAAGACCATCGCCATTTCGCCGTCTGTTCGTCACCGATCGGGACGATCGCTCGGAGGCCCCGGGTAGTGTGACGAAGACGAAGCTGGCAGTGGCGCGGGACGGAGCGCCCGCGCTAGGCCAGCGGCCATTAAATCATCTCATAGCCATCGTTCACCACGTCTCATTCTTCGGCTGGCCGCCGTGTAACAATATTCACGCGCATCCAGAAGTTTGGTGGCTGAACCTGCGATAGTGTCATTACTGGCCTGTGAAAACTATGAAATTTCCCTTTATTCTTAAAGCGCCTTTTTCTCAATCGTGCCCACGCTTCAGAGCGACAGTGAACACAACATTCCAGCCTCTCAGAGGGAAATATTCAGGCTAGACGTAATGCACTAATGTGCAGGTGAGCCGGGAGGGTAAGGTACGTTTACACAAGTCAGACACAACCTGCAATACATAGACAAAAGCATGTATATAAAGCACGGCATGCAGTGCTGGTCTGCGGCTGTTGTCCTTAGCTGTTTACCCAGACTCTGATATGTACCCATTTGTCGGGGTGCTGGAGGGCAGACACCGCGGGCTCATGAGGTGGCAGGCGTGAGAGGCGACGGAGACGTTACAGGAGCGGAGGCATTCATGAGCAGGGCTTACACGATGGAAGGTAGGCGGGGTCTCGAGCTCCCGGCAGTGGTAGGCCTAGCGAAGCTGCTGATGCAAGCGCAGAGCAGGAGCAGAGAACGAAGACGCGAAGTCTGTAGTCAATAAATTTGTGGAGACAAATCGCAGACACAAGTCGTCGATGGGATGTCCGCAAATGTATTTGGCTGGACGCGCTCAACCAGGCGGGAACGGGACAGCGTGCCGCTGGCATGCAGTTAAGCAGCCACGAAACCCAGTCTGCGCGTGATTGGCAGGCGTGCTGGGGCTGTATTCGTCTTCTGCGGCCTGACATTGATGGCACACTATACGTCCATTTCGCGACACAAAATTCATGCCAGGCTCTCAAATCTCTTCAGGGGGCGTCCATGGTAGAGAGAGGGTGTGATAGATGGTCCTTGGCCATCACAAAATGAACAAGGGAGGGGAAAACCTTAGGTTGCTTGAGCCAACGTTTCGACAAGAGGACTTGTCTTCGTCTGGGCACAGCGTTCATCATTGGCAGGGATTAAATAGGGCCTTCGCTCCGAGGAGGAAGGCCCCGGGTGGGGGCAGGAAAGTGGTGTGAGAGGGGATGCGTGTCAGGAAGGGGAGGGAGGTGAATCTTGATTCGTTTAGCTGCTATAGTGGAAAAACTTATATCCGGGGGGTGTGTAATGAACAAAGGCTTTGAAGGGGCTGCGACGGGGGGAGGCGCTGGGTGGACCTGTAAAACTCAGATAAGAGGGTTAGTCAGCGTGGCACAGGGAAATGAGAACAAGGCAAACAAAATAGGCTGGCACTGGAAGGAGAAAGAAACGAGGGGCATTTCTAAGGAAAGACAAGGCAGGGGGGAGGCGGGAATGGCTCGGGTTCAGAGAAAGCCAAAAGGAGGGGGCGGAGGGGGTAACAGGAATGTCATGGTTTCCGAGAACTGATAGTAGGGGATTAGGGGAAAAGAAGATGAAAAAAAAAAGAATAGCGAACAAAGTTAGAGGGTGAGAAGGCCGGAAATGTGGTGGAAGATATGATGTGGGAAGGGTGCAAAGAGCGATGATATATTTATGCGAGGTTCTAGGAAATGGTCTGACCACGTGCAAGACATTTGTTAATTTAAAATTATTCTAACCCTCGAATGTACCTGAGAGATTCCAGGTTTCCTCTGGACATGTGAATCCCTGTTGGTTGCGGTGTTTTAAATTTGTGGATTAGGAATGCTTCTCTGTATTTTCTGTCCCTAGTCGATTTGAAGCCTGACTGAAGAATGAACAATTTGAGTTCATCGAATTTGTGATGGCGTTGGCTAAAATGGGTCGACACTGCCTTCTGTTCATTCCGTGTTGTGTCAGCCCGGTGCCTGTTTAATCTGGCACTCATCGTTTGCCCGGTTTCTGCGATATATTGTTTCTGGTAGAAGGAGCACTGGAGCATGTAGATAATCCCTTATAAAAATGGTCTATAGACTTTCTATAGACTTTTTATAGACTCTATAGCCATCCTATAGACTTTTCCTTTTGTCTATAGACAGTCTATAGAAAATCTATAGACTAAAGTCTATAGCTGCTTCAATTTCCTTTTGTCTATAGACGGTCTATAGACTCTCTATAGACTAAGGTCTATAGCCGCCTCAACTTCCTTTCGTCTATAGACTGTCTATAGACCCTCTATAGACTAAGGTCTATAGCCGCCTCAATGTCCTTTCGTCTATAGACTGTCTATAGACCCTCTATAGACTAAGCTCTATAGCTGCCTGAATTTCCGCTCGTCTATAGACTGTCTATAGACTCTCTATAGACTAAGGTCTATAGCTGCCTCAATTTCCTTTCGTCTATAGACTGTCTATAGACTAATGTCTATAACTGCTTCAATTTCCTTTCGTCTATAGACGGTCTATAGACTCGCTATAGACTAAGGTCTATAGCTGCCTCAATTTCCTTTTGTCTATAGACTGTCTTAGACTAAAGTCTATAACTGCTTCAACTTCCTTTCGTCTATACACGGTCTATAGACTAAGGTCTATAGCTGTCACAATTTACTTTCGTCTATAGACGGCCTATAGGCTCTCTATAGACTACGGTCTATAGCTGCTTCAATTTCCTTTCGTCTATAGACGGTCTATAGACTCTCCATAGACTACGGTCTATAGCGGCTTCAATTTCCTTTCGTCTATAGACGGTCTATAGACGGTCTATAGACTGTCTACAGACTACAGTCTACAACTACCTCAATTTCCTTTCGTCTATAGACTGTACACTATAGATAGTCAACTGCCTATAGACCAGTCTATAACAATCGTAATTTTATCTAACAATGTTCGATACCCTGACCTTCGACTAAGTCCAGAACAATGTCAATTTCTTTTTGCACTGTATGTTGAGGGGACCTGCATCTAGTGACCGTAACTATGTCGGGATTCCCCCTCCTCCTTCGCTATTACGGAAATTAAAATGTATTGCGTAAGGCCATTACAACACCCTCCTGTATATTGTTTTCAGGAGCCTTGACAAGCTCCTTTTCGTTATACCGTGACGTATATTGTCAATACAATTAAATATTTAATGCTAACAAGTAAGCCGAGGAAAAGCAGCCGTTCTTGAAGTAAGGGCGCCCGCAAGCAGTACTACATCGAACGAATACGCTGTCCCTTAAAGGAATCTGCTCGACAAAATTTCATTCCATCTTTCAATCGTTACTGTCCAACGTGCTGAAATCAGAAACATTTTATCAACGGATCTACATTTCTCTTTAAAACGTCCTGAAAATAAAGGGGGAAATACGGGTGTGAGCATTCAAGGAAGCGCCCATCCCTTAGAAACATCTTAGATTAATCTCAAAGAGCCTGGTCCTCTCTGCGATTAACATCTGCCATTTCTACCTTTGCAGTTTGTATTCACGTGAATAAGTGCTGCGACGCAACAATCACAAAGCCAGTATTTTTTCGTTCCTACCCTTGCAACTGTTGCTTCGGAGCCGATGACACGCTGATGTGGCGCATATCAGTTCTCTAAACACGAACACACGCAAAAAAGACGTTATGCTACGTAACCTTATAATTATTATTTGAGAATTGTACCACATACTATTCGGTGGGAGATGCGGCGCGTATACCGACAAGAAGTTAGATTTCGGTTCTGTTTTCACGAAAACAATAAAATTTTTAGAGGGTAAGCGAAGAATTTAAGCTTATAAACCGGTTGCCTTCTGTGGTCTTGGATATCAGATCAAGCTGAGCACGGCAAGAGTGCGAGCGATAAAGATACGACCGTGAAATGGGTTTCTGTTTCACGTTTTACCCATTTTACCGCGAGACGGCGAAAAATCATTCGGGCTGCAAACAACCCTGTGCGTGGCTGCATCAATGGCGTTGGCGTGTTTTTCACGGATTACGTTTTCTTCAAAATCCAGCTTCATCGTCCGCTTACGGTAAGTCTACACGTTTATATTTTATTCATTTGGTCTCCTAAACCACTCTAAGCAGAGCTATGTGTGCAGAGCAGATTATGTGCGCAGTTAAAAACGTCCTATCTTCGTTTCTAAGGCGGAAGCCATCGGGCTCTCGACTAATGCCGCTTATCTCTGTGCCGCTGTCATTACTAACGCGCGGAAAGGCAGTCTGTGCGATGCCCTTGATGATAAGCCGCTCCTCGCGAGCTGTCTACTAGATTTTTCGTGTTTCAAGGTAGATGCGCGGCCAGAAATGTCGTTTAGCCTGTGAATGACGGCCGAAATGGAACTGTGTTTTAGTTAGCGCCGTGTGAGCTCAGTTTACTTTGTACCTCCGAAAACGTACTTACGTACAGTCTCGTTCAGTGGTGGATTACATTTATTTTCTTATCTTTGTGTTATCGCCTGTCTGGACCATGGAGTGCTGTTCTTTTGGAGGTGTGCATTGCTTGCTACGTATGGACGCTCGCTCGGTGCGCGTCGTGGACGCCGACGTTTCAGCAAAGGTGTCTTGTAAGGCTATAGACTGGAGCCCGAGACGTTTGTCAAAGTTGTAGTCAAGCGGCGCTGGAGGAATGCTTGTAGTGTGATGGGTGAATACAATTCGTTGCCGGCGCGAATGGCCGGCGTGCTCAAACACCGCGAAGAACCCACGAGCACCATCCCATCTCCCCTTCGTTGCACACGTATGGATTCGTCCGTGTCTGTCATCAGAGCCGTTGGCCGCCGCCGCTGGCTTGCGGGCACTTCATTTTGAAAGCTGGGTAAAGGTCGGCTCGACAAGAGGTGGCTTACATTTCGTTCCGAGTGGTTCGTTCATGAATCCTGCTCACGCGTGCACAGATTTCTCGAATACCATTTGCGCTAGAGGCAAAGTATGTGTTTCTGATTTCAGACTGCTACGTTACGAAAGCGCCGATGTGACTCGCCGCTTATTTGCGCCTAAAATTAAATTAAGCTCTCGTGTTATTATAGCTGCGCCTGTAATTGTTTCATTGAAATACTTCCGACTTTGAGCACGTTCAATGATTTCGCTGATTTTTCTAGCAGCGTTGGGTTAGGCTACCTCCATGCAATAAACACACCTCTTTACTGCGCTGTTGGGGCTGCACTTGAAGGAAAAACTAAGTGAATTTCAGACGGCATTTTATCGTGACAGTAATTTGCTGTCTCAACCTCGCGACTGCTTTTGAAACGGCGCAGCTGCAGCCTCTCTGTGCTGTATCAGTATTCTGAATAATGAGCGCGGCATGGAAGCGCTGCAACCCGCTTGTTTCTAAGAGCGCGCGCAGATGTACGAGTATGCTGTTCCGTCTTTGTGCTTCAAGTTATAGGCGCAAATCTGTGGTGAACTGGTTGCTTCTCCCTGCTGGTTTTGTATAGCTTGTGCCCGTTTGAGTATCAGCTTAAGTACACTCGGCCAAATCTTTAACTGGCTCAGGTGTTGCATCGCTAAATGCCCCTTGTAAAAAGGTGCCTTTTGGCTACACTGCTGGCATATTCATGTTGTAATTTAACGCGTGAGATGGAATTTCATAGTTTCTTTTTCTTAATATAATGTTTGAGTGGAGTACTTGCGTGTTTAGATCAAAGGTATCAAAATATTCATCGTCTGCCGCGATACGAAGAGCCGAAACAAGCGGAATACGAAGCAATGGTTCTGGTGGCGCATTTGCACTAATCTGGCTAAACGACTTGTCCGCCATGAAAGGAGTGGTACTTTGCCCAGAGAATGAGGCCATATGGACCAGATCCATTTCTGCGTATGCCGCTTGTTTCAGCTGTTCGTAGTGGCAGACGAATGTTTCTGATAATGTTGATCTAAACACGCAAGTACTGCACTCAAACATTATATGAACAAAAAGGAACCACGAAATGACATTTCACTCGTTAAATTACAGCATGAATATGCCAGCAGTGTAGCCGAAAGGCACCTTTTTTACAAGGTGCATTTAGCGATGCAACACCCGAGCCAGTTAAAAATTTGGCCGGGTGCACCAGGCTTCACGCAGGGTATTTTGAAGCGCTTCTTCTATAGCGGTTATAAGAATAAATGCTGCAATATTCTCCTTCTTGGATCTCTGTGTGAGGTGCACTGAATCTGTATTTTATGGAGGTGGCAATCTTAACAGCTCCTTGCGAGTCAATGCAGATATGTGGCACAATTGTTCGAAGTCTTCTGTTACAAATAATGTAAAAGGATTGCCATAAAGAGGTCAGTATTGGCTTTATCAGTATTGCCATACAGAAATCAGTATCAGTACTGGATTCAGAGTAGAGTGCTCCAGGGATTAGGGGTCTTTGTTACAATGTTTTATGAAGACGCATATAATCTTTCGTGTATTTACTGATATGATTGAGCCGGCGTGATAGCTCAGTGGATGTCATATTCGTATGGCGACCTGAAAGATGCAGGTTCGATTCCGGCCTAGGCGGTCGCATTTTAATAGAGGCAAAATGCTAAAGGCCTGTGTACTCTGCACAGGTGGCCGAAATTATTCCCCAGCCTTTCACTTCAGCGTCTCGTAGCCTGTGTCGCCTTGGGTTTTTGAACCCCATAAAACCAAACCAAAAGATCAAGATTGCCTTTCTAGAATGGCATAGCCAGGATATGCCTTCCATTGTAAAGCACATGTGTAGAGATGGAATAGGAATTTTTTTTGTCAGTTCCTCTTATATTATTTTTTTCCTTTGTGCTGTACAGGTAAACATGCCCGGACGATTTACTGCAGACAACAGGCCGCAAGAATGCTTCTGAGGAAACTAGCCGGACTGTTACTTTCAACTTTTATATTACTGTGGTGCATTCTTATGGTGCATGTATTGCATATTCCCAGCCTGGATAGCTTGGAAATAAACTAAATGTGTAAGTATATTGATTGTTTCATGTGTGAACTCTGTCTGGTGACCTTTTTCAATTATTGTAGACAGTCTATATGCAGTCCATAGATAAAGGTCTACTAATAGCTTAGTAGACAGCGGTCTATAGACTGTCTATAGACGAAGGTCTATAGCACTGCCAGGCCACACACCTATGGAATGTCTATAGACAGTCTATAGACATATGTCTACTGGACCAGTAGACTTTTGTCTGTAGACTGTCTATAGGCGGTAATCTACAGGAAGTCTATGGCCATAAGTCTATAGGTCGTCTATAGTCCGTCTATAGACAAGTGTCTATAGACGGTCTATAGACAGCTCTATAGGAAATGTATGACCATAAGTCTATAGATCGTCTATAGACTGTCTATAGACCTGTGTCTATAGACTTCCTATAGACCTATAGACTTTCAGTAGACATTTGTCTATAGACTGTCTATAGACAAAAGTCTACTAAAAGTGTATGGCCATAAATCTATAGACTGTCTATAGACCAGTCTAAAGGATTTGTCTATGGACAGTCTATAGACTTCATAGACTAAAGTCTATAGACAGTCCATGGACTTTCTATAGAAATTTTTATAAGGGATATTGGAGAATGTGCAGTCAAAACTGGTCTTTATGTCGAAACTGAAATCGCTTGCCGTACTTTTAACCGTAGTGTCCCTTTCTAAAAATTTGCATGTGTTGCATATAGGTGGCGAGCATGAAGTTACTGTCGGTGGTGGTTTCTTACCGAGCCTAGCATGCACCAGAATGCCCTTCAGATTTGTGTTGCGTCTGTATGCTACCCTTGATGCGTCGGGAAATATTTTCTTGAGACGGTCGTTACCAGTTAAAATGGGGTTGTATTTCCGCAGAATATTGTTTGTTTGCAAGCCCGTTTGAGTATTTCGTTATAAGTGCCGGAGGTCGTTGACTGTTAGCTTTTGTTCGTTTTTTAAGAACTACATCTCGTTTCAAAGTGGTTGCTCGTTGGAACGCATTATTGAGGGTTGTCTGTGGATGGTTTCTGGTGATTAGTGTGTTTTTTAGCGAGTGTAGGTGTTTCAGGTAGTCATCGTCGTCGCTACATATTCTTCTTAGTCTCGTTGCCTGTCCTACGAATATACCTTGTTTGCAGTGTCTTGGATGATGGCTAGTGAAATCTAAGTATTGCTGTCGGTCTGTAGGCTTCCTGTAAAGTGCGGTTTTGAGCTTGCTATTTTCTAAATGGACAGTGGTGTCAAGGAAATTGACTTGCGTTTTCGAAGAGTTGAAGGTGAATTTAATGCTGGAGTGGCATGAAGTGAAATGTGTGACGAATGCCTTCAGGGTCTCAGCTCCATGCTCCCATATCATGAAAATGGCGTCTATGTAACGCAGGTATATAAGTGGTTTTTTTGGAAATTAATTTAGAAGTTTATATTCTAGTAGCCCCCTAAAAATGTTCGCGTAGGTAAGTGCGAAGGGAGTGCCCGTATTTCTTCCAAATACTTGAAGGTAGTAAGAAGAATCGAATTCAAAGAAGTTGAGTGTTAGTACCAATTCAAGTAGCGTGAGGTATACTTCAGTTTCGTGCGGGTGAGGACTTTGAGTTAGAATTATGGAGAGCGCGTCGATACCTTCATTTAAGGGAATATTTGTGTACAAAGCGGTGACGTCAAGTGTGACAAGTGTGCTATCTGCTGGAATAATGTAAGCGTCATTCAGAGGCTCTATTATGCGGAGAAAGTGCGGTGTATCCTCGACAAATTAAGGGAGGTGGGTGGGAATATCTGCAAGATAGTTTTTCAGAAAAATTGATAAGTTCTCTGTGGGCGTGTTATTGTTTGAAATGATATCCGGGGATATCTGCGGTAAACAAGTCTTCTGCGGAAAACTTATGGATTTTGGGAAGTAGGTAAAAGCGTCCTACCAGTTTGTTTAGCGGATTTAAGATGTGTTAGTCGGACTGCGTGATTAGTTCCCTTGATAATAAGTTTGCCAGTTTGTTCAGAATCAATTTGCAGAACTCTGAAGTGGGAGCTGAATCTAATTTCCTATAATGACAAGCGTTGTTGAGTTGCCTAAAAGCTTCTTTTTTTGTATTTTTCGGCCGGCAGGATACCTATGCTACCTCCTTTATCTGCAGGCTTAATGACTTCGTGTGGTCAAGTCTTTACACGACGACATCGCAGCCGCTTTCGGCAACCGGGCGAACAGCGGGGAAATCCGCCGGCTGTTCGCTTGTACAAACTGGCACCATCCTCTGATGATCCCGTCCAGCACTTCTCACTCTTTGTACGCGGCCATGTCGGATGCCTTTTAGCATGTGGGCAACTATACGAGTGTCTGACACGAGGGAGTCGACTTTCTTGCCTAGATTTACTAAGTCCTGAATTTAGCACACATAGTACTGCGTCCGTGCGCGGCACGCGATCTCCTTGTTAGCAGAAGCTGTACGCCGGCCGTATTACCGAACAGATCATGGAGCTTCTGCTTGTAGGTTTTCCTACCGGTGAGCCCGACCTCATGAGTCCCAAGCCACACCTTTGCCGTATGTATTAGGTCGATCACATTGGCCAGTTTAAGGATCGGGTCTCATGTGCACTGTCGTGTTCTTACAAGGCGAGGCAGTCCTTCATGTCGGCACTGCTCCGCATAATATCCCGAGTGGGCGTGGGTACGCGGTGATGGCGATAAGGGTGGCAGGAGACGTTTGGTCTTAGATGTGGTACTTGTATTTTTTGTTTGTTACCGCCCTCCTTCAAATAATGTTCGTCTGTTCCTTTCTTTTTAGGCTTCTTTTTGAATTGGTGAGTGAAAAAAATACGCACTAATTATAGGCAGTGACTTCAACATCAACATATTAGCTGATACCAGTGCTAAGACAGAACTAGAATCATTGCTAAACTGTCATAACGTCACTCACGCAAATCACCCCACAATCAGTAATACTTCTAGATCTGTTTTTAAGCAATTCAGATCCTTCTCTTGTTAGAGCTGGCACTTTAAATAACAATATTAGCATCCACTTGCCTATATTTTTATTCGTCACACACCTTCATAACACACCTATCCAACTGCGTTCGGAATATTCATACAGACTCATAACTCCTGAAACGCTATCTGCTTTTAGAGACTGCTTACGCAGAGTAAGCTGAATCGATGTATTTGCAGAGAGCCACCGCAACTTAGGATGCAATTTATTTATGAAAATTTTCTCAAATATATTTTTCGTGTTTCCCGATCAATACGTTTAAAACATGCAAAAAAGTCGGAAACCATGGGTAAATAAAGAAAGCCTCAAGCTTATAAAACATCGCGATAAACTGTTCAAGAGATTTATAGTCAGTAAATCTCCCGAAGAACTCAAGGAATTCAACAAGTACAGAAATTTTGTCCCTAAACACATTCGTGATGCAAAAAAGCAGTGTTATTCTAATCTGTTCAAGTCAACACAAGGGCGCACAGACAATGTTTGAAAGGCACTTAACACTGTTATTAATAGTGGACCAGAAGGAGTAACTCATATAGTTAAGGATAGGATGGAAATTGAAGGCACTGAGTTAGCGAATGGATTAAATGACTTCTTTCTGTCATTCATAATTGCTAGCGCTTAGTGAACACACGGGACAAGAACACAAATACACAGGACAGACGCGTCTGTCCTGTGTATTTGTTTTCTTGTCCCGTGTATTCACTAAGCGCTAGCAATTATTAATCCAAATGCTTTCCAACTAGCCCAAGTTTCCGCCTTAATAAGTGCTCTTTCTGTCAGTTGGCATCCATAGCACCAGCACTGCTGACCTAAAATATATATTATTGACCGAAGTAATTCAAACATATTTCTAGAGCCAGTCTCTAATAGTGAGGGGTTAGCCACATTTTTAGCTTTGAGCAATAGTAGAGCCACGGACGCGGGAAATATTCAAATGAAGCCTGTAAAACATGTAATTGATTTACTAGCACCTTTTGTTATCCATATTTTCAATAAGCGGCCGGTCGGTTTGGTCAGGACCAGTTGGGGTTCAGCCGGCGGCCGAGTCCGGGTCCACTCGACCAACGACGAAGGCGAGCAGAAGGCGGCGATGCTCTACGGTCCAGAATGACGATGAGGAAACCGCACGTCCCACCGAGTGTTACGAGGTGGCAAGCCAAGAAACAGAATGACATCATGATTGATGAAATTGATTTTTTTGCTGCATGCCTAGCGCGAGCGCTCCGTCCCGCACCGCAGCCCACTTCTTCTTCATCTGCTTTCTAACACTATGAACATATTTTTAGTAGTAAATGGAAACTGAGGCAGTCTGTTAACCTCAGTCCGTCATAATGGTGAGTGTGCCTGCTATGATGCCTACTCATTCAGTGAAAGCAGTGGCAAATAATGGGGGAAAATTAACCGCAGGCAGGTGTGGGTGTCCGAAGTCACCTGATCGCTGGTCTCCTCAATCGCTCCCAGATGTGAATTGGTTGTTCCGTCAAGATGTTGCCCGCCAGGGTCAGCAGCCGCCCATAACACTTTAATGTCTGAATTTCCAAGAAGAATTACATATCACCAGCTGTTAGTTAGCAGTGCAACAGATGCTCGCTGAGAACAGAACAGATTATAAAACATTTGGTGGACACGCGTTTTTTTTGCACCATAATTTTTAGCTATGCGTTTGCATCGTGTCTATTCACTTGGGAGAAAAAAATGGTCTAAGAAGAAAAACGCCGAGTAGTTCGCCCGCAGCAAAGTTAACCGACGGCAAATTTATGATATCCTGCTACGTGGTGATATCCTGCTACGTGACTACCGTCGTCTAAATGCGCTAACAAAGATAGAAGTATACCCGTTACCTCGCATTGACGACGTAGTCGATTGTCTGTATTCGGCGCCATATTTCTCCTCTGTTGATTTGCGGTCTGGTTATTGGCAAATTCCCCTGCATCCATCCGACCGTGAGAAGACTGCCTTCGTAACCCCAGATGGTTTGTACGAATTTATTGTAATGCCATTTGGATTATGCAATGCCCCCGCAATGTTCGAGCGATTCATAGACAAGATCCTTCATGGCTTAAAATGGGAAATCTGCATGTGTTACCTGGATGATGTCATCATTTTCGGCAAGACTTTCTAAGAGCACAATGAAAGACTCCATATTGTTCTCCATTGCATCGGATCGGCGGGACTGATTTTGAACTCCTAGAAGTGCCATTTTGGGGACCGGAAAGCTCTAGTTCTTGGCTTCCTCATCAACCAGGATGGTATCAGGCCGGATTCGCAGAAGATCGCTGCAGTACGGGATTCCGAGCCTCCACGCACCCTGAAAACCCTTTGGAGCTTTCTCGGGCTCTCTTCATATTTTCGTCGCTTCATTTCTGACTTTGCGCAGATTGCCCACCCCCTAATTTCTCTTCTGCATAAGGATTCGCACTTTGTGTGGACCCCAGAGTGCGACTCCTCCTTTCATCAGCTGAAATCTTCTCTCACGTCAGCACCGCTCCTGCAGCACTTCGACCCTTCTGCTCGGACAGAGATCCACACTGACGCCAGTGGCGTCTGTCTTGGGGCGGTGCTTGTCCATCTGCACGGTTGGGCTGAAGACGACGTTTGCCTATGCCAGCCGCAGGTTAACAAAATGTGTGCGCAACTACACTGTCACCGAATTGGAGTGCCTCGCCGTTGTGTTCGCCGTGCACAAGTTCCGACCGTATCTGTATGGACGCCACTTCACCATTGTTACGGACCATCATTCTCTCTGCTTGCTCATCGGACTTCGCGATCCATCTGGTCGTCTGGCGCGCTGGGTATTGCGCCTACAAGAATATAACTTTGCTGTTTGCTACAAAAGTGGGCGCCATCATAGTGATGCAGACTGCTTGTCACGCCACCCGTTGCCAACCTCAGCCCATGATGAAGACGGTTTCGAAGAGTGTTTAGCTTCGTGCGAGGCGACGTTCCCCAGTATGACGACCTTTAGCCGAGAGCAACGTAGGGACCTTTCACTGCAGCCCCTTATAGAAGCAGCAGAGCAGAAGGAGGAGTAGATTCAACCCCATTTATTATCAAAGATGGTATTGTCACGACCAGAGGAGCCGTGAAGGTAGGCGTCGGGAAGAACCCAAGACTGGGAGCCTTCTTTTAATTATAGAGCCAGCTTCCACGACACCGAACAGAACAAGCGCGCCGCGAGAGCCCACCGCCGCTTCGTCGTCGTCTTCGATTCAGCGCGGATGCCGCGCGGCGCGTTAGGCGCGTGGCATTATTCCCCCCCG
The DNA here is from genome assembly GCF_055824585.1 of Amblyomma mixtum. Taxonomy (NCBI): domain Eukaryota; kingdom Metazoa; phylum Arthropoda; class Arachnida; order Ixodida; family Ixodidae; genus Amblyomma; species Amblyomma mixtum. The sequence continues at coordinate 15,624,209 of NC_143020.1, forward strand.
CGAAAGCAAATATCGTCTCGATGTGGAATGGGATATGTACAGTGAGAAGAGGAGGAGCAAAAACATGAATAGGGGTGAGGTGAACTATAAAATGTGCGCTAGATGAGATGCGGCGAGAGTCAAGTTCACACGTGGGGTAAGGGGAAAAAGGTAAGAAACACAGCGTGAACACAGCGCTCAGTCACGCGAAAAGTACGGCTTTAAGCTCACTACATGCACGATTTCAGGCCGTTGACGCTGAGGGCCGACGATCACAGTTCCATGGGGGACAACTTCGTAGTTGACGCTGTTCAGGCGGCGCAGGACTCTACGGGCCGAAATATCTATTTATAAGCTTTTCGCACAATCCCTTGCGGCGCACGGGTGTCCGCACCCACAAGTGGTCGCCCGGCTCGTAGTGCACGTCCCTGTGCCGAAGGTTATAATGTCGGGCATCGGCGGATTGCTGGTCCTTGATATGCAAGCTGGCCAACTGACGGGCCTGCTCTGCTTGTTCCACGAAGCGGCCTGCTTGAGGGGGGAGCTCTGCGTCGCCGTACGGCAGCATGGCGTCGCGCATCATCCGGACCTCTCTGCCATACACGAGACGGAACGGGGTGAACTGGGTGGTTTCCTACGTCGCGGTATTAAATGCGAAGGTGACGTACGGCAAGACCTCGTCCCAGGTTTTGTGTTCAACCCCGACGTACATCGAGATCATGTCCGCCAATGTTTTGTTGAGCCGTTCCGTTAGACCATTGGTTTGGGGATGATACGCTGTTGTTGGTCGATGAGCAGTATGGCTAAGCGTTAAGATGTCTCGTAGGAGTCGGGCCGTAAACGCCTTGCCTCGGTCAGTACTGATGGCCGATGGGGCGCCGTGTCTAAGCATGATGTCGTGCATAAAGAAGTGGGCAACTTCGGCGGCAGTACATCGCGCAAGGGCCTTCGCTTCAGCGTAGCTGGTCAAGTAGTCTGTGGCGACTACGATCCACTTGTGGCCGGTCGACGAGAGAGGAAATGGCCCCAGAAGGTCCATGCCGACTTTGTCGAATGGTATTTGTGGCGGCTCAATGCACTGAAGCAGTCCAGGAGGCTTGAGCGCGGGTTTTTTTCCGCCGCTGGCATTGCCGGCATGTCCGGACATAATGCTTGACACTTGAAGTTAGGTTGGGCCAGTAATAGTTCTTCCGGATTCGGAATAAGGTGCGTGTAACTCCAAGGTGGCCGGAAGTCGGTTCATCATGGCAGGCAAGGAGGACTTCATCCCGTAGATCAGACGGTACGAAGAGCAGGTAAGTTGTCGGACTTGAAGTAGAGTTCTTTTTATAAAGCACCCCTCTCCACAGGCAGAACGATGATAGTCCACGAGCTAGGTATCGTGGTATTTCAGGGCGCCCACCTTCGAGATGTTCGATGAGCAGACGCAGCTCGGCGTTGGCACGCTGTCTGGGAACGAGCTCAGACGTGCTGACCGCTCCAAGAAAGCTATCATCATCTGTGGTGTCTTCTTGGGGAGGTTCGACAGGAGCGCGTGACAAGCTGTCAGCGTCGGTGTGCTTCCGGCCTGACTTGTAGGTGACGGTGAGTTCAGATTCCTGCAGGCGTAATGCCCAACGTGCTAGGCGGCCGCAAGGGTCCTTTAAATTTTTCAGCCAGCACAGCGAGTGGTGGTCGGTGACGATACAAAACGGTCTACCGTACAGGTATGGGCTGAACTTAGCGGCGGCCCAGAGTACCGCCAAACATTCTTTCTCCGTAGTAGAGTAGTTCAACTCAGCGCGCGACAGTGCGCGGCTGGCGTAGGCAATTACTTTGTCGACACCGTTTTGCCGTTGTACTAGAACGGCGGCAAGACCGACGTTGCTCGCATCCCTGTGCACTTTCGTGTCGGCATCTTCGTCGAAATGTGCCAGGATGGGCGGCGATTGGAGTCGGCGTCGTAACTCGTCGAAGGCAGTCTGCTGTTCGTTGCCCCAGGAAAATGACGTGCCATCACGGGTGAGGAGCGTCAGAGGGTTGGCGAGCTGGGCGAAGTTTCTAATGAAGCGGCGATACTAGGAGCATAGGCCCAGAAAACGTCGGACTGCTTTTTTGTGGGCGGGAACCGGAAAGGCAGCAACGGCAGCAAGCTTCTCTGGGTCAGCGCGGATTCCGTCAGCACTAAAGACGTGCCCGAGGAACTTCAATTCGGTGAACCCAAAGTGGCATTTTTCTGGTTTGAGGGAGAGGTTGGCGGATTGAACGGCCTCGAGGACAGTCCTGAGGCGGTGCAGAAGTTCTGTGAACGTTGCAGAAAAAATGATGACATCATCAAGAAAAACAAGACAGGTCTGCCACTTCAAACCTGTGAGAACGGTGTCCATCATTCTTTGCAACGTGGCAGGAGCACAGCAGAGCCCGAATGGGAGGACACGAAATTTATACAGCCCGTCCGGTGTGATGAAGGCGGTTTTCTCACGGTCCCTCTCTTCAACTTCTATCTGCCAATAGCCACTTCTGAGGTCGACCGAAGAGAAGTACTTGGCTTGACGAAGTCGGTCCAGGGAGTCGTCGATACGCAGGAGCCGGTGCACGTCTTTCTTGGTTACACTGTTAAGCTTCCTGTAGTCGACGCAGAATCGTAGTGTCCCATCTTTCTGTTTCACGAGGACGACAGGAGACGACCACGGACTGCTTGACGGTTAGATGACGCCGTCTGTGAGCATCTCTTCGACCTGTGTTTGAATAGCAGCTCGCTGACGAGGGGACACACGATAGGGCTGCTGATGGATGGGTCGGGCTCCTTCATGCGTGATAATGCGGTGTTTAACCACCGACGTTTGGCGCACTTTAGACGACGACGTGAAACACGCACCAAACTCCCGCAAGAGGTCCTGGAGTTGCCTCGTTTAAGTGCATGGAAGGCCTGGATTTATGTCTACGTTGGTGACCGCTTCCTCGTCAGCACCAGGTGTGTCCTCCTCACAAGCAAAGCATTCGGCCACTTCCTGCACATGGTCGACGTAAGCGATGGCTATGCCACGAAACAGATGTCGATGCTGATTGCAGAAGTTGGTGACAATGACCTCTGTGCAACCGTCATGAAGGGATCCACGGCACAGTGCCACCGCGAACTCCTTAGTGAGTACGAGGGAGACATTATGCTGGGCAACCCGGAGTCACTTATGTGGCTCGTCGCAGGTAACTGTAGCGAGAATGCTGGCACGTGGTGGCACGGGAACGTTATCGTCGGCGACTCGTAGGGCGGACCGAGAACCCTGGTGCGCAGGTTCTTCTGTGGCCATGGCGGTAGAAAACGTCACCAAGCGATTCGGGAGGTCTATGATAGGACCGTGCTCGCGAAGAAAGTCGATGCCAAGGATGACATCGCGAGAACATTCGCGGAGAACAAGAAAAGTGGCAACGAATGTGCAGCCTCGAACCGTAACAAGGGCCGCACACATGCCGAGTGGTGCGACAAGATGTCCGCCTGCCGTACGTATGTCGGCACTGTCCCAGCGTGTCGTCACTTTTTTCAGGGCCGTCGCAAGCCGTCCGCTATGGATTGAGTAATCGGCGCCCGTATCGACCAACGCGCTGACCTCCTTCGTGTCGACGAGAACAGGGATATCCAAGGGGACCCTGCCTTCTGCGCGGCCCGTCGATGGCTGTTGTGGATGACTCAGTCGGTGCGGCGGCGGAGGCTCGTCGGCGACTGGGGTTGCGTTGTCGGAGCGATTCAAGCGGCGCGTTGGGGGAAACTCTTCGGCGATGCGGCATTCGGTGTCGGGGTGATTGGGTCGGTGCGGCGGCGGAAGCGGGTCGGCGATTGGGGTTGCGGCATCGCGGCCGTACAAAAGACGCGTCGGGGAAAACTGTGCAGCGATGCGGCGTGCGAGGTCGAGGCGATTCAGTTCCTGCGGTGGTGGAAGCTCTGCGTCGGAACGGCGTTCGGCGGCCTCGCCTCCAAAGGCCGTCGGAGTTAGTTTTCCCTACGAGGGCTCGAGCAACCACGTTGTCCTGAGGCGAAACAGGACCCAGAGGGCGAAGACCGGCGTGAAGAGGGCGATCGCGACTCGCGGCGCGGAGGAGATGGTGAACTACGCTGGCGGGTGACATATTCGGCGATGTCTTGAGGGCGCTCTCCAGGGTGTGGACGGTGGCTGTGGATAGAAAATCCGCGTAGTCCCATGGCGCCGATCCGCCCAGTAAGGAGTCGGCTGAGCAGAGTGCACCGCGACCAATGGTGCGGTGTAAGGCGAAGGCCCAGGAGGTGGGGCCGCGCGGCGCACGACGTCCCGTACGTGACTGGCTGGACAGGAGTCGGGTACGGCGCGGGATCGTATGGGGTCGGTTGCGGCGCCGGCACAACTGCAGCGTCTTGTGCCCTGTGTGCCTGCCGGACTTCCTCGCGGATGACGCTGGTGACGGAATCGACGCGAGGGGAAAAGGTTGCTTCAAGGTGCTGAAGCTCCTCGCAGACCACGGAACGGATGAGTTCGCGAAGGGAGTCCGGATTCGTACTGGGATCGTGGCCGAACCGGTCCAACGTTGACAGAGTCAACGTTTGACGCAGTTACCGGTCGTACTGATGAGATCTCTGCTGCAGCAATTTCTCCATGTGCACGGCGTCGGCCTGAACCTCCGCGACGGTGTTGGGCGGGTTCCGCACGAGGCCGGAAAAGAGCTGGTCTTTTACGCCGCGCATCAGGTGCCACAGCTTTTTTTCTTCAGGCATGGCCGGATCGGCGCGATGGCAAAGACGGGTCACATCCTCGACGTACATGGCAATATCATCGTTGGGGAGCTGAATTCTAGAGGACAGGGTACGCTCTGCGCTCTCCCGGCGGTCCCTGTTGGCGTACGTACTCAGGAGCTGACGTCGAAAGTCCGGCCACGTAGAGAAAGTAGTCTCATGGTTTTCGAACCACGTGCGTGCAGAGTCTTCAAGGCTGAAGTACACGTTACGCAGCTTTGTAGCGTCGTCCCAGCAGTTAAAGGTTGCGACCCGTTCGTATTGAGCCAACCAGTCTTCGGCATCTTCAAGCCGGTCACCGTGGAAGGGCTTAGGTGTGCGTGGAGTCTGAAGAGTGAGGTAGGTGGGGCTGGCTGCAGGGACAGTCGTAGGCAGGGCGGGCAATGTTCAAGAAGAACTACTCTGTCGATGGTGCTGCCCTGCTTTTCGTCGTCCCGAAAAGCCTCCGGTCGCATGTCTTGCACGCTATGCACGATGACATAGCATCTGGCCATCTAGGCTTCTCTCGTACCCTCCATCGAATTCGCCAGCGTTTTTATTGGCAGCAAGTTTATAAGACCACCAAGAAGTACGTTGCGACCTGTGAACCATGCCAACGACTTAAGGCACGAACCACTAGGACGGCCGGTCCTTTGCAGCCCTTTGAAACCACCCACTTCCCCTTTTGAAAAGATTGGAATTGACCTGCTTGGTCCTTTCCCAAAGTCTTCCGAGGGACGCCGTTGGGTGATTGTATGCGTCGACTATCTTACCCGATACGCTGAAACCGCTGCTCTCAATACCGCCAAGGCTGATGATGTTTCGTCGTTTCTTCTCCACTCTGTTATTCTTCGCCACGGCGCACCCCCTGTTATAATAAGTGATCGTGGACGGCAATTTACTGCTGATGTCGTGGAAGAAGTGCTCCAGCTTTGTGGACGAGACTACCGGCACTCTTCACCGTACCACCCGCAGACCAACGGTCTTACCAAGTGCACCCACCAACCGCACTCTGACAACTACGGTGTCCCTGTAAGCCTCGTCTGACCATCGCAATTGGGACGCCGTGTTGCCATATGTGACGCACGCTTATAACACAGCCAATCATGAGGTCACCGGGTATTTTCCCGTCTATTTGCTATATGCCCGAACTCCCCGCGTTTTCCTCGATACCATCGATAACGCGTCAGTTGCCCAGATACTCTGCCGTGCCGAAGAAGCCCGTCGTATAGCCCATTTACGTACCCTGGCCTCTCAACGTCGCTCAAAAGAGTACTACGACCTACATCATCGTGCAGCCACTTATTCTCCTGGAGTCTTCGTCATGCTTTGGACGCCAACCCGCTGGCGAGGATTATATCAGTTTCTGTATAAGTACGATGGCCCCTTCGTCGTGTTGGACCGACTGAATGATGTGAATTACGTCATCGCCAAGGTGACGACGGATAAACGCCGTTACCGCAAGACACAAGTCGTTCATGTGGCCCGCTTTAAGCGCTGCCAGCGTCGCTCTGCCTGACATTCTCGAGGACGAGAATCGTATGCCCCGATGGATACTGTAGCGCCGTGTTTTGGCTGACTGAGCACCTGGAGGAAGAAGAGGGAGGCGCGCGCAGACTGATCTGGGCTGTGAGCCGTTTCCGGCCAGCTGTTTTCTCTCCAGCCTTCACCTGTATAAAACCCATTTCATCCGCTACAATATGATGCCATTAAATCCCGGAGAAGGTGCTAAAGCAACGCCGTGAAGGCTGAAAAGCACTTAATATGTTAGGTCATTACGACAAAATAACATTCACGAGATAATCATCTGCTGAGCATTAAAATATCCTTCCCTCGGTATGACAGAATAGTCCGCCAGCATAAATTGATGAAAATTTTTTACCCTTCCTCAAGAGTGAAATATGTAACACCTATCATCATGCACTGAAAGCACGCGTTTATCTGGTATGAGCTTGAAACAATGGAAATCTACGAAGAGGCTGCCATGATGTCGAGACGACTTGTTGGCATTTTTACAAGCTTGACTTTTAAAACTTTTTGCAAAGTAATGTTGAACACCAAGGGTCAGTTCTAGGCTCCCTGCTGAGACCTTTTGTGTGAAATATCTTTGGTGTCTGAGTTGGTTCGAGGAATGCCTGCTGTGTCTTCGCGGCCTGTGAGGAATGCGCGCACGTAAGCAAAGACATTTTGTCCGTCGATAAGAACTTTTATGCATTAAGTAATCCCATCGTGGGAGACGGATGCAATGTTATTGTCTTCTGTCACTAGTGGTGAGGACTTCTTGGAAGAGCAGAAAAGCATCTGGGGCCGAAAGCCCAGGATAAAAGTCAACGATTATAAGAAGGAAGTGATCATTTACTTAGATATAATTTTGGAGGCGTCTCTGGATGACAACTTCATTGAGTTTTCATAAACATAATGCTATGGAGACAGAGTGGCGGCCATCATTGTAGAGTCTCTTGCCGGAGGCTTGTTAATAGTGATAATCCCAGTATGTCGTGAATCTTATGTTACAATTTTCAACACTTCATCATTCAAATAATTGGTTAATGGCTTTCATATTGGCATGACTGTGCGAACGCGGCACAGTTAAAAGACATGGGTCTGGTCTCAGGACCTCTCCAATCGGTTGAGTTGTCGCTATGCCAAAGATAGTGGAAAGGTCCAGAACCGAGCAGCTGGACGTACTGGCCAGCATCTCAAGAACTAATGGAGCAAACAAGTTTAGTCCCAACAGTGGCGAATTGTAGCCGGAATATTCTCTATGTGAGAGACCCAGCCGGAGGTTGAAGAGCACCGGGAAACATTGCGTCTGTAGCGTGCAATCGTGGTCCGGCCGCAGAAGACGACGACAGCCCCAGCACGTCTGCCAAGCACGCGCAGACTGGACTTCGAGGCTGCCTAAGTGCATGCCGGGGCACGCTGTCCCGTTTCCGCCTGGCTGATTGCGTCCAGCCAAATATATTTGAGGAGGCCGGCCGACGACTAGCGTCAGGTGAATCATGTGCAGATTTAGCTAATCGAGCAAATAGGGCACTGTCCAAAATTTATGCATGGGCACATATTAACTGCTTAAATGTAAGCAGTAACAAAACGAAGGCTGTTTTTTTCACCCCCGCCATACACATGTGCAGCTGCCTCATATTTTGTTAAATAACTCTGAAATCAAAGTGGTCACAAACTTCAAATCGCTGGGCGTATTCTTTTCAGAAAACATGACAGGGATCATCACATAAACTATGTAATTAATAAACTATCTAGGACAACCGGCCTTATACGCCGCCACTGCCACTTCCCTACCTCTTCTAACATATTCATATAATTCTTTATTTTCTTCTTCATTAAGTTACGCGTTTCTTGTGTGGTCAACAACGACAGCTGGAAACATTAGTAAACCTTCCGTCTTACAACAAAGACCTTTTTGCCTAGCCGGTAAAGTCCCTTGTCGCTCTCATACTGGACAATTAATCAAGAAGCACCACATAATACGAATGACTGCAAGCTTTGTCGTATGTGTAAACTCTGTTCACTTAAAAATAATTATGCCATAACAAGCTTAGCCCGGCTTGCGGAAAACTTTCCTGTTTTTAATGTTCGCCATCACGAAGTGCGGTATGTCGCCAAATGCAGAACAAACTATATAAATAAAATTCTGAAATTTGTAGTGTACATACTTTTAATCGCGTAATAAAAGAAACTAGCATTGACATATCTGGTATATCACCAAAAGAACTGCGTGAAAAGTTTGTATAATGATGCCATACACTGACTTTTTTTTTTGCCGGATGCTTTCCAGTTTCTAGCGTTTTTGCTTAACTCATGTATGTGTTCTGTCGAAGTGCATTATACTTACTCAGCCGCAAGCTTCTATGCTGCCTCACGCGCTAGGGGGGTCAGGCGTCCTCAAGCTGCTTCTCGCAGGTTTTACGTGCCCTCCTCGTAACTTGTTTTTGTTAGAAAAAAATTTGATTTGATTTGATATTTGATGATAATCACGCGCGTCCCGAAGTGTGGTGGCTGAACCTGTGATAGTTTCATTGCTGGCCCGTGAAAACTATCAAATTTCTCCTCATTCCCAAAGCGCCCTTTTTCTCAATCGTGCCCACGCTTCAGAGCGACAGTGAACACAACGTTCCAGCCTCTCAGAGGGAAATATTCAGGCTAGACGTAATGCAATAATGTGCAGGTGAGCCGGGAGGGGAAGGTACGTTTACACGAATCATATACAACCTGCAATACATAGACAAAAGCATGTATATCATGCAGTGCTGGTCAGCGGGTGTTGTCCTTACCTGTATATCCAGACTCTGACATGTACCCATTTGTTTCTTCTAAATTTCAATTGTCAATTTATTTATTTCCCATGTACACATGGAGAGGGTCGAAGGAAAAAAGCCAGGAACAGCCCATTGTATTCGCTCACATTACAATATTAAAATTGTAACGTGTAGAAATTATAGAATGTATAATTAAAACAAGTATTAAATTTAAAACATATACACGAAATTTTCTATGTTGATATAAAGCAACATAATACACGTTATGATGCTTAAGAATAGTCTACGATTCTTACAATACTAGTTTACAATAGTTTACATGCTGCCTGCTATAATTAGTTCAGGAATTCCGGGAAAGCCAAAATGATTACCTCTTGCGAAACTACTAGTAAGCACCTGGACGTTATCATGGCTGCATGAAAGATAATATATTAAAATTCGTTTGTTGCGGTAATTAGATTTCACAGTTTATTGTAAGGTAGTATACTTTATCATGAAGAACACTCCATGCAGGTAAAAGCAAAATCTTGCTTCTTGCGTGGCTAGAATACGGGTACAGGCGTTAGAGCCTTCAGTAAACATACATAAAAACAACATGACAGAGACACTTTCAGAAACTGACACAGTCTATTTCAAGCCATCTTTAGAAAGAGAGGTGTAGACTGACAGGATTTCATACCAAGCAGCTGATGTGTGATAAAACAACGTGGAACTGGCAACAAATAATCAAGAAGGTTATTAATTACAGTTGCTCATCAGGCTACAGCGTAGGGGTGCATAAATAACGGGAAAGAAACCTGAAGAGGACATAACAGGCGCTTGTTGCAGTATGATAGCACGCTTAAAAAAAGCTACGAGGCGGTATCTGGGAATAAATAATTGTGTTAAAAGCATATAAGCAAGACAATAAACCTAATTCGCCCAAGTGTTCCAAACGCAATTAATCTGTATCTCAGGTACCATGAGCATGAAGAAATATTTGGCACACAGTACTGGCTGGAAGGCGTTTTCATACTTTTGTTTTAAATATTCACAGCTAATATTTCATCGGCATTGGCGGTTTACACATGCTATTTTTTACAAGTGTTTTTCATTGTTGAGGTGTCTACCCTGCGACGTGACCTCTGCTGCTTCATGCCGATGGCGCATTACTGTCGCCTCTCGTTTACCTCCCCCCTTTTCGCCTATATAGTATTCTGTGCGCCAAAGCAGCCTTGTGTCGCCGCTCTTTCCTATGCGCTGTCCATTGTTTGCTGGTATTTCAACTGCAGGCTACCACGTGAAGTTCATACATCATCTTGCTAATCGACATTCTGTATATACCACAACGATTACTGGCACACAGCTCGCGACCAGAGAGAGAAACACAGGACATATTGTTACGAGGTGGCAAGCCAAGAAACAATGACTTGATGACCGATGAAATATGATTTTATGGCTGCAGGCCTAGCGCGTGCGCTCCGTCCCGCGCCACAGTCCACTTCGTCATCTGCCTCCTAATATTACTCGGGGCCACCGAGCGATCGTCCTCATCGATTACGTGAATTCTAAAGCATGAGCTGTCGGAGAGGATGGTCAGAAAGGATAGAAGATGAAAGGCCTGCCACCACAATGGATGAGATGGTCTGATGAACTGTTGGCCCTGGTGCTTCAGGTCCACCGGTGGGCCGCCCACAGCCAAAGGTCAAGGATTAAGAGCTCGACGAACAGCTTGCGCAAGGTTGCCATTTTGGTTCGGGTCGTCGTCGGGTCAAGCTGCGTCTGGTCCTGGACGTCGTGTCTCGTGGTCTGGGCTACGACGGCATGAGGAAAAACCGCTGGTCTGTTCTGGTCATGTCTAGCTGGGGTTCAGCCGGCGGCCGAGTCCGGTTCCACTCGACCAACGACGAAGGCGAGCAGAAGGCGGTGATGCTCCACGGTCCAGAATGACGATGAGGAAACCGCACGTCACACCGAATGTTACGAGATGGCAAGCCAAGAAACAGAATGACATGATGAGCGATGAAATATGATTGTTTTGCTGCAGGCCTAGCGCGAGTGCTCCGCCCCGCACCGCAGCCCAATTCTTCGTCATCTGTTTTCTAACACTATGACCATATTTTTAGTAGTAAATGAAAACTGCGGTAGTCTGTTCGCCTCAGTTCGTCATAATGGTGAGTGTGCCTCCTATGATGCCTACTCACTCAGTGAAAGCAGTGACAAATAATGGGGGAAAATTAACCGCAGGCAGGTGTGGGTGTCGTTCGAAGTCACCCGGTCGCTGGTCTCCTCAATCGCCCCCAGATGTGAGTTAGTTGTTCCGTCAATATGTTGCCCACCAGGATCAGCAGCCGCCCCTAATGCATTAATGTCTGAATTTCTCAAGGCGAAATGTATATAACCACCTGTTTGTCAGCAGTGCAACAGATGCTCAGTGAGAACAGAAGAGTTTATAAAACATTTGGTGGACACGGGTATTTTTTGCTCCATAATTTTTAGCTATGGGTTTGCACCGTGTGTATTCCCTTGGGTGAAAAAAATGGCCTAAGAAAAACTCCGAGTAGTTCGCCCGCAGCAGTTAACCGACGGCAAATTAATGATATCCTGCTAGGTGGTCTTGTGTTCGGGCGCTCTGAAAAGCTCACATAGACACATCAACGATGGAGGCGAATACTCACAGTGCCAACTGCACTGCTGACATGACGCATATGGCTGAGGGCCACATAAAAGTATTTTCTTCGTTCAGCAACTGAACGCCGGAGCTTCGTTCCCGGAATAATATGATGGCAATAAAACCCGGAGGAGGTCCTAAAGCAACACTGTGAAGGCTGAAACGCACATAAGATCTATGGTCATTACGACTAAAGAACTTTCACGAGATAATCATTGGGTGAGCATTAAAATATCCCTCCGTCGGTATGAAAGAATAGTCCGCCAGGGTAATTTGATGCACATTTGTTACCCTTCCTCCACTGTGAAATATATGACAGCTATTATCATGCACTCAAGGCACGTGTTTATCTGGTATGAGCTTGAAAGGATGGAAATCTACGATAGGCTGCCATCATGTCGAAACAGCTTGATGACATTTTTAGAAGCTTGGCTTTTAAAACTTTGAGCAAAGCAATGTTCAACACCAGGGGTCAGTTGATGACACCCTGCTGCGAGCTTTGGTGTGAAATATCTTTGGTGTCAGAGTTCGTTCGAGCAATGCCTGTTGCGGCTTCGCGGCCTGTGAGGAATGCGCGCACGTAAGCAAAGACATTTTGTCCGCCGATAAGTACTTTTATGCATTAAGTAATCCCCTTCTGAGATACGGATGAGATGTTATTGTCCTCTGAAAATAGTGGTGAGGACTTTTCGGAAGAAGGCATCTGGGGTCGAAAGCCCTGGATAAGAGTCAACAATTGTAAGAAGGAAGTGATCATTGTCTTAGATATAATTTTGGAGGCGGGTGGGGATGACAAGTTCATTGAGTTTTCATGAACATAATGCTATGGAGGCAGAGTGGCGGGCATCATTGTACAGTCTCTTGCCGGGGGCTTGTTAATAGTGATAATCCCAGTATGTCGTGAAAGTTACGTTACAATGCCCAACAGTTCATGATTCAAATAATCGGTAATGGCTTCCATATGGGCATGACTGTGCGAACGCGGCACAGTTTAAAGAGATGGGTCTGCCGTCAGGACCTCTCCAATCGGTTGAGTTGTCGCTATGACGAGTGTACTAGAAATGTACAGAACCGAGCAGCTCGGTAATCTGGCCAGCATCTCAGGCACTAATGGAGCAAACAAGTTTAGTCCCGACAGTCGCGAATTCTAGCCTGAATATTCTCTAAGTAAAGACCCAGCCGCAGGTAGAAGAGCAGCGGGAAACATTTCGTCTATAGCGTGAATCGTGGTCCGGCCACAGATGACGACGACAGCCCCAGCACGCCTGCCAAGCACGCGCAGACTGGATTTCGAGGCTGCCTAACTGCATGCCGTGGCACGCTGTCCAGTTTCCGCCTGGCTGAGCGCGTCCAGCCAAATATATTTGTGGAGGCCCGCCGACGACTTGCGTCAGGTGAATCATGTGTAGATTTAGCTAATCGAGCAAATAGGGCACTGTCCAAAATTTATGCATGGGCAAAACTTAACTGCTAAAAAGTTAACACTAATAAAAGCAATGCTGTTTTCTTCACCCCCCCCCCCCCATTAACATGTGCAGTTGCCTCCTATTTTATTAAATAACTCTGAAATTAAAATAGTCGAAAACATCAAAGCATTGGGCGCAGTCTTTTCAGAAAACATGACAGGGATCATCACATGAACAATGTTATTAATACACTATCTAGGACAACCGGCCTTATACGCCGCCACTGCCACTTGTTCCCTACCTCTTCTAACATATTCATATATAATTCTTTATTTTCTTCTTTATTAACGTACGCGTTTCTTGTGCGGTCAACAACAACAGCTGGAAACATTAGTGAACTTTCCGTCTCACAAGAAAGACCTTTACGCCGAGCCTGTAAAGTCCCTTGTTGCTCTCATTCTGCACTATTATTCAAGGAGCACCACATAATTCAGGTTTCGGCCATGTATGACTCTAAGCTATGTCGTGTGTATAAACTCTTTGCACTTAAAAATAACGATGCCATAACAAGCTTAGCCCGCCGTGTAAAACAAACTACGTCATATGCAGAACAAACTATGGAAATGAAATGCTGAAATTTCTACTGTACATACTTTTAAATCGCGTAATAAAAGAAACTAACATTGACATATACGGTATATCACCAAAAAAACTGCGTGAAATGTTTGTATAATGATACCATACAGTGACTTCTTTTTTTCCGGATGCTTTCCTGTTTTCAGCGGTTGTGCTTAACTCATGAATGTGTTTTGTCGAAGTGCATTATACTTCATTAGTCGCAAGCTTCTATGCTGCTCCGTGTGCTAGGGTGGTCAGGGCTTCTCAAGCTGTTTCTCACAGGTTTTACGTGCCCTCCTCATAACTTGTTTTTGTTGCGGAAAAAAATTTGATTTGATTTGATATTTGATGATAATCACGCGCGTCCCGAAGTGTGGTGGCTGAACCTGTGATAGTTTCGTTGCTGGCCCGTGAAAACTATCAAATTTCCCCTCATTCCCTGAGCGCCCTTTTTCTCAATCGTGCCCACGCTTCTGAGCGACAGTGAACAAAACATTCCAGCCTCTCAGAGGGAAATATTCAGGCTGGACGTAATGCACTAATGTGCAGGTGAGCCAGGATGGGAAGGTACGTTTACACAAATCAGACACAACCTGCAATACATAGACAAAAGCATGTATATAAAGCACGGCATGCAGTGCTGGTATGCAGCTGTTGTCCTTAGCTGTATACCCATACTCTGATATGTACACATTTGTCGGGGAGCTGGAGGGCGGACACCGCGGGCTCACGGGGTGGCAGTCGTGAGAGGCGACGGAGACGGTACAGGAGCGCAGGCATTCATGGGCAGGGCTTACACGATGGAAGGTATACGGTGTCTCGAGCTCCGGGCAGTGGTAGGCCTAGCGAAGTTGCTGATGCAAGCGCAGAGCAGGAGCAGAAAACGAAGACGCAAAGGCTGGAGTCAATAAACTTGTGGACACAAATCTCAGACACAAGTCGTCCTCGGGTCTCCACAAATATATTTGGCTGGACGCGCTTAGCCAGGAGGGAACGGGACAATGCCGCTGGCATGCAGTTAAGCAGCCACGAAACCCAGTCTGTGCGTGATTGGCAGGCGTGCTGGTGCTGTCTTCGTCTTCTGCGGCCTGACATCGATGGCACGCTATACGTACATTTCGCGACACAAAATTCATGCCAGGCTCTCAAATGTATTCAGGGGGCGTCGTGAGGTCGTCCGTACAGGACGACATTGCAGCCGCATTCGGCAACGAGGCGAACAGCGGGGAATTCCGCCGGCTGTTCGCTTGTCAAAACTGGCGCCATCCTCAGATGATCGAGTCCAGCGCTTCTCACTCTTTGTACACGACCATGTCGGATGCCCTTTTAGCATGTGGGCAACTATGCGAGTGTCTGACAAGAGGGAGTCGACTTTCTTGCCTAGAGTTACTAAGTCCCGAATTTAGCACACATAGCACTGCGTCCGAGCGCGGCACGCGAATTCCTTGTTAGGAGGAGATGTACGCACACCGGATTATAGAACAGATCATGGATCTTCTGCTTATAGGTTTTGCCTACCTGTGAGCCCGACGTCATGAGTCTCAATTCGCACCTTTGCCGTATGGCCAGTTTAAGGATCAGGTCTCATGTGCACTGTCGTGTTCTTACATGGCGAGGTAGTCCTCCATGTCGGCACTGCTCCGTATAATATCCTGAGGGGGCGTGGGTGCGCGGTGATGGCGATAAGGGCGGCAGGAGACGCTTGGTCTTAGATGTGGTACTTCTATTTTTTGTTTGGTACCGCCCTCCTTCAAATAATGTTCATCTGTTCCTTTCCTTTTAGGCAAAAATACGCACTAATTATAGGTGGTGACTTCAACATCAACATGTTAGCTGATACCAGTGCTAAGACTGAACAAGAATCATTGCCAAACTTTCAAAACGTCATGACGTCACCCACGCAAATCACCCCAGAATCAGCAATATTTCTAGATCTGTTTATAACCAATTCAGATCCTTCTCTTGTTAGAGCTGGCACTTTAAATAAAAATATTAGCATCCACTCGCCTATATTTTTATTCGTCAGACAACTTCATAACACAACTAGCCAACTGCGTTCCGAATATTCCTACAGACTCATAACTCCTGAAACTCTATCTTCATTTAGAGACTGCTTACGCAGAGGAAGCTGAATCGATGTATTTGCAGAGGGGAGCCCCAACTTAGCATACAATTGATTTATGAAAATTCTCTCAAATATATTTTTCGTGTTTCCCGATCAATACGTTTAAAACAATCAAAAAAAGCCGGAAACCATGGGCAAATAAAGAAAGCCTTAAACTCATAAAACATCGCGATCAACTGTTCGAGAGATTTCTAGTCAGTAAATATCCCAAAGAACTCAAGGAATTCAACAAATACAGAAATTATGTCAATAAACACCTTCGTGATGCAAAGAAGCAGTATTATTTTAATCTGTTCAACTCAACACAAGGGCGCACAGACAATGTTTGGAAGGCACATAACACTGTAATTAATAGTGCACCAGAAGCAGTAACTCATATAGTTAAGGATGGGATAGAAATTGAAGGCACTGATTTAGCCAACGCATTCAATGACTTCTTTTTGTCAGTTGGCGACCATAGCACCAGCACTGCTGGCCTAAAGAGTATGAATAATGGAAGTATTTCAAACATATTTCTAGAGCCAGTCTCTAATAGTGAGGGGTTAGCCACATTTTTAGCTTTGAGCAATAGTAGAGCCACGGACGCGGGAAATATTCAAATGAAGCCTGTAAAACATGTAATTGATTTACTAGCACCTTTTCTTACCATATTTTCAATAAGCGGCCGGTCGGTTTGGTCAGAACCAGTTGGGGTTCAGCCGGCGGCGGAGTCCGGGTCCACTCGACCAACGACGAAGGTGAGCAGAAGGCGGCGATGCTCCAGGGTCCAGAATGACGATGAGGAAACCGCACGTCACATCGAATGTTACGAGGTGGCAAGCCAAGAAAGAGAATGACATGATGACCGATGAAATATCATTGTTTTGCTGCAGGCCTAGCGCGAGCGCTCCGTCCTGCACCGCAGCCTATTCTTCCTCATCTGTTTTCTGACACTATGAACACATATTTAGTAGTAAATGAAAACTACTGCAGTGTGTTCACCTCAGTCCGTCATAATGGTGTGTGTGTGCCTGCTATGAAGCCTACTCATTCCGTGAAAGGAGTGAAAAATAATAGCGGAAAATTAACCGCAGGCAGGTGTGTGTGTCGTCCGATGTCACCTGTTCGCTGGTCTCCTCAATCGCCCCCAGACGTGAATTTGTTGTGCCGTCAAGATGCTGCCCACCAGGATCTGCAGCCGCCCCTAATGCTTTAATATCTGAATTTCACAAGACGAAATACATATAACCACCTGTTTGTTAGCAGTGCAACACATGGTCAGCGAGAAGAGAAGAGTTTATAAAACATTTGGTGGACACGCGTATTTTCTGCACCATAATTTTCAGCCTTGCGTTTGCACCGTGTCTATTCACTTAGGTGAAAAAAATGGCCTAAGAAGAAAAACTCCGAGTAGTTTTCCCGCAGCAAAGTTAACCGACGGCAAATTTATGATATCCTGCTACGTGGTCCTGTTGTTGGGCGCTCTGCAAAGCTCGCGTAGACCACATCAACGATGGTGGGGAATACTTTGACAGTGCCAACTGCACTGCTGACATGACGCATATGGCTGAGGGCCACATAAAAGTATTCTCAACGTTGAGCAGCTGAACGCCGGAGCTTCATTCCCGCAATAATATGATGCCATTAAAACCCGAGGGAGGTGCTAAAGCAACGCTGTGAAGGCTGAAACGCACTTAAGATGTAAGGTAATTACGACTAAATAACTTTCACGAGATATTCATCGGGTGAGCATTAAAATATCCTTCCCTCGGTATGAGAGAATAGTCCGCCAGCATCAATTGATCCACATTTGTTACCATTTCTGAAGAGTGAAATATGTAACAACTATTATCATGCACTGAAGGCACTTGTTTATCTGGTATGAGCTTGAAAGGATAGAAATCTACGAAGAGGCTGCCATCATGTCGAAACGACTTGTTGACATTTTTACAAGCTTGACTTTTAAAACTTTAGGCAAAGCAATGTTGAACACAAGGGGTCAGTTGATGGCTGCCTGCTGTGAGCTTTTGTGTAAAATATCTTTGGTGTCAGAGTTGGTTCGAGCGATTCCTTTTGTGCCTTCGCGGCCTGTGAGGAATGCGCGCACGTAAGCAAAAACATTCTGTCCGCCGATAAGAACTTTTATGCCTTAAGTAATCCCCTTTTGGGAGACGGATGAGATGTTAGTGTCCTCTGAGAATAGTGGTGAGGATATTTGGGAAGAGCAGGAAGGCATCTGGGGCCGAAAGCCCTGGATACAAGTCAACGATTATAAGAAGGAACATATAATTGTCTTAGATGTAACTTTGGAGGCTGGTCTGGATGAGAGGTTATTTTATTTTATTTTTACTTAGTACATACTGCTAGCCTCATGCCGAGGCTGTTGCAGGATTGGGGCATATTATACAAAGGGAGTAAACAACAGTAAGAAAAGCACACTTAAATTATTGTTATACAGTTCTAGTTGGCACAGTGGCACAAAGAAAAAAAAACTACAGTCAGAGATCATAAGTCACAAAAAAAAATTGCAGGAGGGCAAAAGTAACGAATCGACAACATTCTGCAGTCAGGGCACAGTTGACAGCTTTTAAATAAAACTTTCCAGTGACGGGCACTTGACCACGTCATCAGGTAAGGCATTCCATTCACGGACCGCTTGGGGGAAAAATGAGTACTTAAAAGTGTTGCTGTGTGCCCGGAATTCGATTAAATGCTTGGAGTGTTGTGTTCTAGTGCTGCGGTGAGCTGAGCGGGAGATGTAACTCTCACTGTTGATCTTAAAGGCTCCAGACAAGAGAAGATACATATATTTGATGCGTGTATGCTTGGCGCGACTACTAATAGTGCTGAGCCCAGCCTGGGTGAGAAGTTCGGATGGTGACTCGTGGCGGCGATATTTGTTATAGATGAACCTAACTGCCTTGCGTTGTATGTTTTCTAATTTGGTAATTAAATTATTTGTGTGTGGGAACCAGCATATTATGCTGTATTCTAAAATTGGTCGCACGAGGGATGTATAAGGAAGCAATTTTGTGTCGGGTGAGGCGAAATTGATGGAGCGCCTTAATGAGCAAAGAGCGTAAAATGCTTTGGATGTTACGTATGCTATATGCTTGTCCTATTTTAAGTCTGAAGAAATGATTATGCCAAGGTACTTATATTTATCGACAAATGTTACTATGTTATCTACAATTTTATACGGGAAAGTGAGTGTTCTTTTTTCCCTTGACACGGTCATCCCAACTATTTTTTCTAGATTTAGTGTCATCTGCCATTCTTGGCACCTCTTTGATATTACTTCGAGATCGGCGTTTAATGTGATCTGGTCTTCTTTACTGTTAATGTTTTTATATATTATGCAATCATCCGCTAACATGCGAACAGTAGCGTCAATACCATTTGTTGTCATTTATATAGTAGTAGTAGTAGTAGTAAAAGACTTTTAATCAACCATAATTTACAGGCCGAGCATTTCGACCGCCTGGGCGACCAGAAGCCGCTGTTCTTCTTTCCCTTCAGCGCCAAGCCAGTCGAGCAAATTGACATCCCCTCCACCCTCCTTAAATATTTAGTTGGTGTGGTTTATTACCACCCTTCTTCCCGCATCTCACTCGTCCTTTTGTCTTTTTACAACCCCCCTGTCACTTCCTCTTTATTCTCTGCTCTGGGCAAATTCCTTCACTCTCTTTCTTCTACCTCCCATCTCCTCTTTGGTGGTGACTTTAATGCCCCTCACACACTCTGGGGCTACCCACAAACCCTCAAACCCGGCCGCCTCCTCCATTGTCTGGCCCAGGAACGCCACCTCACCCTTCTTAATACTCCTGGCTCTCCTACTCGAGCGGGCACTGCCTCACAACGCCCTACGACACCCGACCTCACTTTCTCTCGGGGTTCACTTTCCTTTCACTGGCAGGTGACAGCCGAAACTCTTCTAAGTGACCACTTTCTCATCCATATCACCACCTCTCTCTCCCACATCCCTCGCTGTCATCCGATTATTCACACTGACTGGCATGCTTTTCGCACTAATCTCGCCTCCGACTCCTTTCAATCCTACGACGACTGGACGTCGCGCATCTCTGCAGCGCTCACGTCCAGTAGCCGTCGCGTTCGCTCTCGTTACCCAATCCAAGACCCAGATCCTCACCTTCTCCGTTTATGGCGTCGCCGTAAACGTCTTCAACGCTCCTTTCGCTCCCAACCACACAATGCCCAACTTTCCTCCCGGATCACTGCTTTGCGGGCCGAGATCGTCGCCCACTGCGCCTCCCTCGAGCACTCTCGTTGGAGTGCTCTTTGTGACCGTCTTGACTCTGCATTGCACTCGCGATCCACATGGTCTCTCTTCAAATCCCTCCTTGGCACTAAGCCTGCCCTTGCTCCCACTCTAGCTAAAGCCCTCACTCATTTATATATATTAGGAATAGAATCGGCGCTAATACCGTGCCTTGCGGGACCCCTGAAGTAACTTTTACGCACTCGGATGAACATCCTTCAAACTGAACAAACTGTTTGCGGTAAGAAAGATATGCTCTATCCAGTCAGTAGTCGTATTAGTACCGAGAACGTTTTCGAAAAAACGTTCTCATGTATGGTAGAAAAAAGTTATGTATGGTTTCCAATAGCTGCGTTGTTGTCGACAGACCCTTTCTGAAGCCATGCAGGTTATTGTTCAGTAATTCATTCTGTTCACAATAGGTTACAATGTGTTTAAGTATAATATGCTCTAGGATTTTGCACACTGTACAGGTAAGGGAAATTGGGCGGTAGTTTGCAGGGTTATTAACGTCTCCAGTTTTATGAATTGGAATTACTTTTGCAACTTTCCATTCACTGGGTACATCGCCAGTATCCAAGGATTTATTGTAGAGAAGGAGAAGATATTTGGACATCCACTCTGCGTACCTTTTCAGGAACTGGTTGGGGATATTGTCGGGGCCACTAGATTTCTTTCCATCAATGTTTAACAGTAAAGACAGTATGCCTGGTTCAGTTATCAACAATTCGCCTAAATGACTGTTGCCATTTTGCCGGCTTGAAAATTGAGGCTTTATGCTATTATCCACCGTAAAAACGGATTTAAAGTAATGAGAGAACCTGTTCGCTTTTTGTAACGATTCTATTTCAGGTGTGTCACTCTGTCTGGGCTTGCGTGGGTTTAGGTAGCGCCAGAACTTACTAGGAGCTGATCGTATAAAGTTGTTTAAAGTGACGTTTACGTATTTATACTTAGCAGTTTTAACAGCACTTTTTAGGGCTCGTGATAGTTCATGCATTTTGTTATTGTAGGCAATTACTGGGTGCTTGTTTTTAGATTTCCTCAATCGCGATATTTTACGCTTCAGGTGAATAATTGGTCGGGTGATCCACGGGTTTGTTTTTCGAACTTTTTTTAGCTTTTTGGGCACATAGAGCGACAAGCATTGTTCTATTGTAAGTTTAAGCCGGTTACATAGGTCGTTTACAGTAACTGAGACGTCGGCATAGAGGATCGAAAATTCTGTATACTCATAGGCTAAATGATCTAGAATAGACGCATCGTCGGTACCTTTTCAATCGTAAATCAAGGATTGTGTTTCTTTCGGTTTGCGACACGTAGAGAGTTTGATAGAGCATATAGTTGCTTTGTGGTCACTGATGCCCTCAGCAATTTCCCATAAAATATTTTCTGAGGGTATAGCGTCACTTTTGAACGTCAGGTCAAGGGTGCTGTTACTAGTCGAAGTAACCCGTGTTGGTTCATTTATGATTTGGCTCAACCGAAAATTAAACAACAAAGTAAGAAGTGCATCAGCGCTATTCCTATCTGCGGGCCCACAGTCAAGCGTTTCCCAAGATATACCAGGCAAATTGAAGTCGCCAGTTAGGATAATCTTCTAGATACCGGCACGTGGTGTTGCATATACTGCTCAAGCAGGTTTAGAGTGTCTGCGCTTGCGTCGGGTGGACGGTATAAAGTGCCAACGAAGAATGCGGCTTGGTCCGGCGCTACTTTGCACCAAAGTGCCTCTATACCATCAATGGCAGGCAGCACAGCAGTGTACACGATATGTTATCTTTGACTAGAATTGCAACACCTCCGCCACGTGTAGGCCTGTCTTTGCGTAGTACTATGTAGCCCGGGGGGAAGATATGATCGTCGGGAATGCATGAAGACAACCCGGTTTCCGTGAGCGTAATCACATCGGGTTCGTGTTCTATAACGAAGGCCTCCAGTCAACTGCTTTGTTAACTATACTGCGAGCATTTATATTTGCTATTGTTAGCTGTTTCTTTGTCTCAAGCTGTACCGTTCTTGAAACTGGCTGACGGACTTTTTTGTTATGGCTGCTTTGTCATTTTTACTATCATCCCAGACATAAACTTCGCCGTTCACCTTGATCTTGTCATACAATAATGAAACTTTTTCTTTCTTATCTCGATTTGTCTTGCAGCTATCCCACAACTTTTTCCGTATGCTCCTCACCCTCAACGAGAAATCTTCACTGACCGATATCGAGGAATTTTTTAACTTCCAGCAGTTCGATAAGATCTTGGTTTTGTCTCTGTAGTCAAGCAGTTTGAATATTACGGGTCGAGTCTTGTCTTCTTTCTTTGCGCCTATGCAATGGATTCTTTCTACGCCTGAGATGGTCACACCGAGTTTAGTATTTATAACATCTTCTATGACTTGCTTTTCCAGGCTGTCTATTGATTCATCCTCGTCCCCCTTTACGCCATAAACAATTAGGTTCGATCGCCTACTTCTGTTTTCGAGGTCATCGACCTGTCGTGCAAGGTCACACAATAGCGCTCGACAAGTGATAGCTTTTCCTCGACATCGGACGTCCTTTTTTCAAGTTGCGGGAGGGTGTCAAGTTTCGCTTGAATAGCAGCCAACGACTCATTGATTTCTTTGGTGTCATTTCTGATGGAATTAACATCTTGCGCCAGACTTCGTATTTCCGTTAACACTTCCTGTATGTTAGGGCCGGGATTGCTTTCCACATCTCCGGCGAGCATCAATAGATGTTTTAAACACACGAGAAAATCATTGAACATTACACACATTTGCCCTGGGCATGGCAGCACCACCAAAAACACGTCATCGCAACGGTAACACTGACCGAAACGTTTGCTCACCTGTAGCAAAAAAAAAACGAAAGGGTTCGTGATCCACATTCCAGTAGCGGTGCCACCGTGCCCAATAGCTGGTTCGGGCGCGCTCCTTGCTTTAAAAGGGCTTGCTGTCGATGATGAAGCTCAATGAAGTTCATTGAGTTTTCATAAACATAATGCTATGGAGACAGAGTGGCGGGCATCATTGTACAGTCTCTTGCAGGAGGCTTGTTAATAGTGATAATCCCAGTATGTCGTGAATCTTACGTTACAATTCCCAACACTTCATCATTCAAATAATTGGTTAAAGACTTTCATATTGGCATGACTGTGCGAACGCGGCACAGTTAAAAGAGATGGGTCTGCTCTGAGGAGCTCTCGAATCGGTTGAGTTGTCGCTATGCCGAAGATAGTGGAAATGTCCAGAACCGAGCAGCTGGACCTACTGGCCAGCATCTCAAGAACTAATGGAGCAAACAAGTTTAGTCCCAACAGTGGCGAATTCTAGCCGGAATATTCTCTATGTGAGAGACCCAGCCGGAGGTTGAAGAGCAGCGGGAAACATTGCGTCTGTTTCGTGCAATCGTTGTCCGGCCGCAGAAGACGACGACAGCCCCAGCACGTCTGCCAAGCACGCGCAGACTGGATTTCGAGGCTGCCTAAGTGCATGCCGTGGTACGCTGTCCCGTTTACGCCTGGCTGATTGCGTCCAGCCGAATAGATTTGTGGAGGCCCCCCGACGACTTGTCGTCTGGTGAATCATGTGCAGATTTAGTTAATCGAGCAAATAGGGCACTGTGCAAAATTTATGCACGGGCCCCAATTAAATGCTTAAAAGTTAACAGTAAAGAAACGAAGGCTGTTTTTTGACCCCCGCCATACACATGTGCAGTTGCCTCCTATTGTCTTGAATAACTCTTAATGTAAACTGGTCAAAAACTTGAAATCAGTGGGCGTACTCTTTTCAGAAAACAGGACAGGGATCATCGCATGAACTGTGTTATTAATAGACTGTCTAGGACAACCGGCATTATACGCCGCTACTGCCACTTTTTCCCTACCTCTTCTAACATATTCATATATAGTTCTTTATTTTCTTCTTTATTAAGTTACGCGTTTCTTGTGTGGTCAACAACAACAGCTGGAAACATTAGTAAACTTTCCGTCTTACAAAAAATAGCTTTACGCCTAGCCTGTAAAGTCCCTTATAGCTCTCATACTGCTCAATTATTCAAGAAGCACCACATAATTCAGGTTTCGTCAATGTATGACTGCAAGCTATGTCGTATGTATAAACTCTGTTCACCTAAAAATAATGATGCCATAACAAGCTTAGCCCGGCTTGCGGAAAACTTTCCTGTTTATAATGTGCGGTATCCCGAAGTTTGGTATGTCGCCAAATGCAGAACAAAATATGAAAATCAAATGAGGAAATTTCTACTGTAAATACTTCTAAATGGCGCAATAAAAAAAAACTAACATTGACATATCTGGTATATCACCAAAAGAACTGCGTGAAATGTTTGTATAATGATACCATACAGTGACTTTTTTTGCCGGATGCTTTGCAGTTTCTAGCGATTTTGCTTAACTCATGAATGTGTTTTGTCGACGTGCATTATACTTCCTTAGCCGGAAGCTTCTATGCTGCCCCGTGTGCTAGAAGGGTCAGGACTCCTCACTCTGTTTCTCACAGGTTTTACGCGCCCTTCTCGTAACTTTTTTTTGTTGCAGAAAAAAATTTGATTTGATTTGATAATTGATGATATTCACGCGCATCCCGAAGTCTGGTGGCTGAACCTGTGACAGTCTCATTACTGGCCCGTGAAAATTATGAAATTTCCCCTTATTCCCTATGCGCCCTTTTTTCAATCGTGCCCACGCTTCAGAGCGACAGTGAACACAACATTCCAGCCTCTCAGAAGGAAATATTCAGGCTGGACGTAATGCAATAATGTGCAGGTGAGCCGGGAGGGGAAGGTACGTATACACGAATCATATACAATATACAATACATAGACAAAAGCATGTACATCATTCCCGGCATGCAGTGCTGGTCTGCGGGTGTTGTCCTTAGCTGTATACCCAGACTCTGATATGTACCCATTTGTTTCGTCTAAATTTCAATTTTCAATTTATTTATTTCCCATGTACACATGGAGAAGGCCGAAGGAAAAAAGCCAGGAACTTCCCCTTGTATTCGCTCACATTACAATATTAAAATTCCAACGTGTAAAAATTAGAATACATAATTAAAACAAGTATTAAAATAAAACATATACACGAAATTTTCCATGTTGATATAAACCATTATAGTACACGTTATGATGCTTAAGAATAGTCTACAACTCTCACAATACTAGTTTACAATAGTTTACATGCTGCCTGCTATGATTAGTTCAGGAATTCCGTGAAAGCCAGAATGATTACTCTTGCGCAACTACTAGTAAGCGCCTGGACGTTATCATGGCTGCATCAAAGATAAAATATTAAAATTGGCTTGTTGCGGTAATTAGATTTCACAGTTCATTGTAAGGTAGTATGAAGAACACTCCATGCAGCTAAAAACAAAATCTTGCTTCTTTCATGGCTAGAATAGGGGTACAGGCTAGAAAATAGAGTGTGATGAATGAGACGGCATTAGAGGCTTCGATAAAAATACATAAAAAGAGCATGACAGAGACACTTTCAGAAACTGACACAGTCTATTTCAAGCCATCCTTAGATAGAGAGGTGTAGACTCACAGGATTTCATACCAAGCAGCTGATGTGTGATAAAACTACGTGGAAATAGCAACAAATAATCAAGAAGGTTATACATTACAGTCGCTCATCAGGCTACAGGGTAGCGGTGCATAAATAACAGGAAAGAAACCTGAAGATGACTTTACAGAAGCTTGTTGCAGTATGATAGCAGGCTTTAAGAAAAGCTACGATGCGGTATTTGGAATGAATATTTGTGTTATAAGCGCATAAGAAAGACAATAAGCCTAATTCCGCCCAGGTGTTCCAAACGCAATTAATCTGTGTCTCAGGTACTATGAGCGTGAAGAAGTATTTGGCACACAGTACTGGCTGTAAAGCGTTTTCATACTTTTGTTTTAATTGTTCACAGCTAATATTTCGTCTGCATTGGCGGTTTACACATCCCGTTTTTTACAAGTGTTTTTCTTTGTTGAGGCGTTTATCCTGAATCGTGACCTCTTCTTTTTCATGCCGACGGCGCATTCCTGTCCCCTCCCGTTTATCTGCCCCTTTTCGCCTATATAGTCTTCTGTGCGCCAAAATAGCCTCGTGTCATCGCTCTTTGCTATGCGCTGTCTCTTGTTTGCTCGTGTTTCAAATGCATGCTTCCACGTGATGTTCATACATCGTCTTGCTATTCGACATTCTGCGCATACGACAACGATTAGTGGCACATGTCTGGCTACCAGAGAGAGAAGCACAGGACATATTGTTACGAGGTGGCAAGCCAAGAAACATAATGACTTGATGACCGATGAAATAAGATTTTATGGCTGCACGCCTAGCGCGAGCCCTCTGTCCCGCGCCACAGTACACTGCGTCATCTGCCTCCTAATATTAACCGGGGCCACCGAGCGATCGTCCTCATCGATTACGAGCATGAGCTCTCGGAGAGAATGGTCAGAAACAATAGAAGATAAAAGGATTGTCACCACGATGGATGTGATGGTGTGATGAACTGTTGTCCATGGAGCTTCAGGTCAAGCGGTCGGCCGCCCACAGCCGAAGGTCAAGGATTAAGGGCTCGTAGGACAGCTTGGGCGTGGTTGCCATTTTGGTTCGGGTCGTCGTGGGGTAATGCTGCGTCTGGTCCTGAACGTCCTGTCTTGTGGTCTGGGCTGACACGGCGCGGGGGAAAGCAGCCGGTCGGTACTGGACAGGTCCAGCTGGGGTTGAGCCGGTGGCGGAGTACGGGTCCACACGACCAACGACGAAGGCGAGCAGAAGGCGGCGATGCTCCAAGCTCCAGAATGACGATGAGGAAACCGCCCGTCACACTGTGAGGAAACCGCGTGCAGCACCAGTTTCATATTGTCACGTAGTGGTGACTACAGTCCGGCAAACAGGGACACAGCGAGAGTGTCTTCGAAACGAAACACTTTATTCGGGCTGACTTGCGCCCGCAAGAAACTGAATCACTTGGCGGCGGCATAGCAACAAGCGTGCTCGGCTGTGGTCGAACAGAATGCCCGCCGCTGTTGGCCGTTGTAAAGAATCGGTAGTGTACGCGGGGTCATCGGAACGCGGCTGGGGGCGCTCAAAGCGAAGCGTCTCCTTTCTTGGAACGCGGCCGCTCGCGAACGCGCCGGGAAGTACGGGTGTCCCCCCGCCCCGCGGTACCGATTCGCGCACGTGCTGGCACGAATGTGTATTTTTGTTTGTTTTTATTTTTATTTTGATGTGGAGAGGGTGATTTACCCTACTGCAGTTGGAGGGCTGGCCAGGCTCTCGATAATCATCGATAATCATGTGAACATTGTAACATGATTGGAAGCCACCAAATGTGGGCCGGGCCTTGAGGTCTTTAAAACCAGGCTCCGGCGCCAGAAAAAGGGTTCTGCGCTAAGGTCAGATGCTATGCAACTTCGGCTACGCCGAGTAGGGGCCTGCTCTAGTGTTAGCCAGTTCCGCCTTTTTGTTGTTGTGTATCTCTTTGCCGTCTCGAGTGCCTAAACTTGTATATGCAATGTAAATAGCTGTACATAAACTTCAAGTATTCGCCTTACGCCTGCATCTCAACTCCTCACAAGACCATCTCTGACGGGGCACCCCTGGTGCGAAGATCAAGCTGCAGTCTTCGAGTTAAAACAACCGTCTTTGGCGGGGCACCCCTGGTGCGTGGAAGGTAGAGAACCTGTGATTTTTACTGGCGGAGTCGACAGGATCCCGTGGCCATCGGAAGACGGCGCAGTAAGAAGACTCAAGGCAGGGAAAAAGGCGACGACAACGCAACAGGTCAGCGTTCGAGAACGGACCTGCAGGGAGAGACAGCGGCAAGGACCACGGCAATAGTCCAGCGACGCGAGACTAAGTCCGGTGAAGGAAAGCAGCGCGTCGAGAACTCGACGATCACCGGCGGGTCGCAGCAAGTGACGACAACGTGCACAGGACCAGCGGCGTGCGACAGCTCATCGCAGCGTCCGGTGAAAGTGGCGGTGGACTCCGACGCCAAGGAGCTGGCAATGCGGATCGACGCATCGAAACTGTGAGTTTCCTTCGTCGCATTGTTCACGTCCCTGTGCATGTGTTCGAGCCGGTAGGACAGTTGAGGGGTACAGACAGCGGTATGGAGGGTTATCCATGCCGGCCCTCACTCGATGTGAGGTTCCGAGTGGAATTGGCGAAGGCGCGCTTGGCTTATTTTCAGGCTGAGCTTGCAAAAGTGAATGGAGGAAAGGCGCCGCTATGCGAGGAAAAACCTCCGGATTTGCAGGTGTTAGAAGCAAGGCGCCAGCAGCTAGAGCTCGAGCTGGCTAAGCTCAAAGAGTCTAGGAGAGCTAGTCAACTAGCCAGGGAGAACTGCTCCGAGCCCCGAGCGGAGAGGCCGCGTCTGCTGGAAGACAGACTTATGCTGCTCAAGCACAGGTGGAGGTACGAGCAGTCAGGTCGCTGTAGGCAATCAGCCGATATGCGCGGACGCCTCTTTGTTAGGAAATGCCGCAGAGAGCGAAAACGACATTTCTGAAGGGATCACAGCTTTTCCGCCACTGCGGGCGGCTAGCAAAGAGAAAGAGCAGCCCAATTCTGATGGTCTAGGGCCAATCGAGGCCAAATTGTCCGAAGCCAAGCAGGAGAGCGATCTAATTCCTGCAGGCTCTATGAATGAGATTGTGATCTCTGACACGGAGCTAGTGACAGGAGAAAGGCTAACGTTGCTGGAACGGCACACTGCGTCGGTCATAGGGCATGAAGGGCCTCGTAGCGTTGCTGATGGCAAGAGCCTTTCATCTGAGGCAGAGAACGGAGGTGGGCCTGTTGCGCCTACCGGGCAGAGCTCCGGGCAATTGTCGAACGCACCCGATGGGCGTCCGACCAGGTCCTTCGAGGAGAAGAAAATGCGTGACGACTTTCCACAAGGCAAGCTCGCGTCAAGCGACGGCGAGTCAGCTCGTGCTGCAGATGATGCTACGCAGCCGGCCAGCGCCTATCAAGCAGGGAGCGGCGATTTAAATGTTTGTCCGTGCAGGAACGGTGCAAAGAGCTCCAAACGCTCCAAAGTACCAGGAGACAGGCGCATAGCTTTCACAATGAAAGTCGGCGTTTGGAAGAGTACGTTCCGTGCGGCGGTACGCCAAATTATGGGCAGCGATGCCGGCCGCACTGTTACAGTTGAACTGGGCAAGAGATATGTTCCTTACGCAGTACGCGGTCCGTACAGGCGCGCCGACGAGAGCGTGCCCTTATGGGTGTCGCATGGTCAAGTATTTGGACCAATCGAGGAACATGACGTGTTTGATCCTGGAGGGCACCAGCTGTTGAGTTCTTGCCCCGCTGTGGCACCAACCTAATGAGTATAGTGGCCATTACGCGTTCATCGTGTTGAGACGCGTGGTGGCTCGAACGCACACAGGGACGCGCGATGCGACGAAGGAGGCTCACGTGGCCGCTTTCGGACCCCGTATCAGTGCTACTGAACGCTCCAGTTGCGAGTGTCGGTGTGTGTGTGTCGAGCAGGACGCGGGTGTGCATGCTGGTGAACTGCGCACAGCCTATACACTTGGACTCCGTTTTACGGCTCACAGCAGGCATGCCACCGTGTGTATTTGAGTGTGCATTTTGCTTATGTTTTCTTGGTGCCCTTAAGAATTTTGCGTAATGTTGTGTTTGGTCCCGTGTGCATTTAGCTTTTGGCTTTGCTGGTGCCAGTGCTGGTGTAGCTGCGTTGTGTCACCCACAGGGTGGTTTTGGGACCCGTACCGATCCCTTCTTTGTTGTAATTCTAAAAGTGGCATTTGAGCCCTTTGTAGATTCTTGGGAAGGGCGTGTAAGGGATCGGTAGTGTACGCGGGGTCATCGGAACGCGGCTGGGGGCGCTCAAAGCGAAGCGTCTCCTTTCTTGGAACGCGGCCGCTCGCGAATGCGCCGGGAAGTACGGGTGACCCCCGCCCCGCGGTACCGATTCGCGCACGTGCTGGCACGATAGTGTATTTATGTTTGTTTTTATTTTTATTTTGAGGTGGAGAGGGTGATTTACCCTACAGTAGTTGGAGGGCTGGCCAGGCTCTCGATAAACCAATCATGTGAACATTGTAACATGATTGGAAGCCGCCAAATGTGGGCCGGGCCTTGAGGTCTTTAAAACGAGGCTCCGGCGCCAGAAAAAGGGTTCTCGGCTAAGGTGAGATGCTATGCATCTTCGGCTATGCCGAGTAGGGGCCTCGCCTAGTGTTAGCCAGTTCCGCCTTTTTGTTGTTTTGCATCTTTTTGCTCTTTAATTTGTCTCGAGTGCCTAAACCTGTATATGCTGTAAATAGCTGCACATACACTTCAAGTATTCGCCTTACCCCTGCATCTCAACTCCTCACAAGACCGTCTCTGACGGGGCACTCCTGGTGCGAAAATCAAGCTTCAGTCTTCGAGTTAAAACAACCGTCTCTGGCGGGGCACCTCTGGTGCAAGGAAAGAAGAGAACCTGAACTTTACTGCCGTGCTCTTTTTAAAGCTGATAGCGAACCTTCGAGATAAAGCTTGGGAAGTTACTAGAACATTCTGGCTAAAAGTAGAATCGGCTTCGCCTGGATAAGTTCAATGGAGATAATTCTAGGCGCGTCTCGCGTCACAAACGAAGTGATAAAGCGGCGTGCCGGCAGCCTTGAAGCATGAACAAATAAATTTAACAAACAAACGCTACAAAGGTTCGCGGCATTGCTCCCCTCTCAAAGAAGCATCGACTCGATGCTTTAGAACATAATGCGGCTATGAACAGTCAAAAACGGATTGTGCAAAAATAAACACCGAATGTGGAAACACGGCGTCCTTTAGCGTGCATGATAGGGCTTTAGGCGTACGACATGTACTACTTTTGAGCATACGCGGCGTTGCTGGCATGCAGTCCTTTGGTCAGGAACGACTTCATAGTCCAATTCACCTAGCCGACGAAGAACCTTGTACGGGCTGAAATAGCGGCGCAAAAGCTTTTCACTCAATCCTCGGCCGCGAATGGGCGTCCAAACCCACAATCGGTCTCCTGGCTTGTATTCCGCGTTGCGTCTTCGTAGGTTGTAGCGTCTAGTGTCGGTCCGCTGCTGGTCTTTGATCCTTAATCGGGCAAGTCTTCGGGCTTCTTCTGGGCGTTGTAGGTCGGCGGCGACGTGGACGTTATCTTCCTCGGTAACGTTCGGCAGCATGGCGTCCAGCGTGGTCGTGGCCTCTCTGCAATGGACGAGCCTAAAAGGCGTCATCTGGGTAGTTTCCTGCACTGCGGTGTTGTAGGCGAAGACTACGTAAGGCAAGATGACGTCCCAGGTCTTGTGTTCGGCATCGGCATACATCGCGAGCATATCGGCGATGGTTTTGTTGAGGCGCTCGGTCAGTCCATTGGTCTGCGGGTGGTATGCAGTTGATCTCCGGTGGCTGGTTTGGCTGTAATGGAGAATGGCTTGC
Organism: Amblyomma mixtum; assembly: GCF_055824585.1. Classification (NCBI taxonomy): domain Eukaryota; kingdom Metazoa; phylum Arthropoda; class Arachnida; order Ixodida; family Ixodidae; genus Amblyomma; species Amblyomma mixtum. Next base: position 15,655,689 of record NC_143020.1, read on the forward strand.
GTCAGTTCCGCCGTGAATGCTGTTCCTCTGTCAGTGGTGAGCACATCGGGGGCGCCGTGTCGCAGAAGAATGTTCGCCACGAAAAATTTGGCCACTTCTGCTGCTGTTCCGTTCAGTAGGGCTTTTGCCTCGGCGTAGCGGCTCAGGTAGTCGGTCGCCACAATGAGCCACTTATTTCCAGATGTCCATTCCGATCTGCTGAAAGGGCCTTGAGGGGGCTTCAATGGGGTTCAGAAATTCTGCTGGTCAGGTTGGAGGGGTCTTTCGTCGCTGACAATCTTGGCAGGTTTTCACATAATGTGCGACATCGGCAGACAGTCGGGGCCAGTAATACTTGTCTTGAATGCGGCGGAGGGTGCGAGAAAACCCGAGATGTCCAGCTGTCGGCTCGTCGTTTGAGGCCTGAAGAACTTCTCCGCGCAGACTTGCAGGTACAACAAGGAGGTAGGCTGTCTTGTTCGCTGCAAAGTTCTTCTTCACGAGGACATCGTTCTGTAAACAGAACGAACACAATCCTCGCTTGAACGAGGAGGGGGGTGAGAACACTTGCCTTCCAAGTATTCGATGAGACATCTTATGTCGCGGTCACAGCGTTGCTGTTGTGCAAAAGAGCTGGAGCTTATGGGTCCCAGGAAGGCGTCCTCATCGTCGTCCGGCGGCGGTGCATCCACAGTGGCTCGTGACAGGATGTCAGCGTCAGAGTGCTTGCGGCTGGACTTGTAAACGACGGTTACATCAAACTCCTGGAGCCGCGGACTCCATTGAGCGAGGCGGCCGGAGGGGTCCTTCAAACTGGCGAGCCAGCACAGTGCGTGGTAATCGCTGACCAGCTTGAACGGTCGCCCGTACAGATAGATGCGGAATTTCGACATAGCCCAGATGATGGCAAGGCACTCCTTCTCAGTTCTCAAGTAATTAGCTTCGGCTTTGGACAGGGAACGGCTACCGTACGCGATGACCTTCTCCACTCCGTCAATGTTCTCAACGAGGACAGCGCATAGGCCCACACTACTTGCGTCGGTATGAATTTCAGTCTCGGCGTTTTCATCAAAGTGCGCGAGGATCGGCAGGGTCTGTAAACGGCGCTAAAGTTCCTTGAGGGCTTCTATTTGCGGCGTTTCCCATTTAAATGGCACGTCTGCCTTTGTCACGTGGGTCAGTGGCTTGGCGACGCGTGAAAAGTTCTTCACAAATTGTCGGTAGTACGAGCACAGTCCGAGGAATCTGCGCACAGCTTTCTTATCGGCCGGTGGTGGAAATATGGTGATAGCAGCGATTTTCTGCGGGTCCGGCCGTACCCCCTCTTTGCTAACGATGTGGCCTAGAAACAGCTGCTCTTCATAGGCAAATTGGCACTTCTCTGCTTTCAAAGTTAGGCTGGACGATTTGATTGCGTCTAGTGCTCTTTGAAGCCTTTTGAGGTGTTCCTCAAAGTTCGAGGCGAATACAACGACGTCATCTAAATATACCAGAAAAATCTGCCACTTCAGGCCTGCCAGCACTGTATCCATTACTCGCTGAAATGTGGCTGGTGCAGAACAGAGACCGAATGGCATCACCTTGAACTCAAAGAGGCCATCTAGAGTGATGAATCCAGTCTTCTCGCGATCTCTTTCGTAGACCTCAATTTGCCAGTAGCCGCTCTTGAGGTCCATCGATGAGAAATACCTAGCGTTGCAGAGCGGGTCCAGTGTGTCGTCGATGCGAGGTAGGGGGTAGACGTCCTTCTTTGTGATGATGTTCAAGCGCCGGTAATCAACGCAAAATCGAAGTGCACCGTCTTTCTCACTAGAACAACAGGTGCCGCCCAGGGGCTCTTTGAAGGCTGAATAACGTCGTCGCGCAGCATTTCTTCCACTTGGTCCCGGATGGCTTGTCGTTCTCGCGGCGACCCTCGGTAGGGGCTCTGGCGGAGAGGTCGGGCGTACTGGTCGGTTATAATGCGGTGCTTGGATATCGGCGTTTTTGGGACCTTCGGCAATGACGAGAAGCAATCGCTGTAGCTTCGGAAGAGATTGCGGATCTGGTCTTGTCTGTTCCGGGGCAGAGCTGGGTTTATGTCGAAAGTGGGCGAGTTCTCTTGGTCAGGCGAATGTTCTACGGATGGGTCGGAGAGCGCGAAGAAGTCTCGTATGTCGGATATTTCGTCGAGGAATGCAGTCGTCGTTCCTTTGTTAACGTGCCGGTTTTCTTCGCTAAAGTTCGTGAGCAGTACTTCGGCTTGGCCTTTGCGGAAATGTGCAATGCCTCTTGCGATGCCGATTCCTCGGTCGATAAGCAACTGCATGTTCCCCTCGATAAAGGCTTCAGTGTCACTCGCTTCTCTGGCGCCTACGGTGATGATGACGCTTGAGTGGGGTGGGACATTCACTTGTTCCTCCAGGACAATAAGCGCAACGTGACGTTCCGGAGTTCTCATCGACGGGGTGGCCTCGTCGGTGGAAAGTGTGATCATCTTGGATCGCAGGTCGATGATTGCTTGATGCTCATTAAGGAAGTCCATGCCCAAGATCACTTCGCGAGAACATTGCCGTAGCACTACGAAGGTCGCGGGATAGGTGTGTCCCTTGAGGGTCACTCACGCTGTGCATCGTCCTGATGGCGTAATGAGGTGGCCCCCTGCGGTGCGAATTTATGGGCCGTCCCAAGCGGTCGTTACTTTCCTCAGCTGCGCAGCGAATGGTCCATTCATCACCGAATAATCGGCGCCTGTGTCGACTGGAGCGGTGACTTTCCGGCCGTCTAAAACGACTACTAAGTCGGATGCCCTGGCTATGGTGTTGAACGTCGTCCTCGGCGTCGGGTCTCGGCTTCGTCGCGTATGTGAATCGTGGGTGGGGCGTGTCGTCGAAGCTTTGCTTGATGGCGGCGTCGTTTTGAAGGTGGTTCGCGTCGTGATCGAAGTTGTCTTTGTATGCGGCGTCGGCGTAGTGGGTGCGGCGTCTTTTTACGGCGTGGTCGCTGGAGTATCTTCCTCGTTTCCTCGGCAAGCAACCTGACCTCTACAGGTTGCTTTGTTCAGTTTTCCCTACGGGGGCTAGGGGACCTTCCTCGGACAGCCGCGGCGTAGCTGCGGCCCGGTGATGAAAAACGTGTGGTGGACGGTGACGGGGAGCGGGAAAGAAGGCTTGACGACACGTACTCCCCTCTGTGCAGGTAGTCCTCGATTTCCCGTGGTCGCTGGCCGGGGAATGGTCGTGGGTGGTCGATGGCGAAACCACGTAGGCCGATGCGTCTGTACGGGCAGTGGCGAAGTACATGACCGGCTTCGCCGTAATGGAAGCACAGAGGGCGGTTGTTGGAAGTCCTCCAATCGTCGCATTTCCTAAAGGTGTTGCATCACTCGTAATATCGGCGTGAGGGAGCTTGGGGCCGTTGTTCTTGTAGAGCTGGTGTGTGTCGAAGAGGGTTTGGGGGGTCTCGTCGAGGCGGAGGGCTGCGTAGTGCAGCGGCGTAGGGTAAGGATGGAGCTTCAGCAGGAGGCGGAGATGACGGGGTGCCCAGCGCATGCTGCACTTCTTCACGTACGATTTCCTCAATGGTCGCGACATGAGGCTGGTTGGAAGATGGTAGCAGGCGTGCAGCTCTTCCCGTACAATTTCGCGGATAACTTCCCGCAGGTTGCCTCCAAATGCTGTGCCATCCGAGAGGGTAGTCGAGGTCACTTGGGTCTGCCGCGGAAAATGACGGGCTCGTGCTTCCAAGGTTCTCTCAATGGCCGCTGCTTCAGTGGTTAACTCCACGACCATCGTCGGTGGGTTGCGGGTCAGACCGCCGAAAAGTGCCTCTTTAGCACCACGCATCAAAAGCCGCACCTTCTTCTCCTCCGTCATGTCAGGATCGACACGTTGAAAAAGGCGCTTCATGTCTTCCACGTACGCGGTCACAGTCTCATTCGGGTGTTGGATGCGTGATTCTAGAAGCAGCTGAGCTCTTTCTTTGCGTACGACGCTAGTAAATTTACCCAGGAGCTGCTTCTTGAAGGTCGCCCAGGTCGTGAGAGAAGATTCGTGATTTTCAAACCACGTTCTGGCAGTGCCGTCCAATGCAAAGTAAACGTTTCGGAATTTAGAGCTGTCGCCCCAGGCGTTCAGTGCTGCCACATGGTCGTCCAAGTCTAGCCAGTCTTCTACATCTTCGTGTGGTTCTCCACGAAACTGCGGTGGCTCCCGCGGCTGGCGAAGCACGACAGGCGTTGGCTGTGCACCAGGTTCCATCGTGAGGGGCATAGCTGGATAGCAGATTAGCACCTCCACCAGATGTCACGTAGTGGTGACTGCAGTCCGGCAAACAGGAACACAGCGAGAGTGTCTTCGAAACGAAACACTTTATTCGGGCTGAGTTGCGCCCGCAAAAAACTGAATCACTTGGCGGCGGCGTAGCAACAAGCGTGCTCGGCGGTCGTCGCACAGAATGCCCGCTGCTGTCGGTCGTGCTCTTTTTAAAGCTGATAGCGAACCTTCGAGATAAAGCTTGGGAAGTTTATTTATTTATTTATTTATTTATTCAATAAACCCCTAAAGGCCCTCAATCGAGGGTAATACATAGGGGGGAGCAATGACACACAACGCAAAATAATATTGAGCAAGCGCCAATGTGCAATACATAAGAACAGAAAGCACATGTAGAAAACAAAAGAAATAAACAAAAACCTGTAGTATACATTGTAATTTACACGAAAAAAGAACAGATAGTGTTTTAGAGGCATAACAACCGCAGGAACAAAACAAAATAACAAAAGCGCTGAATGCAGCATGTGGTACAATCAATTAGTGAAGCTAAACAGACATTTGGGTAAGAAGGTCCTGAAACTTATTAAGATCCCGTTCAGAAGCGATGTGTGATGGAAGATTATTCCAGTCGACTATAGTACGTGGTATGAAAGAGTTAGCAAACGAAGAAGTGTGGCATGATATGCGTTTAACTTTCAGCGGGTGGTCGCGACGTGGAAAAAAAGATTCAGGTGATTGAAAAAAATCGTCATGGAGCAGAACATGATGGTAAAGTTTATGGAAAAGGGTCAAGCGTGATACTACAACATTCTGGCACAAAGTAGAATCGGCCTCACCTGGATGTGATCAATCGAAATAATTCTAGGCGCGTCTTGCGTCACAAACGAAGCGATAAAGCGGCGTGCCGGCAGCCTTGAAGCATGAACAAATAAATTTAACAAACAAACGCTACAAAGATTCGCGGCAATATGCACTGTGATAACAAGTGTGTTATATTCACGCAAGGAGTTGAAGGCAATGGTTAGAACTTCTATATTTTCCTCTTTGTTGAATGCTGAAAACTTGTAATCATCCAGGGCATTTTCCAAGGCCGCCACTTTTGGTGGCAAAGAATATTGCTTCTTTGATGTTCGTCGTGCCTTTGAGTTCTCTCTGGGTTTATTCCCGCGATTGGCCTTGAAGAAAGGAAAGAGGCAAGATTAGTATACTAAGAATGCCACCAGGCTAATAGCGTGGAATCCTGAAACTTATATGGTGTTTGCAGCATTTGATTTGATTTGATTTGATTTGATTTATTTGTTTCCTTTCTGATACAGAACGAGGAGCAAGAGCAAAAGGCGGAACGCCTGACGGTGGCTCTTGCCCCGCATACAGTTTGGCACAAACAGTCATTTAACATAGTTTTACACAAAAAGTTCCACACCAAGGAAATCAGATCAAGAAAATTGCTGAAAATATGCCTGGCTACATTGTTAAAATGAAAGGAACAGCCACAGGCCACTGCATTTTTCATGAGTGCACGAAGTTGCACATGAACGGCTTGTTTCAGTTCATGTACGAAAGAAGCCAGAAGCTAGGGATAGAATGTTTAAAACTGAGCTCACCTGGTTTCTGAGGTGATTGCAACGAGTTTCTGTTAGCAGGGAGCACCATACAGTTATGTTCAACTGGTTCCAAAACAAAAACAAATCTCTGTCATGGCCACTAAGTGAGCATGTGTAGCAGCCCTGGATAAGGTTCCCTCTGTAGAAAAGAAGAATAGAACATCAACACAGATCCGACGCATCTAAAATTTCAATGCAATAAATTGTGCATGTGACGGCAGTGCCCCACAGTCCTTAACAAAGGCAAGAGCCTATAAGACATTGAGCAAACTTTAGTAATTCAGAAAACAAATTTTATAACATTACAAGATGTTCTGTATGCTCACTTGACTGGCCTGAAGTAGTGTGCACACTTAAATGGTCAGATGACCCAATAATTACTGTAATGTACAAGTATAAAGTTGAACCCACAAAATTCCAAAACAAGGTCTTTTACGGACCGAATACCGTGCGTATGCGCTCATATCTAACTTAAAATCTGGTTCTACATGAGGAATAAACGGCGTGGTCTAGCAATCCAAACTAAGATACACCACTAGCCGAGCGCTTAGTAATTAGATACGTACAGGCTAACATGCAACCGTAATACTGCGGAGGGGGCTGCCTGTGTACAAAGCCCACACAGTTGCAGTGCGGCCTACTGCTTTCGCTATACATGCAACTGGATGTCATACTTGCTAGTGTTGGTGCATAGTGGGTTTCCGTCTGTTGTACACGAAATACCACCGCCGCCTGCATGTGAACACGTGCGTGATGACCAGGCATTTTTAATAAAAATTTGTTATTTGTTCCGTCACTTTTCGCACCTACACAAGGAGTAGTAATCATGAGATTGGGTACCCGAAGCGAGATACCGTGTGTGTGGAACGAGCTGCTGCCAGGCGATAATTGAGAGCGTCTTGAAAGTAACCATTATTTTGCTCGCACGCTCTGTTAGACTGAGCACGAACGCAGTCCTACATAATTCGGCACCTGAAGCAAAATGTCTCTATGCACCGCCTACGCGACCTCCAGAGACGACGTGAATACTCATGTAAAAATACACACTCGCTGACAGACTTTACCTCCACGCACTTTTAAAGCACACAGTAATGATGGTGACCTATTCATGTTCAAAACTGTTACCTGGCAGCGCATTAAAAGATACCTGTTACAGGGCACGTTAATAAGCGTTCCCTATGCATATATTGTTACCTAAATCTCAGAGACATGTTTAGTTTGGTTCATAGGTGATAGGGTGCAATCTCTCACAGCGACATCGGCAATGAGAGACGCCGTAGTGAGGGCTCTAGAATATTCGGCCAGGTGCATCTGCCGACGCGCTTCTAGTGGCGAAGAAAAAGCTAATGGGTGGCGCTATGTGACAAACTGGAAATGGTTACCGAATCTTCTGGATAACGAGCCAAATCTTCTGTGGCTGCAGATTCAAGCGACGAGACAAGCGACACATGCAAAACGCTTCGCCTGCAAACAGGCTGCCGTTACCTTTATTAAGGGTCATTCGATAGAAAACGTCCCAACATTGTGCTCAGCCACCTCCGATTTATTAAAAAAAATTCATGGAAAGCAATTTCAGTGTATGTAATCGAAGCCTAAAATAATTTTACCAGAAAAAATCACTGGTGAGGTGAGCACAATGTTAACTTTTCGAAACGGTGAGAAACACCCTCTTCCCAATCTGCGTTTTCTGCCTGGTGATTTACTGCGCAGCTCATCCTTCGCTCTTCATGGTTGACTTGGCGGCACATTCTGTATGCTTTTTTGGGCGCAGAGCAAACCACCTTGACTGCTTGTTTTGCGGCGATCTTTCTCAGATTGCGAGTGAAGCCATGGACGTAAGGTACAACCAAGGTATTCTTGCTGGGCCAAGTTTCTTTCCCCGTGGTGTCAGATTCCTTGCGTGGCAGGCGGCGAACCAAAACCTCGCTTACCGTGGTCAGCATTTCTTGCGGATAACCAGCTTCCCTTTATCTGGTTATCTGCTTCGAAAAGCTGAGGCCGTTTTCTCGTGGGCGTGATTTTTCCAGCACTTAATTCAATGCCCCTTTCACAATTGCCCTGTGTTCCGTGTTTCAATGTCTCTCTACTACCCTTCGTCCCAATGTTCACGTTGGCCCCCACTAGGAACCAAGTCGGAATATTTGTTCGGAGAATTTCCCTGTAGAGAGTTTTCTTATCGTCATATTTCAGTTTACAACTTACTGAAGAATGCCCTGACATTTCAAACATACTTCTTCGGAGCATTTCCCTGCAGAGAATCTCCTTACCATCATATTTCAATTTAAAAGTTACTAAACAATGCCCCGAGATTTCAAAAATACGAACGACAGTTTAATGCATTCACCACGCAGAGAATTGAATTCCAGAATGTTTTTTTGTAGGCCGATCTAAATTTCAACACGCTGTATATATTGACGCATAACGGCCGACACGTACACGGAAAGCTGAATTCCTTATCGCACGCAGTTCACAGAAGATGCAGAGGTTTGTACTTGCAAGCGTTGTTGCCTTAGCTGCCGCAAGTTTCGATTACTCTGGCAGGCCCTCTTTGAAAGATGTCGAAAACGTGAGTGCTTTTATATTCTATCATACTTAGAATGTTGCCCACTTTAAAAGTAATTTGCTACCCATAATTCGTGCCGCAGTGACCACTGCGATGAGCATATTTATTTTTCAGTGCCATACATTTCAAAGTTCTGGGGCAACGTATAGCAGGTGCGCTTTCTGTGTAGAGAGCGCCATTCTCCAGTGTGGATTAAGCATGCAGGATGTAAGCACGTTCGGGACACTATTTTGTTCCTTCTCAGGCGTACATTTTTGTTTTTCCCAGCTCATGTAGCCCTGACTGGTGCGCCCAGCGTTTTCCTTCTGCCTCCAAAATGGGCAATCCCCGATTTTAGGCGTTTGCTTCGACACCGATCTGTGATTTTACCGGTTTATGTTACATACAGGGGTCTTTATATCTTTACGGCGAGCTGGTGTCGTTGTTTCTTGGCCTAACTTCAAACAAAATGAGTACTACTTATTGGTCTCACTTTGTTTTTGTGCTCGACGTGGTCATCATAGTGCCTCAAATTGAGGAGTGATTCAAATTGTAACCTTTCCTTTGTCTTAATATCCAGTCTGTTCTCAACGTTATTTACTTTTGCGGCTTCTTTTGTATTCTTTTCGAATCTTACATCATTTGACTGCTTTGCTTACATTGTTCGAATAAGCCGGATCATAATCACGTGGTTAAGCGCTGCGGGTATATAGAGAGCTGATTTTCAAAACACTGAAGAATTGGTAGCCGGCGTCCCTACTTTTGATAGATAAGGGAATCTGCCACCAGCAAGGAAATGACGGTACAACTGAGAGAATCGGAGAAATCTAAGGTTTCCAACCGAGGCTGCTACAATATCAGCAACTTTGAGAATACTCGGTGACCCTGGAGGTGAAATAGCCGAATTCCATACAGAGCTTAAATTTGAAGCAAAGGTTGTTCGATTTTGGCAACGCTGAAGGTGTGAAACATAAACATAAACGAGCAAGGACAAACAGAGTATAAAAAAAGCAGGAAAGGATGGATGAAGGTTCAGAATGTATTGAAGCGCTTCTCTCAGGCCCAACAGTGAGCCCCAAAAGCGGTCATGACAGTATCGCGAGAGATTTCCTTCCCAACTTTGATAACCCGGCCTTATGAACAAATGTTCACATACGCCGCTCCCGCTGAGAAAAACGTATGCAGGTGAACCGTACAAATATTTAAAAGGCGCTGACTGGAGAGATTAGCGGCCGCGACAGGAGTATGGAACCCTAGAAAAAATCGTGAAACAGTAAATAGATGATGAACCCACTTGCCGATAGAATGTCGACATTAGCAGTGTGAGAACGAACAAGAACCAAAAGGACAGTTGATTTAAACAGAAAAAGCGGAATTGTACAGTGACATTAAAAAAAATGAAGCGGAGAAGCAGCCGCCAGAAGTTCAAAAACGCATCCGTCCGTGTAGTCTAATATGCGCCAGTAAGAACTAATAGGGAAACGCGCTGGAAACACAAGAAATGTTAGCGGGCATGCGACTCAGGAGACGGAGACCACCGGACAGGCGAAGCCACTGCGACAGCCGGAAGAAAGGCTTGACGATAAAGCAAACGATGGTCAGGAGCTGAACCCATTAAAGCTGAACCATCTACAAGCTTGGCACTCAGCAACTCAATTCTGTTACGTGACCGGCGGCGGTGGTCATAGAACAGCTTAGAACGAAAATAGGCACCAATGGTCCGATTACAAAACTGAATAGGAATGGGTATACTTTGGAAGCGAACAGTAGGCCGTCCATGTGAGAACTATTCGGGAGATGCAGGCAACGTGATATAGGTAAGGGGGGGGGGGGGGTTGGACGGTGGCTTTCGATGCTCATATTGTTATATAAGTGAGAACATGGGCAGTTCTGCGCTCCAAATCTCTCCTAGAAACACCTGCGATCGACAGAATCACGTGTTAAGCATGAACCTGAATGAGAACTGAAAATAGTAAAGGGAGGCCCTGTAGTCCGTAAACTACATTGCTGCAGAGAAGTGTGGGCTAGGAGGGGACCATTGTTAGACCGCTAGGGTTGTATGAGCTAATACCTCACGTGCCTTGGCAGCAAAAGCGACGTCACGATTTTGTCGTCTGTAGGAGGCGATACAGATTTTGAGGACAATATCGGAGCCTGATAACATGTTTGAGAAAACCAATGCAATGTTCAACACCCTCGGAAGGGCCAAACAGTTTAAAGCTGGTAGCAAGGTTCTCGAAGTGGTAATGAAACACGTCTACTTAGGGCACGTAGTGACCGGATGTCTTTATGTCTTTATCACGATAGTGAAATAACTAGAAGACCAAGACTTAGGTGGAGCGCATTTGGCAGTTCTCTCATATCCTGAATGACAGTTTATTGGTTTGTAAGACAGGCCTTCGGCTCCGAATCCTCAGTGGCTGGCTTAAGGAAGAAGAGGACGAAGACAACGGCGTCGATGCTCGTGCGTGTGCGCTGATAGCTGCCGCTGGGACTGATCGCTGCCTCTGGACTGAACCGAGGCGTACCGCTAGCCGTTCGCGATGCAGCGCCTTCGAAGATTACATTACACTACACTTGGTGGAGGTGCGGGGTTTCGATCGCCGTACCTCTGGTTTCTGGTTAATATCCCTACAAAGAAAAGTATTAAACAGCTGTACCTTGTCGGTACACACCTATTTTAGAGGAACCCGGAGACTTCCGATAGGGGTTCGACTTAAGGACAGCGCAGCGAGCCTCCGAAACAAAAACGACCGCTGTAACGTTAAGAGATAGAAAGAGGTCCGAGCCAGTGAGGTATGGAAGACGGGTTAATGCCATTCTGGTTGTATTCACGAGGAAAAAATGAGATCAGGCAGGGCACGTTATGCGACGGCAAAATAACCGATGTTCCTTAAGGGTAACGGAGTGGCTTCCAAGATACAGAAAGCGTAGCAGGGTGCGGCAGAAAGTTAGGCGGGGGCATGAGGTTAAGTTTTCGAGGATAAGGTTGCTGTAGCAGGTACGGGATATTGTTATTAGGGAAGATATGGGAGAGGCCTTTGTCCTAGAGTGGGCCTAGTCAGGCTGATGACGATGACAAGTGAGTGCGAGAAATGCCGCACAAACGATGCCAACCAGAATCATATGCGCTGTTGATGTCAAGTACGAGGACGAATGCCCGCACACCTTAAGCTTGGACTTGAATAGGTGTTGCCGAAGGGCTGCAAGATGCTGGACAGCACAGCTGGAATGCTTGAAATCAAATTGTGACGGGTTCAGATGGTTATGACTGCACAAAAATAGTAAACATAAAGAAATGTTTTCAACAACCTCGCAAAAATTTGAATTCACGCAGATTGGTCGATGAGGTGATGTATCCACTGGATCACTACCCGACTTAGCAGCGAAAATCAGGCAAGCGTGACGCCACCAATTTTATTGTGTTCCACTTGCACGACTTAGTTGAAGATATCAGGAAAGAACGAAGGATGAGCGCGAAAAATTTCTTTAAGCACCCCAGCCGCAATCAGATCCGACCTATGAACTGCATCGCGACGAAGCGATTGAATGATATCTTCAATTTCTAAGGAAGAAAAAGTAGCGTCACTTACTAAAAAAGTGCACTGCACGTTTCCTGAGACTACCAGAGAAGCGTGTCAAAGTGTTCCGGACGATACATCATTCTGGACAACTTGAGTTTTCAGGAGGTGTGTCACTGACTAAAATGTGTCAGTAGTGAAAGAACCACTAGGAAAGGCAGAGGCTGGAGGATTAAAGGTTGACGAATTTTCCGAGGCGCAGTACGGAAAGGTGCACCGAGAGGATTTTTCTCTGTGTACGAGGAGCAAAGGGAGCAGTTTATAAACGTTTCCTTCTGGATCGTGCTGTTGGTACGTTTAGTGATTGGGGAAATGCCGACGCTTAGATACCTCGTGGAGAAGCGGAGAAGTGTAAGCCCGCCGCTCATTTCCCACCTGCAACCAATTTGCAGTGCGCTGCCCCCGCCGAAGTGGCTCTGCATTATAAACGACAGCCCTCCCAAGCACAGTGAAGGTGGGGAATTGGACATGCTCTTTTGACGCATCGCACTGCCGCTACCTTCAGGGGCTCCCCCCCTTACACGTACGCTATCGTCGGAAGAGCGCCCAATGCCCCACAACTGCCTTGCAAGGTCGCCGCTCATTTCCGGTTACAATCCTTTGGAAGACCCCGGCACTCGCAGAAGCTTTCCATTAAGAGCGAAAGCCCCTCCAAGGACAGTGCAGTCGGAAGTTGGTCTCTTGACGCACTGCTATCTTCACGGGGTCCCCCTCCCGCCGTAGGCCATGGTCGGGGGCCGCTCATCTGATCACTCTTGTCCGAGCGTCCCGCCGTCTATGCTGTACCGGCTTCTCTCTCCAACTACTGCTTGCAGATGACACGCACTGATGACGGGTGGTACGCACCTGTGCCAAGAACATGAGTTGCAGTGCGAGTGGAGGGGCGGGGGGGGGGGGGGGGGGGGGTAGGCGGTGTGCTTGAGACATGTCGGAAGGAGAGCCCCGACGGGAGAGGATGTGCATGCTCTTACTGAAGAGAGAGTAGTGTTGTATTTGTTTTTGATTTTGTTTTCTTAGCGAGACCCTGGGTTTGAGGCTGAGCTCAACCCACGGGGTAGGTCAATGATTGGAGAATTGATGTTTGGGGCGGGCCACTGAAAATGACCGCCCCATTTCTTTGTTACCGTTATAAAAACCGAAGTGAAGGAACGGAGACCAGCCTGAGCCGGAGCTCCATGCTTGGCATGTAATACAGTGCTACTTAGGCTCTAACCTGCTAGGTCGAGGAGTAAAGTAGCGAAACGTTTTTTTTTTGTTAACTCATTTCTGCTGTTTCCAGTTTTACTCCCTGTATATGTTGTAAATATATGTTCTTCCATCATCGTCATATTCAAGCACGCCTCCGGGTCTTGTTCCACGCCGAATTCACCAGAGGAAGGGTTTGGGAACCTTCCTCGAAGTAACGAACAAGATCTAAATTCTACTAGAAGTTTGTTGCAAACGCCGCTGCATGGACTGAATGCGGCGCCGTTCAATCGCTAGTTGAGGCGCCCACCAAGCATTACCCCCCGCCGCGGTGGCTCAGTGGTTACGGCGCTCGGCTGCTGAACCGAAAGACGCGGTTTCGATCCTGGCCGTGGCGGCAAAATTTCAATGAAGGCGAGATTCTAGAAGCCCGTGTGCTGTGCGATGTCAGTGCACGTTAAAGAACCCCAGGTGGTCGAAATTTCCGGAGCCCTTCACTACGGCGTCCCTCATAGCCTGAGCAAGGGCAGAAGACGAGCGAAGGTGCGCTCTCTGTATGTTGTCAAACCAGGGCGTTGTGGCCATGGAGAAGTTGTCTTTCTTTGCCTGCAACGGTTAGTTACACGAGACTAGGAAACAAAATCACCTATCTCAACTGGCAAGACACTATAAACCGCACGGGCCACAACATCCAGACATCGCAAAGCAGCAACTTAACATCAGTCTAGAGAGAGGCATACTCTGTTCCAAAAGTTGGCGGGAAAGATCGGTCATTGAGGACTGTGTAGCCGCATCCAATAACGAATCAAGTTGCAGTCCACGAGCATATGCAGTTTCAGGACTGCAGTAAGAGTGTTTATAACAAATCACTCATTATTGAAACCACGGACACATGAGAGAACACGTTAGATTCCGTAGGTAATCAAGACTTAAGGAAAATGGGATATAAAGGGCGGCATACCCACCAAGAAGAAAGAAAGATGCGCGGTGAACGATCCAGCATAGCGCTATAACTTACGCCTCAGCAGTAGCGTAAACAAGACATCGGGCTGCAACGTTTTGAATTAAACCGTGGAAGCTGTAGGAACCCCAAAAAGAAGCCAGAACGACACCGTGCTCTACCATAAGATCAGTCACCGCAGATGTCGCCCACTTTGTATAGTTCAGATTACTTTAAAAAAGTTTTGCAGGAGCCTTGAGGAAAAAGTGGAAAGAGCCTGGTTAGCTGAAATCTCGAGAAAAGGGGCCAGCTGCTGCACGTAGCCACATGAGAGCATGCATGGCAGGCGACAACTAGGAAGTATGAAATATTTAAAGGGGCTGCGAAACACTGCTTGGGGGCATACCGGCTATACTTCAGGTGGGTTGTTTATGTCACACGGATGCTGACTTAAAAAGAATTACAGGAATCGATGCACAGGAACGGGAGTTATTTTGTGAAGAAATTTCAAAATACAAGCAAACAAAACGCTGCCCTCAACTCGATTTTGGCGGGGCTTCCCACTCCTATTTCGCTCTCCCAATGACGGCACCTGGTGCAACCAATCAAAACAGCCAGCCAGAGCACGTCGCGGAAGTTTGTACTCCATGGTTGTCTGCTCTCTATAACTCGTTCTTGCTGAGGCTAGCAGCGTCGTTTCCATGCCAGAGAGCCCCTGGTGGTGTATTTTTATTTTAGTTGCTTTGCAGGGCTTTTATCTAAGACAAACAAGTTGTTTTTGTTGATCTGATATAAAACGCAGACAGGTGACAAAAGGTGTCTATTTATTCACACAATTTGAAGTATATTTACTGTTTGTCCGATCATCAAGCTCACGCCAGGTGATGTCATATCCGCTGCTAAAAACCCTCCACTGTGTGGCAACACCATCAGAGCCATGAAGTTGTTTTTGGGAGGACATTAAAATATTAAAAAAACGGAATATACGCGGTATCACCGACGCTAATAGCACCATTATAACTCACTGTATGCAATCAACAGGCAAAACAGTTGACTAAAATTGTATTTCTGGGCCCCTTTAAAGAACAAGTAGCAACACTCAGAGAGCCCAACCATAACAAAGTTAACAGGTGCGGCAAAAAAGTGATACAAAAAAAAAAACAAGATGCCCCCGGTGACGGAGGCTTGGCCACCCCGCTAGAGAGCCAGCTGTAAAGAAATAATAAATGGATGGGCACCGCAGCTTGAAGACGAGAGTTGAGGTGAGAAATTTTATGATCAATATTTCGTGCGGCCGCGAACGAGTTCGATCTGTCATCGAAAAACCAGGCAATGGAGATGTCCACTAGGTGGACAGGACTCGCGACTCTAGGGCCGCTATTCCGCACAAGGCACCAACGTGTCACCAAAACAAGCTGCATAAAAAGTCACAATATGGGCAGATCGCAAAATAAAGAATCTCAGAAACACGCACTGCAGGCAGCCAATGACGAGTCAAGGTCGAGAGAGTTTATTCAAGTCTCTAGAGGAAACAGCCAAAATATGAGAATAAGCGCTACCACGTTCACTTAAGGTTTATGTTTAGGGATCTTAACCTCCCAAAGCGACTGAGGCTATGATCGACGACGCAGTGAAGGGCTTCGGAAATTTCGACCACCTGGGAATCTTTAACGTGCACTGATATCGCACAGCACACGGGCCTCTAAGCAAAACTCTAGAGGTTCGTGTGCCATATGGTTTTACTGCACAATATGCACAATGCAGTACGTAAACCGCGAGCCGGCGACACATAAAGGTTCTTGTAAGTGACACAGTCCCTTTGGCGCCATCCACCAGCATTGCTAGTAACCAGCTTTAATGGTTCATACGGAAGAAATGGTAAAGAAAGCAGAGCGCGCTGTCACTCGCGAAGGGAAGCTTAGGGAATGTAAAGCAGCTAGCGTATCTCTCATATCTATGACTGGTCCTAGAATACGCGGCGCCTTTCCTGCAGTGAATTTCATGCTTATATCTATTTTCGAGTGCAATCATCTTGAATGTTTATGTCGTCTATGGATCCGCCACTGCGTGCAAGACATAGCTTCTGCTGGCCGCCACCACGTATTGAGGGCGAGTTGACTCATTTTGCCCTTTTTTCCTCTCTATCCTTTACCGCATATGCCCTGTTCTCCACCCATCCACTTGTCTGCCTTTTCTTCCGATGGTAGAATTGTTTTTGTGTCGACCTTCTTTCAGTAACCAACCTCTAAGCCCAGAAGGAAGAACCATTTAACCTGTGTCTTGAAAAAGGTCGGACTACAGCTAAAATGTCGACCAATAAATGCAGTTTTCAAAAGCATATCTCTTTATATCGATATATATAAATATCACTATATCAATATATAGAGCTGATAAAGTCGTCGAGGGCTATGTATACTCAACCACTTAAAGCGACCTCATCGCACCAAGCACTTTTCGACGAATAAAATGTTTTACGATCAGTTCACCTAAGACCCCCTGCAATTTTTAAAAATAGGTGCTATGTTCTAAAGGGCGCTCTCTCGGCATAGTAATATCAGTGGTGTAGTCAGGGGTGCACCGGAAATATGCTAAGACAGGCTAACTAGTGGGCTCTTTAACTAATATTTAATAGCTAAGTTGTAAATATGAATGAGTAACTGTTATTGCTATGGTCTTTAGATACTAATAATTGTGTAGCCCACCTTCACCTTCAGCAATATCCTTATCAGTTTTTAGAATTTTGAGAACGAGGTTACCTTGATGCTGAGACTTAACAAATTCTGGCTATTTGAAGTAGCTACGTAGGCTGGAGAGGTTGCTTCCGCTGGCAAGCTTTACGAAAGCGCATGTGTTTTGGCGCGATGTAGGCAAATTGTGTTTGGCCACGGTACCGAGGGTAAGATATCTTTCTAAATTCTGCAAACTGAAAAGAATATTGCTTACGGTCGGCATACGCCTAAAACAAATCGGGAGACTAGCAGTAATAACCCTAACATAACCCTGGCGCTCGGTGCCCCGACAGGGCTGAGACAGCAGGGAAGGCGGCCGCTGCTGTAAGGGGGTGGTATTGCGGCGAACATGAACAGGGTTTCTCTGTTTATTCTGCGTTTTGAGCCTGGTAGGCTATGCGTGAGTGTCGAGGTGAATGCTATACACCTTTCTTGTGTCTGGCTGCCGTTAGGGCAACAGAGGAATGGAGAGAAAGACCTTCTCTTTGCCCACCGACAGCGAACAGTGTGATGAGTGGAAGCGGGCCGTACCGATGCCGAAAATAATGGGTTTTACATTCAACTGCTTGAACGGCCGCGCAAAAGAGGATCACTTCAAAGAAAGTGGCATAGTTCGTGTCGACGAAAATGGGTAGAAGAGCTCCGATACAGCTACCGCGTGACCGCTGCCGGTTCGAGTTGAACTAATCTCTCCCTAATATTCGTTCCTCTCAAATGCCGTCGAACTGAATGTGATCCGACTGGACTGCAGAAATGACTCCGGAACGAAGTTTTTCAACTGTATTTAGTTCAGATGTCCTGCGAGTCGGCGAAGCCCCGCTGAGGCATTTCAGATTTTGGAATTACTTAGAAAAGCGCACACTGTACACACTGACCAATAGCCACCGCCATCTCTACTTGCCGCCTCGGAAACAGCTGCGCCGTGCGTCTGCTTCTGCGCAGTGGTTCTTGAATTCGATATCTGCTGTTTGGGTGTTTCGCTGCTTACTCGGTAAACAGGTGCATCAAGACAACAAACAGAACCTCATTCAACGCGTGAGTGCGTAATTACCGCCGGAATGAGCTGGTGCTGACGACTGTACTCCAGTACTTCTGTTATTTACGTTGGCGCGTAAAAAGCTACTGCTTGTTTGGTTACCATGAAATGCTGGAAATAACTGCTGCGGATGCCGAGAGATAGAGTACGGATGAGGCTCCTGTTGAGCTATAACACATTTGTTAGATGCAGCCACACCCGTTTTAAATAAATCAGAATATGAAGGGGTGATATAACACCCTAAAAATGCCTTTTTAAAGTAAAATTAATAGTTGCTCAAAAAATAAAACAGAAGTTGCAGGATCAGGCCTTGTATTCGGGCGGAAGATATAGCGTCTCTTGTGATTCTCGCAAGAGAGCTTTCAGAGCAGTTAGTGAAGCGGTCTCAAAGTTCCTGCAGCTACCAGAAAGAAACCAGGTGAAAAGACAAGACAAGAAGCAAACCAGTCACGTAGAGACGACGCACAACGTGCTGCATGCATGCGAAGTGACAACATTTTACTTCCTTGAGCGCCTGTCGTTTCACGTGCGCTCTGCCATCATCGAGTCTCATGGAGAGCTGTACATTAAGCGAAAAAAAAAAGGTTTCTTTAGGATTCTGTATGGCGCCATTGCAAAGTACCTTTCACTGTGGTGGGCTCACTGAATACTCCGTGCTGCCCTGCATGGCAGCAATATAGGGCGTTTTTCGGTTTCTCGAGGAATGTTTAACGATCCACTATTTAAGCAGTGGCTTCACAAAGAATGTTGAGAACCTTCCCATTTTATTCATCGCGTTCGTGAGCAATTTTCAATGCACCAAGGCAGTGCTTTATGGAAATCAATTACAGATCAGGTTCCAGGACTTCATTTTTAAAAACTGAACTTCTGTTGGACATACGCTCCGCGATCGCAAAAGAGCATATTTTCCTATTCTTCGGCGCTTCGTGAATTAGTAAAGCAAGAAGTAACTGCAAAGTCTTTACAAAATGCCCTCAAGCATTTGTGCTACTGCGTATCTGCGCAACTGACAAGGCATACCCGCAAAGGTTAAGTGCCTGATGTCCAACCACCCTCATCATCACCGGCCGCAAGAGTTTGAGCAAGGTACAGCAAGAAGAAGTTTGAGAGGGAACACGCGAACGCGTGATCTTCGCGCTTCGCAAATGCTGCCGCCGACAGGCGATGGGAATGGGTAGCATCAGAGGCATGCGCGGTAAGTGCAGCCGGCCGTGCTAACAGGGCATGCACCTTACCGCCGATTCTTCAGTGTTCCCTCTGATATTGCTTACCTATGTATATCGACGAGCCGCCTCCAAACGTCTGGAAATAAGTTCTGCTAAGTCAGTAGCAATCTGATTTAACCAAATCTTGTACCCCAAATGCTGTGCATAGATGCGCATTGCGTCAATGTTGTTATTCTATGCTTACTTTGTGAATGCTTGGGCTGCTGTTTCTCTTTTTTTTTTGTATTTACCTGCATTTATGCCCTGTGTTACTGCATCAACCCCCCCACTGTAATGCCAAATGGCGCTGTGGGTAAAAGATAAATAAATAAATAAATAAATAAATGAATAAATAAATAAATAAATAAATAGATGCTCAGGATGTAGAGGAAAATAAATGAAGAACTTCACAAACCAAAACGACACGAGTGTAGTAAGAGCAGGGCTCTCTACTTAATTCCTTTGTCATGAGGTACGACATATGCCAGCCAGACTGACATCTACCTAAATTACAGATTAATCTATCGCATCGTCGATATCCGAGAGGGAAGATAAAATCACGCTGGCCATGAGTACGACAGTTTGGATTGGGTCACAAATTTTTTTTTAATTCCGGAGTGCTTCGCCTGTTGGAAATAGGAAAAGAAAGAACCTTACGAAGTATCAGTTCTTCAAAAAAGGGATAAACACCTCGGCGTACCTAATGTTTAACTATTCAGGAAACTCTTAGCTTATATAAACGTGATTTGGTGGGAGTTATGGTGTAGGGTTTTTTGTGTGTTTTTCATTCGGTACATTCTTGGTTGCGACATCACATGGATTGCAGCCAGCTGCATGTAACGCTGTGTATGTCAGTGCTTTCTTCACATTTCTGCTTTTCGCAAGTTTTGCCTCTATCAATTATAAACAAACAGATTAAGCACAAAATACGTTAAGCTCCCATTCTCGCCAGTTCTGAGAAAAATCTTGCGGGAAGAGAGGTGTACCTTAGTTCCAACATGAATCTGAACGTTCCGTAGAGCATGAAACTTAAACTGAGATCAAATATCAAGCCCAGTTTATGGCAAAGCCTGCAAACATTGCAGTCTGAAAGGCATCCAGGAGAAATGTACCTTCAGCATCAAATAATATGCTAACTACAGCGGTCATAAACAGGATAGCTTCGTGTGTACATGTCTTCGAACCGTCGGCATCGTTGTAGGTTCTCACGCTGCGTGATTCATTCGTAGCCTTTCGCACTGTGAGTTGGATATCGATCTCGCCTTTTAACTTTTGAACCGCGCCACGAAAATATGATTTAAGAAAGGAAAGGGGCATTTTATATTTCTGCCATCTCGCTAGTGGACTCCACAATCACGAAATGAGGAAAGGTGCGAACACATGCCAAAGGGCGCCAGCTCGTGGTGCTCTGACGAGGTGAAGATCTCGGTGTTCTGTGTACTGCCACGGCCACTTATCCTCCCTTTGGAGCAGGCTGCTGAGCCGAGCAGGGACCAATTTTAGGCGTATGACACCGCACTTTGCAGCTGCGGCCGCCAAGGGCGCTACGCATCGGCGAAGCTCTCGGGTAGGGGGCGCTGCTGGCGGTTTGGAATCAATGGTTGTGCGTGTACTTACTCTTGCGTTTCGTTGGCGTAGTCCTCCAAATTAACATCGGCACGTACCGAAAGCAAGTACGTTCGCATCCAAATACTGCAAACTGCTTGCTTTTAGCGAGCACTGCATACCGCGAAACAAAAGCGGCAGCCTACAGGCTTCCTAGCGCTGCCAGGCCGATACCCATCTGATTATACATGGTGTCCACCAAAGCGAAACGAACCTTAGTATTACAAAAAGGAAACATATTGACAGCTGGCACGTTTTCAGCATGAGGATTTTGAAATTTTCCGTAGGCGCCTTAACTGAACATACGTTTTCCTGTTAACCTCCCGTCGCTCACGGAACCAGCTAACAACATACTGCTCACAAAGGCCGACAAAACCTCACGCGGCTTTCGAGGTGGTCTCTGGGTCCTAAGGAAGGGAAAAGGAAGGGAAAACTTTATTTACACTAATGGTTTTTCCTGCGGTTTGGGGGCATCTTCAGAGACGTCTTGGTTCTACCCCCAGGAGCCTTCTCTGTCGAAGTCGTCCGCCTCTAATCAGTGGTCGGTTGCCCTCAGTCCAGGGCTAAAGATTTCGCAGAAAGAGGCGCATCTGACATTAAACTACAGACAGATTTAAAGGAAAGGGACAGAATATCGGCACGAGTCCAGAATGCCACCCTGAAAACGCGTTGTTTTCAGCACCAGACCGTAATAATAAAGGACAGAGGATCTAGAAAAGGCAGTGCATTTTCTTCTGGAAGACCCTTTCGAAAATTAGGCCCTTTAAATATGTGTTGCAGCTGGTAAACATTCTGTTTACGTTTCTTTTACTACCGCATATAAACGCGAAAGGGGTATTTGGAATGTGTTATCCCATGTATGGGCATATTCCATGCCGCGGTTGCGTGCTGCTGCGCGCCACATTTGCGCAGATCCGAACTGTAGATTGTCCATGTACAGAATCATGTAAATTTTTTGTGCTTGCAAATTATGAAAATATGGCAACCTCGCAGCTTACATATTTTAAATCATTAGGCTATCAGTATTGCTCAAATAAGAATTTACATGCCAAATGCTTTTTATTTCCAAAATCACAAGGTCTTAGCTAGCACGCCCAACTAAGTGGGTTGCGCGTCGAAATCATGTACAGTCGAGGACAAAAGCCTTTTGCCAACTTAATCCGCAAACGAAGCCGATAACTATACCACTAGCAGCCGGTTGAAGACAGCACTTGGGGCGGTGAAAGTCACAATCCCCTTCTTCGACAGCCGTAAGTGCGGACCCCAACCGATGGGTAATACAGCTATCAGGTTTGTTTGCCGGTCAAGCGGTCCCGAGATATTTGTCGGGGGCTATATCTTCAGAATATAAATTGACTGCATTAATCAGAGGAGCCGATCTGGCAGGGTGTCAAGAGAGAGCGAGGCGCTATAACACGCCATGTTTGCAGTTGCAGAGCATGCCACGAATTTCGGTTGGATATGCAGTAAATTTCTCGTCAATGCCTGTACTCCCCACTTTCCTTAATTTCCTTCACGCCTGCACTGACACCTAGCACCGGGACCACCGCGGCGGCACAGACACAAAGTTTTGTTACCCAAGCCGGGGAAGCCACCGGACACGGACAACCTTCGGCCCATCTCGCTCACGTCCTGCGTGGGAAAGGTCCTGGAGCATGTCCTGCTCAACAGGTGGCAAGACTACCTGGAACGAGAAGGGCTGTATCCGGCCACGGTGATCGGCTTCAGACAGAACCTCAGCGCGCAGAACGCGATGCTGCAGCTCAAATACCAAATCATAGACAATGGCGGCAGCGCCCTCGACAACAAGGCAATCCTGGGTCTCGACCTAAAGAACGCCTTTGATAATGTGAAACACTCGGCCATTCTGTCTCAAGTCTCTAAGCTCAACGTGGGCGAAAGATCCTACAACTAAATCAAGGACTTCCTCACGGACAGGACCGCCGAGCTACGAGCAGGCGACCTACAAACGCAAGAGAAGAAGCTCGGGAGCACCGGCCCACCGCAGGGATCGGTCATTTCGCCGATGCTTTCAACCTGGTAATGACTGGAGTGGCCGAGAAGCTCGCCGACATCGAAGACGTCAGGCACACCATCTACGTGGACGAAATCACACTGTGGGTGACCGGCGGGACTGACGCCCACATCGAGGGCGCTTTGCAAGCCGCCGTCGACGCGATAGAAGCCCACCTGGAAGGCACCGGCTTGAGATGTTCGCCGAGCACATCGGAGCTCCTCATACTCCCACCTACCAACAATGGCAGATGCAAGACCAGACAACGCGAATGCGAAAAAATCAGAATCGTAACCAAATCCGGCAACGTGATCCCCGAGCTCAGCAAAATCAGGATCCTAGGCATGGTCATCGAAAAGCATGGAAGAAACGGCGCAACCATCGCCCGTCTCACGGCAAAAGCGGCCAACGCTATGCGACTCCTCAAAAGAGTCACTTCCCGGAAGGCTGGCATGAGAGAGGAGAGCCTAATCAGGCTCGTCCAATCCTTAATCATCAGCCACGTTGCGTACGTTGCAGCCTACCACAGATGGCTGCAACACAAACGCAACAAAATTAATGTAATCATCAGGAGAGCGTACAAGGCGGCGCTGGGCCGGTTCGAGCCCACGAGCACGACCCGCCTCTTACAACTCTGGATGCACAACACGCTCGAAGAAATAGCCGAAGCGCAACGGACCTCTCAACTGAAGCGGCTGTCCACGACCCAAGCCGGGAGGAAGATACTGGACGACCTGAGAATAGGACACTCGAACGAGGCGGAGACGGTGCTCCCCGTCCCCGAATAGGTCCGACGCCAGACCAGAATCGACCCCATACCCAAGAACATGAACCCCGAGTATAACAAGGGAAGAAGAGCGGCGAGGGCCAAGGCTCTCATCGACCTGCACGCCAACGACGAGCACGCGCGGTACGTGGACGCGGCCGAATACCAACGGAACGCCTTCGCAGCGGTCGTCATAGAGGCGTCGACCGGCGCCACGAGGACGGCAGCGAGCGTGAGAAGCGCCGGAGCGGAACAAGCGGAGGAGGCGGCCATCGCCCTGGCCATCGCCGACGCGGACTGCTACACGGTGCTGAGTGACTCGAGACAGGCGGTGCAAAACTTCGCCAAAGGCCAAGTCTGCAGGGAGGCCGAGCGCGTACTAAACTGCAAGACAGAAGAGTAAGAATCAAGTGGTTTCCGGCGCACGCGGGCGACGCGTCAGAACGCAGTGCGATCCACAATGAGACGCCACACGCAGCGGCGCGAGCGCTAACCAACCGCGCCCCGGCAACACACCGTCCGACGTGGTTCGGAGCCAAGGACCGCATGAACGACTACAGCGAAATCACGAAGGCCTACCGCCTGGCTCGCAGGACTCTCCCACCCCCGCACCCGAGGCTGCTTGTGGGACTGCATCAGAAATCCAAAGGAAGCAAGATCAGGAACAATCCCGCCGCGATCACGACCATAACCAACAGCTATGGGCCGTCCAGCAGGTCCTCGGGGCGCTCGAAAGGCAGGGACCCAGCGAGCCGGCAACGGCGAGCGGAGACCCGCGCCGAGTAACGGCAGCCTCGTAGACGACGTAGGCCCTCGTCGGGGCGCGCGGGCGCCCAACTACAGGCACAAATAAAGTGTGCTCCAATCCAATCCAATGTGATCACCGGCAACGCAGTACAATCTGCGGGCCGCTCTGACGGGAGATCGAACGACGTGGTAGTGCACTGTCGCGCTACGTTTAAAAAGACAGAAGGAAGCCGAGCTCGCTCTTTAGCTAAGAAAAGTGGTTGATGGCCCCTCAAGAATTGTATGCAGCTGCCTCCATCTATGAGGCGGCCTGGGACGCGTTATGGCTTTCCTGCGGTGAATGTCTTTGTTGAGCCTACACTCAGTGACGTCAACTGGCAATTTTCCGCAGCTACTGCGACACAACATGCTACTCATTGAATCGTGGTCCAATAAAGCTTTTTGCTATAGGAGCCATGCTTATCCGCTCTTTAGTAACTTTTTGTATTCGTTACTGGCAACCTTCAAATACCTCAAGTATTCTAGGCTGGACTGTATACATGTTGCAAGAACAAAAATATTTGCACAATAAAGGAAGTAAGCAAGGAGCTGGAATATATCTTACAGGCCAGCTGATAAAGGCTAGCTATAATTGCAAACCACAAGAATAAACCAAATTAAAATAGTGTAATGAGGCTGTCGGTGACAATGTGTTTGGTAACTGCACGCAATGTGTGAACACTTTAGAATCATCATCATCATCATCAGCCTGACTACACCCACTGCAGGGCAAAGGCCTCTCCCATGTCTCTCCAATTAACCCTGTCCTTTGTCAGTTGCCGCCACTGTATCCCCGCAAACTTCTTAATCTCATCCGCCCACCTAACTTTCTGCCGTCCCCTGCTACGTTTGCTTTCTCTTGGAATCCACTCCGTTACCCTTAAGGACCAGCGGTTATCTTGCCTTCGCATTACATGCCCTGCCCAAACCCATTTCTTCCTCTTGATTTCAACTATGATGTCATTAACCCGCGTTTGTTCCCTCACCCACTCCGCCCTCTTCCGATCTCTTAACGTTACACCTATCATTTTCCTTTCCATAGCTCGCTGCGTTGTTCTTAACTTAAGCTGAACCCTCTTCGTTAGCCTCCACGTTTCGGCCCCATAGGTGAGTACCGGTAGGATACAGCTGTTGTATACTTTTCTCTTCAGGGATATTGTTAAGCTACCATTCAATCTGAGAGAACCTGCCATATGCGCTCCACCCCATTCTTATTCTTCTAGTTATTTTCCTCTCATGATCAGGATCTGCGGTCACTACCTGCCCTAAGTAGACATATTCTCTTACTACTTCCAGCACCTCGCTACCAATTGCGAACTGCTGTTCCCTTGCTAAGCTGTTGAACATTACTTTAGTTTTCTGCATGTTAATTCTTAGCCCCACCGTTCTGCTCTGCCTGTATAACTGATTGATCATGCTTTGCAGTTCTTGTCCTGAGTGGCTTAGCAAGGCAATGTCATCGGCGAATCGCAAATTACTCAGGTATTCTCCATTAACTCTTATCCCCAACTGTTCCCATTCCAGTACCAGGAATACCTCCTGTAAGCAGGCAGTGAAGAGCATTGGCGAGATCGTGTCTCCCTGCCTGACACCTTTCCGTATTGGAATTTTATTGCTGACTTTATGGAGAACTATAGTAGCTGTGCAATCATTATAAATATCTTCCAATATTTTCACATAACACTCTTCGACACCCTGATTCCGCAATGCCTGCATGAAAGCTGAGGTTTCCACTGAGTCAAATGCTTTCTCGTAATCAATGAAGGCTATATATAGGGGTTGGTTATATTCTGCGCATTTCTCTATCACCTGATTGATAGTGTGAATGTGATCTATTGTCGAGTATCCTTTACGAAAGCCTGCCTGATCATTTGGTTGACTAAAGTCCAAGGTTGTCCTGACTCTATTAGCGATTACCTTAGTAAATACCTTGTAGGCAACGGACAATAAGCTGATTGGTCTGTAATTCTTCAAGTCCTTGATGTCTGCTTTCTTATGAATTAAGATAATGTTAGCGTTCTACCAAGCTTCTCGTACTCTCGAGGTCACAAGGCATTGCGTATACAGGGTGGCTATTTTTTGTAGCACAATCTCTCCTCCGTCTTTCAACAAACCTGCTGTTACCTGATCCTCACCAGCTGCTTTCCCTCTTTGCATTGCTCATAAGGCTTTCTTTACTTCCTCCTTCGTTACTGGCAGGATGTCCCATTGCTGTGCTCGACTGCCTCCCTCAGTAACTTGATGATTACATTCGCTACTGTATAGATTTGTGTAGAACTGTAGAATATATTTAGCAATATGTTTATGTTTAAAGTAATGCCAAGGTTTCGTCATTTTTGCAGTTTTTCGGAGCTGAAAAGGATCCTTTTATACATTGGAGGAGCTATAAAGGGAATCTGTGCAAGACGAAATCCAGATGCGTAGGTCTCCAGCGGGACGTGATTGAAGATAATTTTGCGCTGAGGGAGCAATACACCTGTGGCGACTATGCGTGAGTGTTTGCCTACCATAATATTTCATATCGCGACTTCCTGATAATAGGGGCACTGAGAGCATGTGTGGCGACGCAGTTACGCGAGAATCATCGCTAGAAGGACACATTTATACAGGATCAGTGCGACGATCAACTCAAAGCATCGCTGCGCATCGCTTGAGTTGCGCGACCAGGTGGTTTGGGGAGTCTTACTTATTTTACTCAGCCTTAGCCGAAAGAAATGGCGAAGCGCACCGTTAAGCTAAGCAGCTTATAAGTGCCTTGCTTTCCTCTCATAAAAAAACCTACCTGCTCAATGAGAGTGTTCATTAAGCCCATTTTTTGTTTTATGCTCTCCTGCCATATCGAAAACACGTTATTTACAGTACTTTATCTTCAAAACCGTAAAAAATGAGCCAACATCAGATCTAAATGCCATGCTTCATAAAGTATCCTCGCTCAGTGTTGTTTGCGGCGAAATGCATGTCCACTACTGGAAATAGATGCTGGCTCATGTGGGGTTATAAAATAAAGTGATACTTTGATAAAAATCCACCCAAGAAAATTAAAGCAGAACCGGAAATGTATTAGTTATGTAACTGTAAAAGTACGCTGTGTTCCTCTCTTTAAGGGAAAGTACAGTACAAACGTGTTGCATGCTGGATAGGCAAACTCTTTTCATACATTTTTTTATTAATGAGGGCAGAGAAGAAGCGTGCTGAATGATGGACAGTAAACGTCTTCTCATGCACAGATTTTAAGGCAAGAGCCTTTTTTGGCCAATCTGTGGCGTGAATGGAAGCTGCAGACCGAGGCTTTCCGCACACGCTTCCGCGCACCTACAGTTTATAAAATGGTAAAAAAAGACAATTAGGCTCTAGGTTGGAATCGAAACCGTTCCGCCGGCGGGCAAGACGGGGACTCAGCCACTCCGCCGCGACAATTTCTTTTTCTTTAGTGCATGGAAATCAACCCCGCTAAGCTTCCACCTGTTTAACTTACATACTATTCTGCGATAGAGACACATATTCTCATTTGTTCGTACACAACCCTCCGCCATAACATCAAGGCCGCCTCGGTGGCTGAGTGGTTGTGGTGCTCGGCGGCTGACCCGAAAGACGTGGGTTTTATCCCGGCCGCGGCAGCCGATTTTCGACGTAGGCAAAATTCTAATGGCGCGTGTACTGTTCGATATCAGTGCACGGAAAAAACACCAGGTGGTCGGAATTTCCGCAGCCCTTCACTACAGCGCGTCTTATATCCTCAGTCGCTTTTTGACGTTAAACCAAATAGACCAAACCAAACCACCCAAGCAGCACATGACAGTGGTCCAATGTAGGAATTGAGTTGGCAAACTACAGTCCTATGAAGGCCCCGCGTTGCCTATGTTCTCCCCGCCTTGGCTCAGCCATTTTCAAAAGTTGGCAGTATTGGACCAGATTCTCGGGCGTTTTACCTGTCTTGGCTCAGCCATTTTTAGAAGTTGGCAGTATTGGACCAGTTTCTCGGGCGTTTTCCCTGCCTTGGCTCAGCCATTTTTAGAAGTTGGAAGTATTGGACCAGTTTCTCGGGCGTTTTCCCTGTCTTGGCTCAGCCATTTTTAGAAGTTGGTAGTATTGGACCAGTGTCTCGGGCGTTTTCCCTGCCTTGGCTCAGCCATTTCTAGAAGTTGGCAGTCTTGGACCAGTTTCTCGGGTGTTTTCCCCGCCTTGCCTAAACCTGTGCTACACGGGCACTTTCGAATGACATCTGAGTGGAATGGCAGTCGAGACTTGGAATGGCATTCGAACTCGATGGACTCCCGCGGTGCTACACGACACTTTCCAAACGCATTCGAAATTCTCAGCTCGTTTTCAGTGTACAACGACGACGACGGTCACACTAGTCCGACAACGGCACTATCACGGTGAACAGCAGCATGTGATTATAGTGAACTATCTAGTTCACTTTAATATTGTTGTAGTGGGACAAGTTTTTTGGCTAAACAACACCGACGAATCCGATCGGCGGACGGTCAGCCTTCATGCCCTCGGGAGTTCGGCGGCTAAGCGAAAACACGCTGATGAGGTGACGGTGGGAATACATGTGCGCATATACGTTATCCGCATTGGAAATAAGCGAAACGAACGGCTATATTTCACATGTGCACACTTGGACACTCACTAGCGATAAGCACTTGACAAATTAATTTCAGTCGACGACGACTCCGTTCCCTTCCGCGACGACTAGGCCTAGCGAGTCTGCAGGGTTGGATCGGTGACTGCGGTGGTTGTGAAGAACGAATTCACAAGTTCTAGCGAATGCAAATGGTCAACGAGTGTAGTTTTGACAACAGTGACATGAAATCAACTATTACTTACATCGCAGGACGCGCATACGATGAACGGGAAGCGGCGGTGTGACTCGGGCTGCCGAGCCGTGCTTTACGGCCAGCAGCAGTCGTCGCCGTCGCTAGCTTGTGGGTAACAAGTTAGGCCGTTTCAGTTAACGCGAACGGTCGCCAAACATACTTCTGGATCAAGTAGTTTAAAATAGAGTACTGGGCATGTCGGAGGAAGCCGGGAAAATTAGCGAGAAGCGCCGGTCCTACGCGATGTCAACCCGGCTGTCAAGTGCTTCTCAGGCGAGCGATCGCGTCGGCGCTTCCCACAGATTACAACCGGTACTGAAGAGAAGAGACTATTTAATAGAACTAAAGCGCATATTTCGTTTTCGACGCTGCCTACGACATTGAGAGCAGTCTAGGAGCAGAAAAAAGGGTGGGTTAGATAAACAAAAAAAAAAAGTCTTGATCCCCGTTCTGAAGTCACGAAGCTATGTTGGAAAGCTTTTTCTGAAATATGGAGATTAATGGGGCAACAGCCCTCCTGTAGCTTGAAAAAGAATTAGTTGAGCGAGAACGAAGGCTCTCTAAGAAGAGCTCCGCGTTTACACAAATACCGCAGTAGCGCATCGTAATTCCCAGCGGCGGGGCTAGTTGGTGGCGCATTTTCTTTTCCCGAAATTTCCTCGCGGAGGGGAGACGCCATGCTCGCATGTAAGCACACGGCACGCGGAAGTAGGGGGAGGGGGGGGGGACAGCCGGTCACAACTTGAGCGTGGTCTGCTTTGTTTTCCTTCCGAGAGTGTATTGTGTAGGCGCCCAGGGCGGAAGAGGGGGCCCCAAAACGAGGGTGTCTCGATGTGCGGGAGGGGAGAGCGGAGAGAAGCGCACGCACATCTAGGCGCCCTACGGCTACGAGCACCTGTTTCTATTCACCCCAGCACACCACTTGCACTTGCCGATCTGCGCCCTGCCTCTGGGATTAGTGCATTTTCCTGGCGCATTTTCCCTGTTTACATGAGTGGGATGCACGAGAAAGTTGACATGTTGCGCTGCTCTCGCGTTCATGTAAACGGAGCTTATCAGCCGTCCTAGTGTTATGCGCTTTTCTTACAGTTGCACTGTAAAAACTAGCCGTCACTTTGACGGTCATCCTTTGGTCAATTTTCACGGGTCCGCGGCGTATTCCGAAAAGACCATTCCTTCGGCGTGGATCGGGGGGAGAGGGCAGAGCAACGAGGAGCACAAAAAAATAAACAAAATTCTCGGCCTTCTGATTAGCTCTTCTTCGCAAACGTCATACGACCGTTGACCTATCGCGATGCGGTCGCGTTTGGCGTCGCGCGGACTCTGCGTGTGAAGCATTTCTGGCCTCCTCGTGCCATCTTGGCGTCGTCGGTGTGCGCGGACCTTGTTTTTTTTCGTGTTCTGGCGCCATTTTGTTTTTCCGCGTTGGTGAGAAGACGGCGAGGCTTGGATTCATGGAAGCGGCTGCTGTCTCAAACCAAGTGCGCCTGATTACGGTAGGTGTACTGCATGTTTACTATATTTGCTTACATTTTCCTTTCGGAACGTGGTGTATGACACAAGCGCGGAGGGTCTCGTTCGAGCCGTCGTGGCGTGCACACCGCGGCGGCCGGCGTACTTACATACGTACAGGCGCGGCCATAAGTAAACGGAGCACGCTAGTGCGTTTGAAGTGCAATCACGTTTTCTCCATTGGTAATAAAGAAGCGTTGTTTGTCTACAAGAAAGCCCACCAACCTCCTCTACCAGCATGCGCGTACCACTGCTGGAAATTTTAATTAGGTGACGCGTGAAAAATATTCGAAGAGAATTGCGTGCTCCGTTTACTTTTGTCCGCGCCTGTACGTTTTTCGCCTCAAGCCCGTCGTGGATTCGTCTCGCGCTGTGTTCGCCCGCTTTCCTACACAAGGGTTACCATCGATGCAAACTTTCTTCTGTGCGTTCCCTGTGAGCCCGCTCCTTCCTAACGCGAGAGGTGGCCTTGTATGCTTCAACACTCAGGCGAAGGGAACACGCGAGCCGATCGCGCGCTTGTGGCTGTTGTAAACAACGCGCTGTCGTGCTTTTGCGCGGTCTGCTAGACTGCTGGTCGCGCGGCTGGTAAGATGTGATGTGACAGCTATTACCCCATTGTGCTCCTTCGGTGCGTACTTGGCTTTCGAATTAAATCGTCCTCACTGTTTTAAAACTCTTACTGTTCCAAAAGTATAGCACGCACGCATCGTATTGCTCAAGACGTGGCCTGCCTCCAGTTTTTAGAACAGCCGCAGGGGCTCGATCGGCCCGCATCGCGATGATCCCGCGTGTTCGCTGCCGTATTGCTTCAACCTGCATTAGGTGCGTTCGCCTTTTCCTTCGTTTTTTTGCGGGGACATCTCGAGCACGCCTGTATCGTTTACTTTCGCGCTCTGCCGCGCCTATTTCGTCTGTCCGGAACTGTCCTGCAGCTCTTCGGTCGGCTGTACTCGCCCCGGATCCTAACGCTGCAGCCGTGCGAGGCGGCGGCGGTCGGCCCGCTGGTTGTTTTATGTTCCTGCTGCACTGGCCGTAGTTTGACGTGATAACTCCGAGGTCCGCTGTGCCTGCAGCAAGCTGTGATAGCTTCGTGCAAGCGGGCCCCGATTTTCTAGAACGAGCATCTTGCTAGGAATACATATTCGAAAGCAAAAGATCAGCCCAGACCGAGAGCCTTCGCTGCCCTGTAACCTTAAGGGTGAACCGAGTATAATCTCTGATGTCTTTCCTATGGCACCAAGCTTGCCGTATGCATAGTTTGTGTTAGTCTTGAAATTACACAGCAAAACTTTTGACTCAATAGTATTACGTGCTAGTAATTTTGTTCCCATGCAGGCTCAGGTATGGGCGACATCCACCTACTTGCCCTTGCAGTCGACAGAGAGGAGTGGACAAGTCTAGACAAGGCAGTGGGACTCCTTCTTGGAGCCTTTCTTGGTTTCAACATCTGTGATCCACCCGGCAGCCCTCTCACTATGGAACGTTTGCAGAGGTAAATGAGTGTGAAATAATTAGAAGGACCTTTTCTATAAAGATTGGGATTTCAGGACCAGTAAAATATTTATTCAAATAATATGCGTGACTTAAAATCGAGTACTTCTTCGAACGAAGAAGCTTAGGTGATTACTTGAAACGAATTCAAGCGCACAACAACACGCACACAAGAGAGGAAAGACACAGGATAGCGCCTGTCCTGTGTCTTTCCTCTCTTGTGTGCGTGTTGTTGTGCGCTTGAATTCGTTTCAAAATAAGCTATGCACCATCTAGCCCAAACAGAAGTTTTGTTAAAGCTTAGGTGACCTCTGGTCAGCTTCCTTGGCTTTGTGGGTTCTTATAGGGTGCTGCAATACAAGGTGCAGGACTGAAATCTTTTCTTTCAGGGATTTATGGTTTATGCACTAGTGAGTAATCTCATAACTTGGCAGCCCTTAGCACAGCAAGCTGGCACTATTCATATCGTGCATCATCGCTTACAGCTTGAAACTTGGGAAAAACCCACCTAGGCACAAATGATTTCACGACACAAGAAAGAGACGAGGAGACAATGGACAAGCGCCAAGTTCCAACTATTTTTTGCTCGAAAAAAAAAACAACATACATTTATAGTCTCAGGTAACGCCCACATTTACACGTGCCTTATCGCAGCCCTAACTTATCGCCTAGCACGAACATTATTGCTAAGAAAATCGTACTCAGCCGCATACAACCTAACTGAAGTGTCACTCACGCACAAGGCTGCCTTTTTCTTTATGTGAAAGGCTTCCAATAAAAGCCTCGCCTGCTTGAATTTGCTTTTGCCCACAATCCTCGCCTTTTCCAGTCGAGGTGCACACTTGCACGTGTTAACGTGGCTCACCAAAGTGGCGTATTTGTCTTTGTTATTCACTACCTTTTTGTCATGTTCCCCAAGGCGTTTGTTGATGCACCTCCCCGTTTGCCCTATATAGGACATACCACAGGTCAGGGGTATCTCGTACACCACTCCTTCCGTGCAGCGTATAAAGGTGCGCTGATGTTTTATGCTGCACCCAGGGCGCTCAGTGCCACAAATCCGGGGTGTAAGTTTGCTCAACTTGTTTGGGGCTGAAAACACAAGCGGTACCTTGTGCCTGTTAGCCACCTTCTTCAAACTGTGTGACAGTTTGTGCACATAAGGCATGACTTCAGGTTTTACCGCAGGGCCCCTTTCTTCAAGATTCTTTGGACTGGTGCAGCGTTTTGTCTTTTGGAGGAGGGTTTCAGCGACAGCAGTCAACACCACCGAGGGGAAGCCAGCAGCCAAAAGGCGTCCAATCTGATTTCTTAAGCTATCGTGCATTTGGCGCGGACAGGACTTCGAAAGCAAGGACTCAAAGCATAACGAGGC
This sequence comes from Amblyomma mixtum, assembly GCF_055824585.1. Classification (NCBI taxonomy): domain Eukaryota; kingdom Metazoa; phylum Arthropoda; class Arachnida; order Ixodida; family Ixodidae; genus Amblyomma; species Amblyomma mixtum. Next base: position 15,689,118 of record NC_143020.1, read on the forward strand.
GATGGCGCGCTTCACAATTTTTGAATGCGCCGTATTGAAGGGCAGCAGTTCCTTGCTAGTACGAGGAAAATAACCCCAACATAAATGGTCCTCCCGGAACGCCAAGCTTAGGTCTAAAAATTGTAGTTTCCTCTCCCTTGGGAGCTCATGCGTAAAAACTAGGACACACCCTTTGAAGTTAAAAACACTTAAAATCCTGGACACATTAGCTTTAAAAGAATTGTAAAAACCAGTGGATAAAAGGATAAGAAAATTGTCAACATATCTAAAAATTTTAAAAACAGATCCTCCTACCAATAATTGTGCAAGTTCCTTGTCCAAAGCAACTAAAAAAATTTCACATAAAATAGGGGCGACACAGGAACCTATACATATGCCTTTTCTCTGTAAGTAGGGTTGCTCATTAAAAACGATAAAAGTGACCTTAAGATATTGCTCCAATAAATTCAAAAAGTTTTCCACAGACATACAAGCAGCATCCCGGAAGTCCATTTCCCCTGTACCTTCAACACACGAAAGAACAGACGCCAGTAGCTCAGCATGCGGGACGGAATAAAACAAATCTTCTATGTCTACAGCAAAGGCAGATCGAATTTCTGGATGCGTTTCAAAACAATGAACTACATCTATCGAGTTCTTTACCCGAAAAGGGTCGTCCAGTTTAAGAGAGTTAAGCTTGCTTTGCAAGAAACGGCTAACATTATGCTGCCACGAACCATTTTCGCTCACTATAGTGCGGAACGGAATGTCAGGTTTGTGGGTTTTAGCAGTAAAGAATACGGAAAGACAGTTCCGTTTGCTTTTCGCTATATCACTAGCGAGCTTCGGCAGATGGAGGTCCTTACAAAAGTTAATGAACCTGGTTTTAACTCTCACTGCTGCTTTTTTATTGGCTATAAAATTCTTGTCTACTGCTTGCAATGCTTTTTCATTGTAAAGTCCTTTTTTCATGACCACAAACCTGCCATCTTTGTCTGACTGAAGGAGACACAGCTCATTCCTATTAAAAAAAAGAGGGAACATGACTGAATCACGTTCCAGTCGACTGGTTACAGCCATCTTAACAGATTTTTTGAGGCAGTCCACTCCTTCCAACAAAGACCGTTCTTGGTTTTCTCCTTTTGCTTTCGCAGCAATGTTCCTGTTTGTGGCGAGCAGTTCATGGGCAGGCACATCCGGTTGAATGCCGTACTTTGGTCCTCTCTCAGGCACATCTAACAACCTGTCTGGGACATTTGCATCCCCTAACACCACCACGCGACTCGTGCTGTTGTCCTTTTTCTTGTTAACATCACCGAGCAGACCTTTTAGAACCTCCCTCCACTTGTCCTCTGTCCGCTGGGCAGCTTGCCGCTTGAAGAAAGCGTAGTTCTTCTCTGCAAGCCACTCTGGAAACTCACTGCGGCAGATGACATGTAGCCAGTCGTGAAAAAAAACGAACCTGGCGCCACAGTTCAGATCTAAGTATCTTGCCTACCCGCTTAACGTGTCCCCAAGAAGGCTTCACAGCACCAAATAGTAGACTTACATCGTGCGGAATAGTTCCTTTCCGAAGGCAGAAGTGTCTGTGTGTCTACTCTCCGTGCTACGCGCCAGCTTTTGGTGTGCTCCATTGTGAATGCCATGTGCCAAGCAAGACGCTACGCCTTCTGCCTTCGGAAAGGAACTATTCCGCACGATGTGCAACACGTGCACAGTGTTCCGCAACACGTGCAAGTGTGCACCTCGACTGGAAAAGGCGAGGATTGTGGGCAAAAGCAAATTCAAGCAGGCGAGGCTTTTATTGGAAGCCTTTCACATAAAGAAAAAGGCAGCCTTGTGCGTGAGTGACACTTCAGTTAGGTTGTATGCGGCGGAGTACAATTTTCTGAGCAGTAATGTTCGTGCTATGCGATAAGTCAGGGCTGCGATAAGGCACTTGGTGTGTAAATGTGGGCGTTGCCTGAGACTATAAATTTTATGTGTTTTTTTTCCGAGCAAGAAATAGTTGGAAGTTGGCGCCTGTCCGTTGTCTCCTCATCTCTTTTTTTTCCCAAGTTTAAAGATGGAAAGCCTACTAGCCTGTCAACATGCCTTCCATCGCTTACAGCGTTTACCAAATTTGTTACACGTTATTCAGTGTTCTAGCAAAAAAACAGCAAAAACTGAGACACAGGTCGATGAGACGGTACACACACTACCGCCGAATTTACAGCTGATTTATTTTTGCAAGCGCATATGCAACTGAAACAAGCCCAGTCGTCATTCCATTCCTGATAAAAAGCGCCACTTTTTTTCTGTGATCAGGACAGAGAACCACTTATTCTTTTTTTATAATTTGTTAGAAGTGTTTCAAGCAGTTCTTGCTCATGCCTGGACTTACCCCTGCTAATAATGTTTGTACCACTTATTCTTTTTTATAATGTGTTAGAAGAGTTGCAAGCAGTTCTTGCTCATGCCTGACTTAACCTTGCTAATAATGTTTGTGCTGTGAAACAGGCTGGCATCTGCTACAGTCCTTCACATACAAAGCAAGGTTGCTACAGGTGCCTGCTTGCAACTTCTTGCCATGTTATCTGCGACGTTCATTCAGGCATTGCCGAGTCTGCCTGATGTATACTTTCCCACTCGACATATGGATTTAATACACAACCCTCATTACACACACTGTGAACTCCAATTAGTGGTTGCTCTTGCAGGCTGAAAACACAAACTGGATACCAAAATTTCGGACACTCTTTCAACCCATGGGAAATTTTATGGAAGTATGAGACAAGAAACACTGAGGTGATCCTGTTCTTCCATAAAATTTCCCATGGGCTGTAAAGAGCGTCCGAAAAATTTGGTATCAACATGGTGTTTTCAGCCCCTCATGAGCTATCTGGTCTTTTCACCCGCATCTCTGGCTGTGCAGAGAACAAGCATGCAAGACCAACCACCAAACGAGGTTCACAAAGTGTGTGGTGGGATTTGTGTATTCAACCCCATGTGCTGTGGGAAAGTATACATCGAGCAGGCTGGGCAATGCCTGAATGAATGCCTCAGGAAACAAATTGCATGTGAGCACAGGGAGCAACCTGGCGTTGCATGTTAGGGACTGTAGCAAATGTTTGCCACTGTTTCACCACACGAGCATTACTAGCAGACGGAAGTCCTTGCCGAGCGAGGACTGGTTGAAGCATTTTTAATAAAAAGAAAGAGCAATCCTGCATAAGCGAGCCATCTATCCTTATAATAGTGAAAGACTGCCGTTTTTTGCCTTGGATGGAAAGATGATTGAACTTGATTTTTTCATTTGCATCGGCGCTTGAGCGAGAAAATGGCTTCAAGTACATGGATGAGCCAAAAATGAATCATTTGTAAGTTTGCCAAAAGTGTGTGACTTCTTCTGGTCCTGTGTCACGGTTTTCAGGATATTGCAGAAAACACCTGGTATAATTGTTTATGTAATTCAAAATATCTTTGGTCATCTATGATGCTCACTTAGACTAGAAGCAAGTAATGCGTAACCCTATCAGTACATGTGTTGTACACCTTGTGATGGTCACAAGTGCTTCCTCCAGAGTGATGCATTGATCTGCCAGAGTTGTCCAGTTGAAAGGAATGTTTCTGATACCTTCCACTTCCAGACCTGCCCTCCTAAGACCGCCTAGATTGGTTTATGTGCCGTTGCCTGCTGATCAAAGCTTTGCCTTGAGGAAATGTGATGTGTACTCTCTTTGACAAATTCAAGTAGAGTGACTGTGTAGCTTTCAAGTGGTAAATGTAAAGGTAATGTCGTGTATATAGCATGAATGGTTGCATCAACAAAAGGATGATGCAATAAGGGAACAAGACAGTACACCTTTTGAACTACAGTGTAAAATATTTCCGCAAGGTGCGATATATTACAGCGGTGGACTGTCGTCGCAACTTGACAAAGCCCATGCCTTGCAAGCCACGTTAAAGAGTTAGAGTCAGGTTAAAATTCATTGTTGTGCATGACAGTTGAAGTGCAACACAGTTCATAAATGGAAGTTGGACAGATGCGTTATCTCCCTTTTATAGAAAAGAGAATTATGTTTTGATTTCATTTACAAGTATTTAATGATGGCAACAAATTCTAGCTTTAGTAAATAGTTTTTCATGTTCCCTTTAATTAACATGCTTTCACAGTTTTATTTTAATCGTTTGGAAAGCTTATTGGAGCTGAAAATGCCCTTCGAACCTGCGGTGTGTAATAGAAGCTGCAGTCACTTGCCTTCTATTTATAGGCATCTATGATGCCACTTAGCAGGTGCAAGGTGGTCAAGCGCAACGAGAAGTCAGTGTCAATGGATTGAGGCCCCTCTAGTGATTCTTTACTTGATTGTTTAGTTGTGTCAAGGTTTTGTATGTTGCCTTGATTTATGAGGCACGTAATAATATATCTGTTTACTATATTTTTTACCTGATGTCCTTCCCAGGGTGTCGAACCGGAACCGAACCCGAACCCGAAACCGGAACCGAACCCGAATTTTCGCCCGGAACCGGAACCGAACCGAACCCATAATTTTTTCGCCATCTTGGAACTGAACCCGAACCGGAACGATTCAAAGGAACCGTTCCGAACCGGTTCGGGACCCGGTTCAGCCCCACTTTTTTCGAACCTCGGCATACTTCTTGTTTCCGGACAAAATGAGATGATGTAGCACATAGATTTACCCATCCGTAGCTGTCTGCGCTGGGAAGTGCGAAAATGGTACCCAGTATATGCGACAGCAAACTTACAGGAAGTCTGGTGCCTGGGAAGAAGCCTAATTGACGCTTCTGTAATGTACTACCGCCAATTCTTTGTACTTCAGGTTTATGTGAAATCTTGAGCTATTATTCCTCCCCTTTTACATGCTTGCGTAAATCTTTAATCAAATTGTTAGGACTGCTCTAACTCAATAAAGTACTGTAGACATCAAATTTTTTCTTGCGTGCTTTCTTCTTTCAAACGATGCGTTAGACATTGGTGTACACGGAGCACCGCGTTGTATTTCACCAACACATAATAAATAATTTATATTTAGATTTCTTCATGACCCTGTTTCGGTTTCACCAACATAACGATGGCTGTGACGTGTAGTGGAAAGTGGGTCGCGTGAGGTGCAATAAAACGGCAATATAACTGCTGATACGTCGTTCTATGTAATTATATGTCTTGAAGCCGGCTGATTTAAGTGCTATAGTGGGTCAAAACAACGTATGTGCGTTTGTAATAGTTTTCCCGTGCCTCACGTGACCTAATGTTGAACTCACGTCACAGCCATCCTTCGGTTGATGAAACCGGGACAACATAGGAGAAAAAAATTATTTTCTAAATTATTTAGTGGCAGTAGGCGAATACCACACGGTGGTCCATGTATTCTAATACCCTACGGCATCATTTGAAAGGAGAAAACAAGGTATAAAACTGGGTGTCTATAGTCATTTAAGCACTGATTGAGAATGGATTCCTTTTGTTTGCGTCATTTCCCACAAATAGATGAAATATTAGCGCGAGGATCCAACAACGTTGTGATGGTGCTTTTTGAGGAAAGGAAATGGCGCAATAACTGTCTCACTTTTTGATGGACACCTGAACCGCGGCGTAAGAGAGGGAGGAAAGTGGGAGTGAAAGAAAAAAGAGAAACAGGCGCAGTAGGGGAAGCCTCCGGAATAATTTCTACCAGCTGGGCATCCTTAAAGAGCAACTGAATATGTTTTAGAAATCGACGAGCTTAAAAGGGTCGAATGCGTGAAACTTCCAGGTATAGTATGCGAAGTGCTTTCGGCCTAGCATTTGAAACGATGACGTAATCACCAATTAAAATTGCGACGGTTTTCAAGCTTCGCAGCGCACAACGCTAAGTGGGGGACGCATAACGACGTCATCGAAGGTATCGGTACATTTCCAACGCATAAACGCCTGCTTTGGAGGAAAAAAAAACCAACGCCACAGAAGGCAAAGCCTGCCGAACGTTGTTTGGCAGCGTCCAACGAGGCACGACAGGGCGTGGCTGACGGCAGCGCTAATTGGAAATCATACCTTCCGTGACGTCGCACTGAACTTCCTTGCACTCCTCTGTTGCTTTCAGGAGAAGTGCAAAATTTAATCGTCGATTACGTCTAAATGGTAGTGCAAAAACATTTAGCACGTTTTACTTACAGCCTATATAGAATTGAATCCTTGAGTACAACGAAGTTATGAAAAAGTGGCGTAGTTGCCATTTAACGTGCACTGACATTGCGCAGCACACGGTGCCTTTTGCGGTTCGCCTCCGTCGAAACGTGGCCGCCGGGGCCGGGTTCGAACCCGGGTACACCGAATAAATAACCGAGCGCCCTACCCACGAGCCACCGCAGTGACTAGTGCGCATTGTCTCAGACAGCCGGTTCTAAATAAAACTTCCCACGATTTAGGGCCAACAAAGAAAAAAAAATGGCTCAGTGACTGTGGAGCTCAGCTGCTGATTCCAAAAAATACAAAAATCAGGATGATACCCAGCTGATCTCCGTTAACCCTCCACTACACCGTCTATCCTAGAGCCTCCATGTGTACTCGACACGTTAAACCCGCGATATTACTACTAGTATTACCAAAAGAAGGATGTATAAATGGGTGCAGCTGCTTTTTTTTAGAGTTCGCATATTCTTGTTTGCACGCGACGGAAATAAGCAACGAAAGGCGGGCTCTTGGCAACGGTGGAGATGTACTAATAAGAAAAAAATTAAATACCGGATAATAAAAAGGGCAATGCGGTAATATATGCGCTCACTGGCATGCGATAGTGAATACTCCCAGAAAGATGCTACTGCGATTAAATGTAACTGCTATGAAGTTATTTCATTATGCAGATTCGCTGAAGTCGTTCTGCTTCTGAGAAAAAATTGCTGCCAGCCGCCAGCGCGCGGCTCCATCCGCTGTTCTCGCACTGCTCGAACTTGAAATCTCTGTCTGGCGACTTATGTCTACTTCTCGCTGTCATACTTCCGGTTCTTGGTATCTGACACGACAGGCTTATGATTGCTAGCGTTTTTTTCGTACAACGCTCGGGCGACTCAATACGTTGAGCCTTCACAACAATCTGCCTCGGCTATATCAGGTACAGGTGGGTGATGGGGGTGAGGAGATGGGTGAAAGATTTTGAAGGTGCATTTTTACCGGTGAATGCACGGTAAACACACACACACACACACACACACACACACACACACACACACACACACACACACACACACACACACACACGCGCGCACGCACGCACGCACACACACGCACATGCACGCACGCACACACGCACGCACACACACACACGCACGCACGCACGCGCACGCACACGCGCGCACACGCACACACACACGCGCACAGTGTGGTTATTTTTGGGAAAGCAAGGTATGCTGTTAACGCAGTAAAAAGAACAACTAAAAGAGTATGCATACTCTATCCTCTGACTCCGAGTGGGATTCGTACCAATGGCGGCGCAACAGAGAACTCTCTTTACAGATGCTTTAGGCTACTCGGCTATCTTCTAGGCTTCTTTTTATGGATTTTGCATGGAATATCTGGAACCTTTCTGACCCTCCTCATGCCTTACTGGACCGCGTCGAGTTCAGCGATCTAGGCCCCAGGCCTCATGCCACCATGAGTCCCTTTCTCTGCCAGCACATGAGAATTCCAGACGGTGCACACGTCAAGAAAGGGGAACCAGACAGGAGGTTGAACTTGTGCAGCGTATTCCTCCTGCGTTAAAGCGCACTGTTGTCTGAACAGTGACCTCGTTGAACGCGGCGGTTCTGCGTGTTCATCCATCATGCGGGTCCATCAACACGAAGTATGTCCCAAAAGAACACAGTATCACGACAAAAATATCATTTTATTTCTTAAATTGTCTCTCGTTGCTCGCACAGGTAGAAATGCACTGACCACGGCACAAACGTCCCTTTCGCGCGAAGGTTCGTCCTAACATGTAAGGTCCATATCTGAAGCATGGAAAAGGTTTTTGTGGCCGATTGAAGCTACGAGCCCACTTATAACGAACCTGATGGTCACGCGGCTTCCGTTCGTTATATCTGATGTTCGTAGCAAGTGGATTGTTGGTACGAAAGCCAAAAATACTAAGGGTGCTAAAAGTTGGGTTTATTTCTATAAAACTGCGTTATGCGTGCCTACTTGTGCAAAGCAGAGCCTGTCGCTGCTCTTTCCTGGCTATCTAGGGCGGTCATTTAATCCTCGTCGAGACCTTGCAGCCAACTATCAAATTTAGGGACGGGTAGAACTAATCATGTATGAAATGTGCATAGCAACTGGTGGCTGGGCGGCCACATAAATGAGATTCCTGGCAGCAGGGAGAGCTCGCACTTGGTGTTCAACGTCTCCGTCAGAGCAGGCGCTTCTGCGATTTTGTGGTCTGCAGGAACGTAGTTATCCGAGGAAACATCTGGTCGGCTATGGATCAACGAAGCGCTGCCAGAAATCTCCATGCAGTATCAAAACGCGCTCCGCCAGAGCCCGTCAGCTCGTGCGCTCCATCCTTCAGCCGCGGATTGTGTACCAAGCGCAATTTCATCGCTTCACCCGACGACAGTGGGACTCCCTTGAATCAATCAATCGGGAGGCTATGCGCGCCATAACTTATCTTCCGCGTATCACACCCATACCCATTCTCCAAGAGTACGCTCAACTTAATACATTGAGTGAACTTATCGACCAGCGTGAGGCAAACAGAGCACGCAAGATGTCGCTTCAGCTTCATCGTTTACAGACTCTTCCCCCATGGTCATACTGTCAGCTCACAGACAATCGCCCCTCTGCTTCGACGCCGATATCAGCCGCCCATCTTCCTTCAGGGTGCATAATATACACCGATGCATCACACACAGCAGTGCAGGGAGTTACTGCAGTTTACAGTCCCTCACATCCTCATCTCAACTCCCGCGCTACATATAGCTCGGATACTTGCTCCCCCCTGGCCTTGGAGCTTCAGGCGATACACAATGCCATTGCATCTCTTCCACTCGTACCTACTTTCAATATTGTACACATTTACACCGACTCCCTTGCCGCCCTTAAACAGCTTAAGGCTGTCCGGCGCACATTCCAAGTTACACAATCCATTCACCAACTTTGCACAAAATACCCTTGTCCTGTGCGTATACACTGGATTCGCGGGCATGCCCAGGATCCGCATAATATTCATGTGGATGCAATGACACACCTTGACACATCCGATATCCCGCCACCTTCCCCTCTTCCCTCAGATCCGTTCCTGTCCCATGTTTCCGAGAAACAGTCTTTGTGTCAGCGAACACGCGCTCTAATTCCTCCGTGTTCGTACCCTCTCCCCCGGAGTCTCACTCGGGAGGAGGAGGTATCTGTGCGCCGGATTCGGGCAGGAGCGGCTCTGACTCCTTGTGTGCGTCATCGGTGGCGTGACAAACGTTACGAAGTGACAGACAAGTGTCCCCATTGTGGTGCTGCGCCCGACCTGTGTGATGAAAAACACTTGTTGTGGACTTGCCCGGCTACAGCTTCCGTGAGACGACGTTTATTAAGAAAGGTTGGCCTGCGATGGGACGTTGCAGACGACTATACCAAGTGGACTCTAGATAATCGCTATATCACGAACTTGTGCCGCTTTTTAAGCGAGGTTTGTTTGCACTCCTTTTTATAACTTTCTCTCCTTTTTCATTATGCCTGATGGCAAACAGCTCGAATAAAAAAAAAAAAAAATCTCCATGCGTCTGGTCACGTATGTTTGGAGCTTCGGCCGTTCCTGGGCTGATGCAGCGACGAAATAGCGCAGCGCTTGTGGCGCAGAATGCATCCGTTGTTCTGTCCGCTGTATGACAATGCCTGCGCATGGTAGCAGCGCAAAAGATGGAGACGACTGGGCAGGCTATGCATACCACGTGACCAGCATGGCCAGCAAGGATTTCAGAATTATCAAATCGTTGCTGTTAGTTGATCCGCGACCATGGTCATTCGCTTTCGACGATGCCCCCGCCTCACGCGCACCGCGCTTATTCCATTAGGGATGCTTTGCCGAGCCGGCGAACGCGTAGGCAATGATTGCCCTCGTATGCCATCGACGCGGGTTTTCTCGCGAGCATGTCCAGAAAAGACAGGCGAGCACTTAGTCGCCTATTCAGCATAGCTTAGTCGCCTATTAAGCATAGCTGCCAGAAAGGGGTGGTTTGTAGTTTTTAAAATAAATGCCTGAAACAAGTTGGTGGGCAAATGGTGCACGCCAGATTTACCACTCTTTATCACTCTATCAAGGGCGCAAAAAATACTATTGATGCAAAGGTTCCCTTTGATAGCGCCCCAGAAAAAGTAGCAAACATTCAATGTAGTGCAAGCATATCTCCTTCCTCGCACAATGCTGCACTTGCAAGAATGTTGCAGCTCAAGGTGGCAACAAACATGTTGCCAATTTGTTTGGTTTGGTGTGGTTAATTGGATTTTAACGTCCCAAAGCTACTCAGGCTATGAGATACGCCGTAGTGAAGTGCTGCGGAAATTTCGACCACCTGGGGTTCTTTAACGTGCACTGACATCGCACAGTACACAAGCCTCTAGAATTTCGCCTTCATCGAAATTCGTCCGCCGCGCCCGGGATTGAACCCACGTCTTTCGGGTCAGCAGCCGAGCGCCGTAACCACTGAGCCACCGCGGCGGGGCTGTTGACAATTTGTGTACGTGCAAAAACAGAGCGTTAACCCATCCAAGCGTGTGTTTTTTATGATACTATTTTTATCAGAAGAGAGGAGGCTGGCGTCATCATAATAAATCAGTGTCGTAATTTCTTACTGTACTATAGTGAGAAGCCACGATTAGCTGTGTTTTAGAAGATACTGAGCTATAGGGGTTCGGGATATATAACGTGAGTCACAAAGGCAATGGCGAATGGGTGATTTAAATAAAATATGTTTGGTAAGTTCTGGATGTTAGGAATAGCCTGTGCTGCCACGAGGCTCTCGTTGGGCGGCAAATGGGGGGTGTAGGAATTCTCGCACATTTTCTTACCATTTAGTAAAGGAGTGGGGGACTGGCAAGTCGTTTTCGGATCGACGGAAAGGTGTCCGTCTGTATGTAGGTACCGATACATGGCAGTTTCGTTTCTCAGTTATGCGCGGAACGTAGAGGGCGCGTGCAGCGGCAATTTTGGGGCCCCGTAAGTACACTGCGTACGAGAAAGTCCCAACTGGCTCAAGCTTCAAGGGAGACCTATAACTCGCGCGATGGGGTCTCCCAAACTGCTCAAGCAGGAGGGTCTTGTAGATGCAAAATCCACCGGCTTTTCGCCTTACACCTCATAAGGTGGATTATAGCATATACATAGACGATTTTCATTAATTTCGAGTTCATTTCATTTTTCGGCTCTTGCCGTAAATTCGTATTTGCTGCGGACAATAAGTAAAGTGGGTAAAGTGAGAACATCTCGCTTTAAAGAATTTTTTCATGCTTAAGTAACGCAGTAAACACGACAAAAGGAAGACGGGAGACGACACCAATGCCGACTAACAGCTGGTTATTTTATTCTGGGAAAAGTATATAAAGGCGCAGGACTTAGGGAACAACCCCAAAAACAGAAGAACAAAGGTTAAAATTTAAAAACCATACTGCGCATGCACATCACAGTTGAGTCATGACGTCTCTTTCAACGAAATTCGAAGACTATCTTCCATAGTAGACGGCACTTTTCTATCTCCTGGACCTCACACAATTGCCAAGAAAGCCTTACTCCTTATCTACCAAATTGATAGATGATGAAGCAACGCACTCATCTGCTTCCTTCCTGATCATATAGGCCTCGCCGAACTCGCTACATATTCAAACAGGGTTATTAAACACGGCACTTGTCTTATCTACTGGGGGAAGCAATCGTTGCACTCGCTGCAATGCAAAGCCAAGTTGTACGACACCGCTACTTTTTTCACCCATCTGTGGTGTTCGAACAAATGCTCATTGCTTCCCCACTTAAAAAGACAAGTCTCCTGTTTAATCACCCAGATCGAATTTGTATTGAGATACATGGTGGAGGCCTTTATGATCAGGAAGAAAGCAGATGAGCATGTTGCTTCACCATCCATCAATTTGGTAGAGAAGGAGTCAGGCTTTCTTGGAAAGTGTGTGAGGTCCAGGAGATAGCGGAGTGCTGTCTACTATGGAATATAGTCTTCGTATTTCGTTGAAAAAGATGTCATGACTCGACTATGATGTGCATACGCAGTATGGTTTTTTTAGTTTTAATCTTTGTTCTTCTGTTTTTTGGATTGTTCACTGTGTCCTGCGCCTTCATACACTTCTCCGAGAATGTAATAACCAGTTGTTATTTAGCGCCTGTGTTGTCTCCAGTCTTCCTTGTGTCCTGTTTACTGCGCTGCTTAAGCATCAACTCTTACAACCAGCACAGTTTTGTGTTCTCGTAAACAAATCTTTGCGTTTTTTATTTTGTATATCGATGTTCCAGAAAAAATGAAAACGCATAGCAGGGTTGACGGAAACTCATTTGCGTTCTAATTTTTTTTTGTCCTGAACCCGTTTGAACCCGTTTGAACCGGTTCGGGACGGTCCGAACCGGTTCGAACCGGAACGGAATGGCCCTCTGGAGCCGAACCCGGAACCGAACCCGAAAGGCGTGAACCCGAACCCGAACCGAACCCGAAGAAATGCCGGTTCGACACCCTGGTCCTTCCTGACTCAGGTGCTCAGCTACTGATTCCAAGTGAGGGATCAAACACCATCCATAGTAGCTGCATTGCTCTGGAGGCTAAATGCAAAGAAGCACGTGTGCTAAGCGATGTCGGTGCATCTTAAATTCAGAACTCTAGGGGGCCAAAATTAATCAGGAGCCCTTCAGTACAGCCTTTCTCATTGGCCATATCCTGGAATTTATTTTCTTACAATTTTCTAAAATGATGGACATGATTTTTGTGTGCTTGGAAATAATGTCTATTTTCTTTGTTCACTTTTCCTGTGCAGATGCCATTTGCGACAAACTGCATTTGACGCATCACAGACACAAGGTTTTATTTGCAGCTGGCTGCCCGGTTCATGTGATGGAAGGAAGAGACGCCTTGCCGAAGTCTTCTCCCCCCTTCAACCAAGCACGCCACCTGCGAGTGCGGGGACAGCCCCCTGCACTGTGCCTGCATGTGTGCCTCCCAATCCCCTGGCCTCTTCCACTTCCCGAGGGCCCTCCCTCCCTACAGCCCCGGCCATCACCCATCCGACAGCACCTGCCACCCTTCCCAGCCCCTAACGATTAATTCTATTTGGACTTTTTCGTAAAGTAAATGTTCTTTTCATGAATACTTTGGTTGTCTCATTTTATGAATATTTGCGTGGTTGCTTACGAGTGAACATTTGCATTAATGTTGCCCACTGAAGATAAAAATTAACATAGGCTTTACTGGTGAGTAGTAAATAGAAAAGGGCAGTGGCATGCCAATCTTTCAGCCACTGATGTGACAGGTTGTATGCGCTGTCATGAATGGAAAAGCCTGTGCTTAGTCTGCATTGACAGTGCCAAATGGCTGAACATATCAATCTTGGCATCAACAGTGGGATATAAATGGAGTATATGAAAGGAGTAGCTGGTTTTCAGTACATATTGGTATGGCCAAATGGCTATCCATGGGACTAATATTGGCATCAACAATGGGACATCAATGGAATAGCTGATATTCAGTACGTATTGGTAGTACCAGCATGGCTGAACATTGGACCGATACTTGCAGGACCAATGAAGTATGAGTGGATAGGCCAGTGATATGCCCATACTGGCAGTGCCAGAATGGCTGAACAATGGGACAATCTTGGTATGAAGTATGGGCCAAGGTTGGAAAATGTAGTAATGTGCTCCTATGCCAATGCCAGCCCAATATTGATGCCAATGTATTCCAACAATGAGCCATTGTTGGTACAATGCTGGCGTGCTGCCTGGGCAAGCACATCAAGATAGCCAGACGTACACATGCGTCAAGAATGGGCACTCATTCAGTCGTCCGGTCCTGTGCAGCATAAACCCTCCGGATCAAAGCTCATTGTTCATTCAGTGGAGAATTAAATAGACAAGGTAGTTCTGCATATCGAACCATCATGTGGCTCTTCCACAAGCTAAAAAGGCCAACCAGCTTTAACATATTGGACGGAATCCTGAAGTATTTCAGGAAAAACAAAGATAAGTGCACTTGTCGAAACGTTCGCAATAATCCTGAGGTTTTTCCCTCCCTTAATCACTTCGCGATAATCAAGAACCATCTGGCTTACCTCTCCCTACCAAGAAGCACGTACTGTAAGGCGAGATATCAAGGTCATTTCGGATTTCCCGCTGTAGTATTTCCCGGAAAACTCTGCATCATGGTATGGCAAAAATCAAATGAACGATGTCCTCTGGTTGGCCGCACAGGGTACCAGGTCACCAATAATGGAACAAAAGTCCCCTTCGAATGAAGCCACGCTTTGAAGAATAGAGTCGAAGTGTGGAGTTTAGAAAAGAAGGATTTTGCAGCAGGTTCAATATACATTGGCAGTACTCGCTTCAATTGGTTCGAATACATGAAACGAAGGTTAGGCTGCCGACACACGGGCACAAGGAATAGATATTGTATTTTCACTTTTGTCGTCTGCCTCTTGACAGGTCGAATAAACATCACAACAAGAAGCGAACAGTGAGGAAAAGAAGGGTATAAGACGCCTCCTTCAGGAAACACTCCAAAGCTCCTTCTCGGCCATTGCCTGTCGAAGTAAACAGACGAGGCAGCTGACAACGTTGTCGCCTTCTAAGCATCGCTAGCAGAAATGAATGGCTCGCAGCGATGAAGAAGATAAACCGAAAAGGAGCTCCTGAATAAAGAAATGAAGCAGGCCAACTCCCCCAGACTCGACAGAGAGAAACAATTTGTCTGCACGCTTAGGCTCCATTGAGAGCGACAAAGGTCTCGAATAGTCTGTGCAGCGCTTGTCCCTTCTTCCTTGCACAGTGCATCACTTGCAATCCTTAGACAAGCTTTGCAACGAAGAAGACATTGCAAACTTGTGCCTGAGCACAATCATACAAGAGTGTGTTTTTATCCGCTTATCAGCTTCTCCAATCCCCCGCCGTGGATATGTGCCATTAAGCCTAAGGACATCATCATCATCACCACCAAGAGCATCTGACCGACCCATGCCTGCGCTTGGCGCCTCACAGAGAGGATTTGTGACTCCCAATAAGACCCGTTACTCCGGAGCTGCTGAAGGGGAACCCCAAAATACTCTAGGGAATCAGAGTCCCAACTAATGCCACCAGAACGCTTAGGTTTCGTACTCCAGTAACCTAACCAGAATCCTTTACATTTTTCGAAACTTAGAGCCATGTCAGAGACGGCCCAGAATTGCGCTGCAAAACTTAATGCTTCAAGCGTTCTCTTTTTATCTTAATTGAAAAGGGTGACGTCACCATGATGACTAAAATACTAACTTGAGACTGATGAAGTGAAAATTCTCAAATAGCAGGGGATCCGTTGATTGTAATGCACAAGGTTTCCAGTTCTAAAGCTAACGGCAGAGTTGATAACGGGCAACCCTGCAGGACAGATGAGATTATTGGAATTGCTTTGATAAATTCATGATTTTGCGATCAATCATGTATGGGATTGTTTGTAGCATAGTCTAATGTCCTCAAAAAATACATGCCCAATTTTTGCACGTTCCTACTCTGCAAACAAGGACTAATGACACACTATACCAAAGACGACGCAAGATCAATCTAAATAAGAGCAACCTGACTGGCAACCTGACACCGAACATGCAATATGTATATGAGTTTGGATGTTGCAGGCTACAATGCCACAAGCTTGATGTAAGCCAGTGGAATCCAGCGCCACAAGGTGCAGTGGGAAGAAATGATTTTTGCAAATATTTTATAATCTACATTGCAGAATAAAATTCGGTGGCAGCCCTCTATAATCCTCAACCATCTTTTATGCGCGCTTTCCTGAATGTGTGTGGTATTACCACCATAAAAAGTGGGAAATACAAAGCCAACATCGTAAGCAACTCTGAAGAGTTCCAGCAAGATAGGCGCAAAGCAAGGCGAAAATGTTTTGCAGGATTCGCTACTCAAGCTATCGTGGCTAATCTCTTGCAGACCGGAAATAGGCAATTTGACTTCGTCCAAGAAAAGGGGGCATTCGATTATACTTCTCTGCTCTTCGCCAAGTCGAGGAAACGCATCAAAGAAACGACTGAAGTCTAATGCACAATTCTGGCTACAACCTACTCCAAAAAGACGCGCATAATAGTCATAAAATGCCATGATAATCCCCGTCTATGCGCTATTAGTATTTCCCTCGTACTGAATCTTTAATACCTCCTTTGCAAGCGCAGCCGCCATTTCATCACTTAATGCCTTTCGAGATGGCTGCTCTTTAAGGAACCTACGTGTCCGAGATATAATTAAGGCTGCCTGATATATTTTGTGGTAAACTGCTGAAGCTGTGCTTTAACATTGTTTATGTCATCAACATAAGCACCTGAATACATTCTTTCTTGCTAATGCAGGTCACTTAAGGTATGTCCAAGCTAGGTGATGACACTTGAGAAATGCGATTAGTTCTGATGCTTCGATTGCCAAATCCTTAGCCTCCTGCTCCGCCGCGAGACTTCGGCGTTTGAAACTGAATGAAGTTGCGTCTAGTGAATCCGCAGTGCTTAAAAACATATTTTCGAGATATGTACTAAGGCCTACATAAGTAATTATGAGCATATTAAATGCTGATGCCGCAGTCAAGCGAGTAACTAATTTCCTTCGTTGCCGGTAAACTTCTTCCCTCGCCTTCATGCGGCACACACTGAAAACCCCTCTCGCATTACACGGCGCTGGCCCAGCAGATGGCGCAGGTGGCGGACAGCACACTGCTTCCGCATATCAACGCATAAGGAGACAAGTGCGCCTCATAATTTTTTATCCACGCCGCTCGAGGTGCACCGGGTGTGGTTTTCATCATTAAAGGGAAGCTGAAGAGTTTTTCGAATTCATTAAAATGCTCGCGTGCGGATGTGGGAACTTTATAAATCATGCGGGTGAAATTTTTTTACACATTCATAACTTAGGAGCGACGTAATCGCCGTTTAAAATTACGCGGTAGCTCCGCCCCCCGCGGTCCGCCGAGCGCCGCTGATGACCCTGACGATGCGAGCCAAAACCGGAAACCGCGGAGTGGTGACGTAAACACTGGTGATCCGTCGCTTCGCAGCCTCCGCGGCCGTGTTTGTTTCTGCGTGCGTGCCATCATAAGCTGCTTCGAGCTGCGTGTGTTTCTTTATTTGTGCGTTTTTATGTTTCTGGTGCGGTACAGGAAGGTGTGCAGCATCGAATGAAGCGGTGGACCCATCATGCCGGCGTTCGGCGCAGCCCTCGGCTGCACGAACATCCGCGGCCGCGACGATGCGGTCTTTCATTATTTCCCTAAAAAAAAAGAAGCTCTCCGCGAAGTGAGGCGCTGCTGTGAAGCGGAGGGATTTAAAGCCGTCAAACGCAACATGCTATGCTCTGGCCACTTTCGTGATTAGAACTATCACCAGAGCCTGTCGACAATGCATTCACTGCGCCTGTCAAAAGTCAGCTCGACTGAAATCCGGTGCAATACAGACTGTTTTCAGATAATTTCATTAATTTCTTGGCAGCACCCGCAGTCTTCCTCATTCCCCTCTAAAATGGAGCGGACAGAGGAACACCTGTTTTGGAAGAAGAGTGTTTACAATGACATCACTTAACTGTCAGGAATACATTTCTAATAACGCCTGTAGTCGTAAAGAATTGCCGACTGCCGCATGGCTTCATAAATTAATAATAATATTATATAATTGTGCGCCAAGTGTGCTACAGCCAGCCTTGAGATTCGTCCTGCTCGGTTGCAGCACGAGTCCATCTAGTTAGTGAAAAAATCCCTGGTCGCTAGATCTGAGAACAAGCACGATAAAGGCGGCGCAAACGGATGAAGGTATTCTTACAAGGACTTGTAGCATGAACCAACTCGCCTAAACAAGGATTTTAATTTACTGCTAGCTCCCACCTTGGCACGCAAAACGGAAGACACACGTTTGTCACCTAGAGGAGTTTTGTCGCAAGGCGCTGCGAACTTGCATGTTATGAATCGAGCCGGCATGCAGCTACTATGAAGTGATGCAAGCATAAAATGTGCGACCAAAAAGAGTGTGATAACCTCTTGCGCATGCCAATGATATTTGTGGATTACAAGCAGATTTGCGGCAGCACTGACAAGCGGCAAGACAAAAATGCCGACGATCGCATCCCGCTTACATGTATTAGGAAAATTACGTCGGGCAGTGCTATACTGCATTTTCTCGCCTCAAAATTCATCCATTGTATCTCTGAATGCAGTTTGGCAAGAAAAGTATACTTACCAAAGTCATTTCCAACACGTGGAGATGCTGACACTTCGTTTTCGTTCGAGTCAAAATCACGGCTTGCGCCAGCATAGTTTCTTTCATGGAGAGGTTTGCTCTTTGAAATCGGTTCTAACATGTAGGGGATGACGCATAGATACTCCGGGTAATCTTCGATGTGTTCCATCGTCGTATAAGCAAAATAACAATCTCGAACCGCCGAGCGCAGCGGTTCATGTGCAGCGGCGGTGGCCGAGCCGACCGAGCCAGCGCCATTGTTGACGTCACGAGGCGCCCAACCAATCACAGGCGGCAACGAGGCGCGCGAGCTCGCCCGAGGCTGCTGCTGCACTTCTCGCCAAAATAAAATAGGTTTGCGCTTTCCTTTCCCTAATTTCGACCAGAAATTCGAATTCCGAGGGTGGAAATCTGTAAAGTGCATCTCTCCACTCAATTTTTCTGGGAAACCTTTCAGCATCCCTTTAAGTCTCCGCGAAGGAGCAGACACGTAAGATGCCTTAGAGATGAGTAGCAAGAAGGATGGTCCACGGGCAAAACGCAAACTGAAGCTGATAAGAATACGGGTGTCGAGGAGTTTTGTTTACCAGGAAGCCGACGGGATTCCGGGCACGCAACACCTTCAGCTTTTTTCTTATTGATGCGAAAACATTTGTCTTATGTGGGCCTTATACAGAACCTGTAATCAGAGCGCATCCGCAGAGCCTGTCATCGCGGAATGCGCACACGAACTGTCAGTGATCTATTATTGGGCAATTAAAAGAAAGGTTCATTTCATAATATGTAAATAGCATGAATAATTAAGTCAGCAAAGATTTAAATGTTAGGCAATTAGCTGGACAAAGTAATAAATGATTTGAAATAGCCAATTACAATATAAATTAATTGGTAACTTTACCTAATTGATGGATAAGTTGTTCACTGAATTAACAAGTAAATATACTCATTTTTTTCGGTTATGTCACCAAATATTTAATTGGGGAATTAATCAGTTGGCCAAATGGTTATAATTATTGTATTACTTCACACATTCGTTAGAAATTTAATCGACCTGATGTGTTTCAATTAATCCGTTAGTTGATTAAATCATTTTCAAAATTAGTGTGACTTATTAATTCACACATTAAGCCGACAAAATGATTTTCGGAGAACGCGGTACGAACCGTCTCAGAAGTCTGTAAGAGGCGCTTTTGCAGCGTTTCGGCCGAGAAAAACGTGCATTGAAGACGCAAGATCTGGGTTCACGAAGATACCATGATCAGAAGACCGAGGCGGGGCCGGGCGCAGATGTCGCATGCAGTCCTGTAAACGCTGGAGGCACGGCAGAGGCGATGGCGAAGGAGAAGAAATAGCGAGCTAATATCCGGAACGCCGCAGTAGTGCACCGAAGGTTAGTTCGGCCGCTGAATGGTGAAGGCCACGACGCAGAACGGCGCGTAGGTCAGTACAAGTGGTCGATCCAGGGTTCTTGGTCCAGGCGCGAGTGAGGGCAGCCTTGCGCTGTGGATGGAGCCACTTGACCGTGCTGTCGGGACAGGGATGGTACGCTGCGGTGCGGCACTGTTTAGCGCTAAGCAGATGGTTGAGAGAGGTAAAGAAGGTACAGTCAAACTCCCTGCCCCGATCCGCTGTAACAATGCCAGGGAGGCCGCAACGGGGAACTTATTTTGAAACATTGGCTTTGGCAACCGTGTCTGCAGTATGTCTGGAATAGGCACTGCTTCGGCCCCATGGGCGAAGCGATCATGGTCAGAATCTACCGACACTCGTGAGAGGAAGGAATCGGTCCAACCAAGCCAAGATGGACGTGGTCAAAGCGACAGCTAGATGGCAGGAAAGACTGGATGGAAGTCTTCTTTTGGCGAGTCACCTTGGTGGTCTGGCAAGGAAGGCATGCGCGAGTCCGTTGGCGAACTCGTGTTGATACTCGGCCAGACGCACCGCTAGGTAACGAGGCGCTGCGTGGCTCTGCTGCTGGGAGGGCAGATGTCATGGAGTGAGTGGAATACTCCCCAACGAAAGGCAGCCGGAATCAAAGGGTGAGGTAAGGCCTCTGACGTGTCGCACCGAGGATGATGCATCCACTGCAGCCGGAGGGAAAGGGGGGGGGGGGGAGGGGTACCGCAGGGCACGCAGCTCAGTGTCCTCTAGCTGCTTTGGGCCAGCCGCTTCCAGTACACAGTAGACTGGTGACGCGTGAAGGAGGTGATGTGTGTAGTGTCGGTGGCTTTGATGTGGCGGGTATCCGCTGTCAACTCCGGTATATAGGCCAGGTGAGGGAGTTCTCGGGTGACATACCTGGAACAGTTCGTACGGAGCCCATAAGCCACAGGTTTATGATCTCTTAGAACGTAAAATTGCTGGCCCCCCAAGATATGTCGGATGTGCTGTATGGTAGAGCGGATGGAAAGCACCTCTCGGCCAAAAGCGCTGCAGCGGGTCTCAGCAGGCTGGAGCTTCCGAGAGAAAACCGAGTGGGTACTACTCCGTGTCGATTTGTGCTCAAGAACAGCACCAATGGTCTCGCTGTAAACATCCACAATGATGTGAGTGGTCACATCAGTTGTTTTGTGAAAGAGACGGACGGAATGAGCAACGGCTTGCTTACAGCCATGAAAGCCGACTGAGCCTTGGGTGACCACGAAAGCGTGGAGGCGGACCTCTTGGTTGTGCAAAGGTCGGTCAGGAAGCCTTGCAAAGCCTTGACGTGCGAAGCCAACGCACGTATTCCCAATGCCGAGATGGGCTGTTTCTCGAAACTCGAGCTCTTGAGACTGAAATACACATTTCTGAGGATTGACTACCAGGCCAAATTGTTGAAGGCGAGCAGAATTTCCAGAGGTGCCGCTCGTGGCCTTCCGGTGTGTGACTCGCGACGAGGATGTTATCAATGTATGCAAATACAGCCGGGATTCCGCACGCCACCTCCGCAATAAACCGTTGCGAAGTCTGAGCTGCGTCGCGGAGACCAATAGGCATACGCACGAACTCAAATAGGCCGAAAGGTCTAGTTATGGCCGCCTTCGGTATATCGGCAGGCTAGATGCATATTTATTGATACGCCTTCACAAGGTCAACTTTGCTAAAAACTTTCATCCTTCTAAGTTGGTGGTGCAATCTTAGATGTGTGGAAGGGGATAGCTGTCGTGTCCTGTGCCACCGTCGAGCGCCCGGCAGTCTCCGCACACCAACCAATCTCCTGGGTCCTTCCTGGGCACCAGATGGAGGGGTGAGGCTCGATTGCTCTACGAAGGGCGTATTACACCCACCCGGAGCATGTGCTCGTATTCCTTTTTAGCAATGGCAAGGCGCTCTCCGAAAAGATGGCGTAGTTGTGGTGCAATAAGTGGACCAGGCGTAACTATGTGGTGGGTTACGCTGTGCTTGGGTGGGTGGTTTAGATTGCAGGGCTTCGTCACGTCAGGAAAGCCATCTAGGATTTTATAATAAGGGCGTTGAGGATTTGCAGGATCGCAGCGGAGCACCAGAGCAAGATGACGAACGTGGCAGGCTTCTAGTTTTGAACAGCCCGTGCTGGGCATGCGCTCCGAACACGCGCTGTCCATCTTTATTTTCCTCTATCGCGGGAACGCCGATCTCAGCGCCAGCGCTTTATAGCGTCGCCGGGCGCTATATTGCCCCCCCCCCCCCCCCCCCCCCCCCGCCTAGACGGAACGTCAAAATGTGCGCTCGGTAAAAGAAAGGACAGAATGAGGGTCCAGTAAGTTCATGTCAGGGGCCGGGAAGAGCCGTCGGGTGGAGGGTGCGGGCTCAGGTGGACGAGCCTGGCTGCTGCGCAACGGGCGAATGATGCAAGGTGCCGAGCTGACAATGGAGAAGGGGGCAAGGGAGGCCGTGGTCGAGCCGTCACCTACTGTAGTGCTGCCCGCTGACACAAGTGTCATCGGTGTTGGAACGTTGCGGATGATGTCCATGGGGATCTGACGCGCCGTGTACGCGGTCAAAAGCACAGGAGCGGCCGAAACGGCTCCATGGACTGACAGCAGCTGTGGTGTGACCGTCGACATAACGGCGACAGCTCTGACGATGCCAGGAGAAGTTGCTGGGCTCAATGCCAGGTGGTTGGGTAAAGCGGGAGTGGCAGTCCGGAGCGACTAGCCAGTGCTGATTGGCGTGTGGGCATGGTCGGCGGTGGGTGGCTGCAAGAAGGTTGTGGCAGTTACAGGCCGTACAGCTGAGACAGCTACATCACATGGCTGGCTGACAGCAAGAGACACAGCTGGTGGATGGACAACTGCCGCACTACTCGGTGTCGGTAGCTCGACCATTCGTTGCTGAAGGTGGCTCAAGTCACGAACCAAAGCAGACGCTTGCTGCGACAGTGTCGAGCTACCAGGGTCAGACTCCGAGAAGCGGTTGACACTACTGAGGGCTTGGGGTGGGGCCCCTTGGGCAGGCTGTGTGGCCGCCTGGGTAGTGGGGCTGGTATCTGACAGATGCTGCAGTGCCAGCAATCTGACTTCGCCCTTAGTACGATCGCTCAGGTCAGTGACTGACGGCTTTAGTGGAATGAGCGATTAGGCGGCAGGTGAGCGTTCGGCTGGCAGCGATGCTACGCAGTAGGGTACAGAAGTTGGCAGAATGGGGCACTCGTCGAGGGAGAGCTCGACTGACGGCGGCACTATTGCAGATGAAAGAAGTTGCTCATCGGGCTGTGCCGTAGACGCTGTATCGTGCTTATGGGAGGCGGTATGGCGGGAGGCGCTGAACAGGGTGGCGCGAGGCGCATCTGTCGCTGAGTTCGCTGACGTGGCAAACCGCGGTGGGCCAGGCACCTCAACGAGCTGCTGAGGGAATGACTGCGGACTTCGGGCCGTGGAGTCGTCGCACAGTGCTGCTAGCGTAACCGGGGTAGCAGGATGTGCTGCCGGAAGCAATGCGGTAGCGTGTGGTGCGGTCAGTGCTAAAGAAGCCGGGCCGGAGACGCTGGACTGGAATGGCGGCGAGGCGGCGAGGGGCTGCTAAGGCGGGCCGGGTTCTGATGAAGGCTGTGTGGACGCGATTGAGGCCGGTGCAGGGCCAGAGGATGGCGGCGGCGAAAACGGGTACGCTGCGTTGTAGAGGCGGCGGAACATAGTAGGCGCCGAAGTCAGCCAAGACGGCCGCATGCAGCTCATCGTATGGCCGGCAGCCCAAGGCAGAGTAGGTGAGCCGACGCAGGAGGTCGGGCGAGAGGATGTCGCAAAGGACTGCGTGTTTAAACGGCTGGATGGTAATGCCGTTCAGGTACATCGCAGCCTCCAGTTGGGCGAACAACCCACCGACGCCTGCAGGCCGGAACGCTGGGAGCGGAGGGTCGAAACTTGGGTCCTGCCAGTACGCCATGTTAGGACGCCGCTCGGATAGAAGGCACGGTTCGCCGGGTCACCACTCTTGAGGATTTGCGGGGTCGCAGCGGTGCACCAGAGCAAGATGACCAGCATGGCAGGCTTCTAGTTCCGAACAGCTCGTGCCGGGCGTGCGCTCCGAGCACGCGCTGTCCATCTTTATTTTCCTCTATCGCGAGAACGCCGATCTCAGAGCCAGCGCTTTATAGCGTCTCCGGGTGCTATAAGGCCATAGCGAAATCAGCGTGAGGATGCCAGAGGAAGTGACAGCCGACAGAACGCTAGCGATGGAAATGCGCATCTTGCTGTCGATGACGCGACGGTGGCGCATGCTGACGTCCAGGTAGAAATCGGTCAGAAAGTTGGAGCCTAGGTTTGGCTGGTAGGCGTAGGTGATTTCGCATCGCGCTTCCCGACCATTCTCAGCAGGAAGTGCACCGGTTGGCACGGTGCTGAAAAATACGATGATATAAGCACACAGCTGATACCAGGTTAGGTGGGAGACCGGCGCGAGCGTGGGTACCGTGGGGCAGCAGAAGAGCAGCCAGGACGTAGGGAGGAACGCCACTGGTCATATGAGCACGTCCGCAGAGCGTCAAGAGAAGCGGCAAGCTGGTCGGTCCAGGGCTCTAACCGGGGCATATCAGAAGACCCTGTTGTCGGTGTGTAGGCGTAGACCGAAGGAGAATGAACATCCTGGACTCGGTCAGCTATTTGGGCGAGGCGAATCACACCTGCGGGTTCCTGGACCAGAACGACAGGAACGGAAAGTGAACAGCTGCAACATCACGTTTGCGTGAGGTAGCGGCAGGGAGAAGGCCACCTGAGAGCGGTAGGTAGCTGTGGTCGGTCATTTCTGCCTCCAGAGTCACAACTGCCGGGTAATCGCGGGGTGGCAGCGGAGAACGAAACCTAGAGGTACAACATAGTAGGCTTCTCACCAAGGCACTAGCTGGGAGCGCCGAACAGAGACTTAAGATACTTGGAAGTGGACGCTAGGGGATGGGGGATGACTGAAGTGTGGGGTTTGTGCAACCCTATAACTGTCTCCTAGAAGAAGGGACCACCGCAACGAGGTTATACAGGGGAGGAGGAAAAAAAGAATAGGAGAGTGGAGACGAGTGGGGCTGTAGAAGTAGGCAGGGGAAAGGTAAATGAGCGGAAATTGGAGCTGGAATTCAGGTCCAAAAGTAAAGACGGACACAGAAATTAAGCGCGTTTAAGAGGAGAGCACGTGGGAAAGCTGACCCGGCTAAAGGAGGGGGCGCGGCAAGGGCAGCGAGGCACAGAACAGAGTGAAGCGGTGGCGAAAGAAGCAGAGCAGTGTGGGACGGCCTCCTCGTAGATACGGCAACGCAAACTACCGCACTTAGATAGCGAAGCGCGTATCCTACCCGCCCCTTGTACGCCAACGACTGCTCCCAACCCCGCAGCGCCCATGCCACCCAAGAGCCACCCGCACATAGCGGAAGAATAGGCGCCGTCCGGGGAAAAGAAAGGCGTCGATGGCCAAAAAAGAAGTGAAAGGTTCAAACATGCAGGCATGAAAGCGGCAAGTGCGCGAAAGCAGCGTGGTGAGAGCAGCGGGCACGGAAGGCGCGCTAGGGCGCCAGAGAGGCGAGCTGAGGAGGCGAATGGCGCGAAGTAGCTGAAGGCGCGAAAGCGCTCAGAAAGCCGAGAACGCCCCGACCGAGAGGAGAGCGCGGGCGAAAAGGCAGCCCGCAAAAGGAGCGGTAGCGCCTTGGGCAGCGAGGCGACGAACGGAGCAAGCGATAGGAGCAGAGGTAGATGAGTCTGCTGCGGCTACCCCGAGGACACGACAACGCACGGCGCATCTGCATGGGCCCATCCGAGGCGCACGTGCGCAGCGCCTACGTGTACCAGCTTACGCTTTAGACGGGCTGCGCACGGCGCTGGCGCTTGGCAAATATTTCTGTCCGAAACGCGTACGCAATAAGCAGTCGATAACACCGGCCGTGGTATAAGCGGAGCGCCGAGGTTCTCTAGCGAGGAAAGTTAGCACAAGCGTTTCCAATTGGGGCTGCAGTCACGGCGACACGCCACGAGAGGACGCTTCGCTTACGCCATACTTCTGGCACTCCTGGTGATATCAGTTTCGGTCGCGAGCGGGAAAAAGAGTCCGATTTCTTCGTGCTACAGGGCTCTAGGAATTGAGTTTTTCTTCGTTTCAGAAACTGATATGATATCGTGTTGCTCACGGCATCACCCAGTTTGGACTAAGCACGCAGATACGATAAATAAAAAGTTATTTAATGGTTTTTTGCTAATTGCCCTGATAATTACAGAGGTTTTGCAGCATATTGTGTCCGTCGGGGCAGAGAGTGGGATCCTACACCTATTTTTTGCTATATTGAACCCAATATTTTTTTAAGTATTTTTGTTAACTGTTTGCTGAAACACCCGTTTACCAGTGACACCTGACGCCCGGGATACGGCTGGCGAATCGGCAGTGCGAAAGCCTTATAAAGGTCATGACACAGCCATCAACGAGACCATACCAAGTTTACTACCCGTGCAGTCAAACATAGCCAATACCAGACATGCGAAGTAAAGGATACGAAAGCTCGAGAGCTGAACCCCTCAAAAAGACGCCAGCAGTGCTACGTCTAAATGATAACTGGAGATGAAAACATTAATGTAAATGCTGCCAGTAAGTGACTACAGCGTGAGAATGAAAACAGTTTAAAAAACTTGTAAATGGCCAGCAGAAAGCGCGTAATCTTAGAGCCAGGTACAAACCACTTAGGAAGGTGAAAGCACCCGAAAGGTAGAACAGGCGCATATGCATCTATCATTAGCAACTGCGGCGCCAAGGACAGTGTACAAAGAGAAGTATAAATGTAATAAAACGGGGAGATAAAAACGTAAAAGGTGGGAAATAGGTATGCGAAAGGACAGTGCGAATGTATTTTATAAGGAGGAAGTTGAGGAAGAGGAAAGGCGGGGAGGTTAACCAGTAGCTGGAATTAGTTTGCTGGTGAAAACCTGCAAGGTGAAAAGTGTATGTAATCATGGTAAAAAAGAAAAGATCATAGGCGCCGACAATTCAAAAGGGGTATGCGACGCGAACACCTCAGTCAAAAAAATGAAGGCAATTGAAAATAGAGGAGAAGAAACGTGCGGCATTGCTTCCATACTTTCATAAACTGCAACTATCTAGAATATACTGGCGAGTATATTCTAGACATTGTACTGCCAACTAACGTCACAAAGGTGGAAGCAAGGTGTCATGTAAATTTTCTTTCTGCGCTATGCAAGCTGGCTAAAGTATGCTCGATGGTAAACCGCAAGGGGCAGGGGATCTGCACAGTAAAAGATGCTACTAATATGTGTTGCCAAGCCAGTAGCGCGTTTCACCAGGCATCGGGTTCATGAACACCGCCACTGTACCGAGGGAGGAAGGAACGTGGGTCGGAGACGGGGAGTAGAAAAAACAAGGAAAAAACTGTATTCACATATTTACAACATTATTTACAAAGAGAGACAAAGTAAAAGCGGAGAAGAGTCTCAAGGAATCGCTCCTCGATGAACGTGTCGAGTGCTTTAAATAGCTTCTCTCGTTTTCTTCCCACCTTTTTCGTCCAATCGTAGGGACTTAGTCTTGGGCGCCGCCTTTAAATGGAGCCAACAACGCTGATTAGCTGGCTTTGCCATCATGTCGAAATTGGATACTCATTAACGGCGCCCCCCTCTCCAGCGTCTTCTCTCTCCAGCGTCCAGGGTCATTACCGCTGCTTTGTGTGCGACCTAAGGAAAACCGCTTAAATCTGGAAATCAGGGTGGCAGTGAGTCCGCAGTGAAAAAAAGGAGTCGTCTAGACTCAGTCTCCGTCCGTTGTGTCGGACGCCACTGTTTTTTTCACGTGTCGCATGGGAGCGCGTACTCAGAGAAGCACCACTAGAGCACAACCGCGCACTGCCTCTGGGAATGGCTTAAGTGAAGACGACTCCGTTAGGAGAACACAAAAGAAGGGTGGGGGGGGGGGTTAGAGTCACAACACTACCCAGTATAACAAATTTAAGTCCGGAGTGGTGTATCGGACCTCTCTCACGTGTGGAAAAGTGTATATTGGCGAGAGCTATTACTGTATCTCCCTTTCATGTGATACGCGAAATGTTCACGAAGCGGTGACAAACATAGAAAACGTGGTAACTGAAGCTTTTTTTTTTTCATTTACAAGGCTGAGTACTTGTCTGGCATCACCCTGTAAATATTTTTGCAAGAGATTGTTCCTTCTTGGAAAGCCCATGGTTTTTGCATTTCAAACTCTGCTCACCGTTTTGGTGAAATCGTTTTCTCTTGATGGCTAAGTTTTAAGTTTATCACATTACTTCCACTGAGGTACGGCACCTTATATCGTTGTTCTATTTTAACTTCTTTCATTTTCTTTTGCCGCAATAAATATTGGCGTCAGGGAATCGCTTCTCTTTTCGCGAATTCACACTGCCTTTTGCCGCGTGGATTTTACTGTGTGAAAATTCTTTTCGCATGCTTCTTTCTCGCCCATATTTGCTGTAATTCATGCTTGTTACTTTTAAGTATTGGTGCTATAAGGCTTCTCTTTGAACCTCAGGCTCGCTGTTCTCTATAGTAGATTCACAAGCGCCTGCTTTGATTTTAACGCGGTTTCAACTTCATAAGTTGTTTCTATCTAGCTCTAGGATTACGTTCCTTGCTGTAGTCGTTTGCATGGGTTTTGCGATTTTTATTCCGAAGTACTTGTTACTTTATGTCATCATCTACACTGTTGTTTCCGTAGGCAGTCATGATTTGAGTGTTTGTTATTTCCTGGCGTCATTTTGGGGTGTTTAGGTCATGATTTTTGGTATTCTTTACTTTGCCTTTGTTGTATGGACTCCGTTGACTGCATGGGTGACAGTTATTTTTCTTGTTCTTTCGTGGATCGCTTTATAGTGACTGTCAATATTTGAGTCAGTTGTTCATACTGTAGAGTGTCCAACTGCATCATGTTTCGCAGTGTCACTGTTATATATCGGTTCTTTTAAGAAACAATAGACAGTTGGAGGTCAGCACCCGTCCTTTGTAGTCTGTTCTCATTCATGTCCCTATTTTTCTAATATGCTGACGTCAACAAAGAACGTCGTTAAAATGCAATCTCTTGATCGTAGAGATCAGGCGTGTGCGTGAAATTTCCAGCATACTTTAGCACGGTTCATAGCGAAGGTTTTACTGGTGCATTAACTGCAGCCTGTCAGCGCGGTTATTCTCACCCGATGGATTCCCTGCTAGACGCATTGGAGCAATCCCTGTTTTTCTTTAGGACTTCAGGACACGTTACAACGCCTTGGCTTTAGAAAACCTTCGTGCGCCGTTGCTTCGCTCATCTTATCCCTTGACTGAACCACCTCTAATACTCGTCCATTGCAGCAGTGTTGTAGTCGCCCAGCAACTGGAAGTATATAAGGAACGAATGAACCATGCTAACGTCCATGATGACAATTGACGGCCCTCAGCGTTTGTAAATATAGCAGTATGCATGAAGTGTGCCTATCGGCAGTGACGGCAAGGTGCAAGTTTGAGTCTCTACGATGTGCTCTGTGCATATACACCACAATAACAAATAACTGCTGCAATTTCTCAGCGATTTAAGGGTTTATGAAAAGAAGTTATCGTTTTCGACACAGAATTTCTTTGAACTCTGCTTGAAGTGTGAGACCGGCAGTTTATTGTTTTCTTTGTTTCATCACACGTTGCTGGTCCGCATTTAGCTCCCTCGGGACACGGCTCCACTTCACATAGGAATAAAGGGAAGTTAAATAGTGGCACACGTATAAGCAATTCTCAATTAAATATGCTGACATCGCAAAGCACACAGGCGCCTTTGCATTTCAATAGCGGTAGAAAGAAAAGGCACACGTGTGCTCTGCGAAGTCAGTGCACGTTAAAGGTCTCCAGGCGATCGAAATTACTACGGAGCCTTCCACTACGGCACCCCTTCCTCTCTTTCTTTTTTGACTCCCACATTCTCTCGTTACGGCGCGGTTCGGCTGTTCACCGAGATGCGGGACATTCGGTACGCCAATTCTTTTCCTCGAAAGGCAATTTTCAGTTCTGAATTTTCCTACCTATGCATTTCCGCTGCTCGTAATTTTCAACTATGAGCGTTCGGATCCGTGCGGCCCCGCAACCTTCCGTTCAGTCCTAAGGACTTGTCAAGGTGTAGGAATTATTACTGGTATAGGCAGCATTGTAGATAACTTTATTGATGTACTTTTTTTTATTAGTGCAGTAGTTTGCGCTTTGCAGCTCCTACACCCCTAAGTCGGAAGTACTGCGTGTCCACGCGACGACACAGATTGTCTGCAAAAGCTCGCTTTCAAGCGGGCGTATCTGCTACGCTGTAGCCTCGCTTTTTGAGCTTTGTCGTGTTTATCAAATAATAAAAGTAATATTAGGATTCTACTATTAAGACCACCAAAAAACACTCAGTTTGCTGATTTCCATTACAGGCAGAGTTACCCTGTCAAGGTTAAGCTCTCAAGAGGGCCATACCGCGACGATGCACCAACCTTGGACCTTGCGCTGGATAACAGTGAGTATTTCCGATATTCTACATCTATTGCGAATGGGGAACAAGCAGTGAAGGATAAAATAAAAAAAATAAGCAATAATGACGCTGTTAGAGCACAGTGCCCGGCAATGGGGTTTTCCATAAACACATTTCGTTAGAGTGCATGCCACTTCAACGCCATTCGCTTGTAACTTGTAGAATAAAGGCAACAGTTTTCTTAGGAAAATTCCCATCAAAACAAAATATCATATCAGCCACTGTTACAGCAAAAGAAGAGAGGAAATACACAATTATGAGAATGAAAACAATTGCAGGCCTAAATTTCGACGTAAGGTTGGCCACGGTTTAAAAAAAAAATACGGTGAAAAATTTAACGCAGTAATTAAAAAAAACAGCGTGTTTCATGCAGGCGGTACACGTAAAGTACACTTAACTACGACTGCTCCTGCAACATTCCTAACTGTAAAAGGTTAGTATTACTGTGCAGGAGATTGGAGAGGCCAGGCAATACAACTCGCACATCACATCACCGAAGCATGCCCCTATACCCGCTTTCTCCACTCCTCTATCTGGCACATGCGCACCTACATGGTCATTTACACGCGGTTCATGCGAGAAAAAACACCAGCGACCTACTACGGCAGCCCTGCTTATATGTTACGCTGAAACCATCGAGCCCTCATTACTGACGAGGCGGTTGGAGGCTGCTGGCAACGCTACCCGTGCTCGCATAAGCACGCCATCATTGTTTTCTGCACGCCTCTACTTGGCATATTCGCGTCTTCATGGTGATCTTATGCGCATAAGACACCCGGAAAGTACATAAGTGACCTTCTTGGGAAGGCCTGAGCATACATGTTATGGGGGTTATTCTTCTAATAACGCTCAAAGGGCTAGAAGCAGTTGTCGCTTTCTAGCACCAGCGTGCCAGCCCTACTACTCAGAGCTGTGACCCCCAACCCGCGGTGCGGTTAGTCGCAACCACGGAGGGTTCGGGCCAGAGGGGTCAAACACGAGTATTCTACCCGGATGAGCGTTTGTTGCTCCCAAGCGATAGAGAACTGCAGCAACAATCCAACCGCCGCCACGAGGGGGTGTTCCGCTCGTGTACGGGGGTGAAAAGCACAAAGGAAAGAACGCACGCAAAAATGTGGGGGAGGAAGGTTCCGCTCACCTCGCGTGGCTCATAGCTTACAGCCCCCGGCGGTCAAGTCACACGCGGTGGCCGGGCGATATGGGAAGGGCAGCGGTCTACGTGGAAGATATCTGATCCGCGCGTGTGCGCGGCTCCCGCCAGAAGGCAAGCGAGCCTGGGGAGAATCGCGCCTTCTCCCGGGCAGTGGAGAGGAGGTCTCTCCGTTCAAAAAGGGGGAGGAGGGAAAGTCTCCGCGGCGGCGTCACGGTGGGGCACGAAAGGAAGCGGAGGCGGCTTGAGTGCCCTCCCTCGCAAACCACGCGAACGGCACGGGCATAATATGACGTGATAATTACGCACGGCCGTTACTATGGGTCAGGGGATTCATGTGTATCCCCACAATGTCGTCGCGAAAATCGAATCCTCATTGCTACAGCGGCTATTTGAGGCTGCCGGCAACGATATCCCTGCATCAGCAAACCACTGTTGTGAACTTACTTGCAACACGTGTCTCGGCACACAGGCGCTAATTAACAGCTGTAGCCTGAAAAAAAGCTGGTACACCGGTCTGGAAGTAACTCCCCTTTCCTCCCCATTTGTGCCCTGCGTCTCTCCGAGCCTGCGCGTCATCGCAGACGCTGGAGACCCAAGAGCAGAAAACGGAGACAGGGAGAGCAGAGGTCTCTCCAGCTACAGGTTTGGGCCAATCAGCTTCCAAAGATAGCGTCCAAAAATGCAGTCCTTGCTGATTGTACGAAAAGGGCACGAATCTGTGCTCACCAGTGTATTAACGAGCTCCGGCCTCCTTTGTTCACAGCATTCCCCATTTTGATGTCTCTTGGCATGTAGCTTGTATTTCACTGCTGCACGATCTGAATATGTGGGTATATATTTCTTGCTGTTTATCCTTTAAACTCCCCGTCTCCTGGCCACTGCTCTTGCCGGTGGGCGAATGAGGACCCGCGACCCAACAACCACTGAGGACCCGCGACTCAACAGCACGCCCCCTCTTTAATGCACCCCTATGCCTGGCACATTAGCATTTGCATGATCATTCTATACGTAAACTGCAACGGAAAGCACATCACCGACCTTCTTAGGAAGGCCGTAGTATATATGCCGTGGAGAAAGTAATCGCACTGCTATTGCTACACTCGCTATTGCAAGCTGTAGGCAGCGCTGCCTGTCCACTGAAGCAATGGCGGTTCGATGATTTTCGGGGCGACATATATGCTCAGGTCTGCCTATGGAGGTTCCTGACGTGCTTCCCGGATGTGTACTCAATACACGGTAACCATAGAGATGCGAATGTGCCAGGCAGAGGTGTGCAGAATAATATAAAGGGGAAGGGGGTGAGCATGCTTAAATGATGCAGGGGTAGCGTTTTACTGCGCACCTCCGCCTGGCAGATTAGTATCTCCATGGTCATCCTATACGCAGAACACACCCCAAAAGCCCTTCGTTGACCTTCTTAGCTAGACCTTAGTATATATGTCTTCGCTGAAATCATCGAACCGTCATTACTGTAGGGGGACTAGGGGCCGCTGGCAACGCAATGCTTACCTCACATGAGCAACCGCCCTGTTTTATGCTCGCCTCTTCCTGGCTCATGCGCATCTCCATAATAATCGTATGCGCCGAAATCATCCGGGAACCACATCAGTGACCTCCTATAGCAGCCGCGTAATGCAGCCCTGGAGTTGTAAGGGTTTGAGCTGGCTAGTGCGCAATTGACGACCTGGCAGCGCTCCATCTCATCGCAATAACACATGAGTAATATTTTTGCTTCGCAGTGTTATACTGTTATGAGCGAAATGGGCGGCCTATTTCGCTACTGAGAATGCTGGCGTCGTCCATTACGTCATCAGGTGCAGTTGTTCTTATTTCGAAAAATTCTCGCCAGATATTAAGGGTTGAGTGAAACGCAAGCTCTAGATCTCTCGAGAAAGAGTCGCTGCGCTAGACGGTGCGCTCCTACAACTCAAAGACAACATTCTTGCATTTAGCGCAGTACGAACGTAGTGTGCGCCATTGCACCTTGAGCCCGCTCTTGCAGCAAGAGCATTGTGGTCCGTCCAGGTACTCAAACGGGATAAACACTTGTTGCTCCTCATCTCCGGCCGACAAGGAACAGTCTCCGTTAATCGTCTCAGGGCCGCGCATTTGTACTTTCCACCGTGGTCTCCAGTATCGTCACATGACTTCTCCACTAGGGCAGCCGTACACGCACACACCGTTATTGCCGACAGTGGCGGTGCAGTACATTCCAATAGTAATGCAGGATTTAACAAGAATTCATTCGTAAGAGGAATGACTTCCCCAAGTAGAACGCAACACAGCGACCGTCGGAGCTTAGTTCGTAAAGCACTCCATGCTACATGCGTGGGTCGTCGGTTCGGTTACAGAACGTAGTCTGCTTGTGGGAGGTATTGCGGGACGGAGCCATGCTTCGAAGCCGTCACGCAGTTTCTCGTGCCTAAAATTAAAAGCGCTTACAGCAGGCGCGAACGGAGAAAGAGGCAGAGAGCAAGCATGAGGTCAGCACAGACGATGGGGGGTAGCACTTGCTTGGTGCCGCGCTTGCGTTGCGGCGAAGACGGTGGATGATTGGGAAGATGTGGTTATAACATATTTTAAGACGGCGTTTATGTGGCAGTCGAGCACGCAGTAGTTGTCGCGTCACAGTGGTATAGCATGTTCGAACGAATACCGACAGGGTGTTTGTATGTGCGCGCGTACAGACGGCATGTACGCTAGCCGATGCTATTGGTCCGATCTCTTTGGTTCAGTAGATTTCTCGTTCGGCTTCTAAGCCGAAGGTAGCGGGATTGAATCGCGGCCGCGCTGGCAACATTACGATGGAGGCAAAGCGCAAAAACTTCTGTGTTTTTTCCTAGTTGAGGGCCCGTTAGAGAACCTCAGATGGTTTAAACAATAAGAAACTCTCCACTGAGGCTTCCCCTTAGCCCATAGTCAATACTTCGGCGTGTATCCCCTAGGTTTCTTCAGAATAACGATCTCAATGTAGCACTTACTAATCAGAACCAATGAATCAGTGATGGTGGTAGGATATTGACATAAATGCTAAGAGCTGTGGATGCCCTACAACACGGCCTTGAGCGTTAGTATATGTGCAGTGTAAAGATATATAGTGTCACGGACGCCGGTAGAACGTTCTATCCCTGACAGAACAGTACCTGGCGAGCACACTGGGCAGAGCGCAGCCGGCAGGCCCTAGCACCAAGCAGAAGAGGACAAAGTCCGGCGCGCGACAAAGGTCGAAGACAGACCGCACGGGGGCGCCGGTAGAGTGATGTCTAAACTAAGTACGGCATTGCCCCTCCCCTCTGGAAAGGCATCGACTCGATGCCTGAAAGCGAGGGGGAGCCACGTGTGGGCATTAATAGAATCCCAGGCACTGAACGTGTGAGAGTGGTCCTAGCGGGCATGGTATGGCTTGAGTCTTGCGACGTGCACAATTTCGGATGTCAGCGGGCGTCTGGAAGAACGAACACTCCCTTGCGGGCGCACTTCATACGTAACGTAGCTGAGTTTGCGGAGTACCTCGTAGGGGCCGAAGTAACGACGCAAAGGCTTCTCGGAGCGACCGCGCAGACGGATGGGGCTCCAAACCCACACTTGATCGCCAGGCTGGAAAATGACTTCGCGGTGGCGAAGGTTATAGCGGTGAGCATCGATTTCTTGCCGCACGCAGGTTCGTTGCCGAGCCAGCCGGCGGGCAGCCTCTGCATGGCGAACGAATGCATCAGCGTCGGCAACGGATGGGCGCGCAATATCGGGCAACAACATCGTATCCAACACAGTCACGACTTCACGACCGTGTACAAAACGAAATGGCGTGAACCCCGTCGTATCTTGAACTGCAGTATTGTAGGCAAACGTGACGTACGGAAGTATTTCGTCCCAGTTCTTATGGTCATCGTCGACGTACATAGAAATCATATCAGCGATAGTCTTATTGAGGCGCTCGGTTAGGCCGTTGGTTTGAGGATGGTAAGCTGTGGTCTTACGATGACTTGTGCCACTGAGCCGCATAACTTCATGAGTAAGCGTGGACGTGAACGCTGTGCCTCGGTCAGTTAAAACAACATAAGGGGCGCCATGACGGAGGACTATGCTGATGATGAAAAAGTCAGCAATTTCAGCAGCAGTGCCGCGGGGAAGGGCTTTCGTCTCACAATACCGGGTGAGGTAGTCGGTGGCAACCACAATATACCGGTTACCCAATAATGACGTGGGAAATGGGCCCAGTAAGTCCATGCCGACTTGGTGGAAAGGAATTGTCGGCGGAGCAATGGGTTGGAGCAAGCCAGCCGGCTTGAAAGGTGGTTTCTTCCGACGTTGACACTCGCGGCAAGTGCCTACATAACGCTTGACAGCCGCAGAAAGCCTGGGCCAGTAAAAACGGTGACGAACTCGTGCCATCGTTCGAGAAAATCCGAGGTGGCCGGAAGGAAGCTCGTCGTGACATGTCTGCAAAACGTCAGTGCGGAGCGCCGTTGGAACC
This sequence comes from Amblyomma mixtum, assembly GCF_055824585.1. NCBI lineage: Eukaryota > Metazoa > Arthropoda > Arachnida > Ixodida > Ixodidae > Amblyomma > Amblyomma mixtum. Next base: position 15,725,064 of record NC_143020.1, read on the forward strand.
ACGAGCAGGTAACCAGAGTCCGTCGGGCCGTAATTTCGTTTGTAGAGGACGCCATCTCGCAAGCAAAACGACGACAAGCCACGCGCGAATAGACGAGGCGGTAACGAGGCGGTACCCTCAAGATAATCCATTAGTGGCCGCAATTCCGTGTCGTCCCTCTGTTGTTGAGCGAAGGCGGACGTGGTCAGAGCACCAATAAATAGAGGGTCATCTTCGAGGTCATCAGAGCTGGACGGAATGGGAGCACGGGACAAGCAGTCTGCATCACTGTGTTTGTTGCCCGACTTGCAGACAACTGTTACATCAAATCCTTACAAGCGAAGGCTCCAGCAAGCTAGCCGGCCCGAGGGGTCTTTAAGATTCGCGAGCCAACACAGTGAGTGGCGGTCACTCACGACCCGAAACGGGCGACCATACAAGTAGGGCCGAAACTTCGTTATCGCCCACACAACAGCTAGGCACTCCTTTTCAGTGGTTGAGTAATTCGCCTCGGACCGAGACAGCGTGCGGCTGCCGTAAGAAATCACGCGCTCAACACCATCTTGGACGAGGACTGCACCGAGGCCAATGTTGCTGGCATCGGTGTGAAGTTCTGTGTCCGCCTCCTCAAAATGGGCAAGAATGGGCGTTGTTTGTAGGCGTTTGCGGAGCTTTTCGAAGGCGTCCTGCTGTTCCTGTGCCCAGACGAAAGGCTGATCGTCTTTTTTCAGCCGTGTGAGAGGCTCACCCAGCTTGGAGAAGTCTTGCACGAAGCGTCTGTAATATGCGCAGAGGCCAAGAAATCGGCGCACAGCTCGCTTATCAATGGGAGTCGGAAACGCAGCTACAGCGCTATCTTGTCGGGATCGGGGCTGACGCCCTCAGGTGTCGCAACATGGCCCAAAAACTTCAGCCGTTGGTACGCGAAGTGGCATTTTTCGATTTTTAGAGATAGACCGGCTGATCGGATTGCCGTCAATACTGCACTCAAGCGTTTAAGATGTTCTGCGTAGGTCGCAGCGAAAATAACCACATCATCAAGATAGACGAGACACGACTGCCATTTGAGGCCAACCAGGACAGTGTCCATCATTCTTTGAAAGGTGGCAGGAGCGGTACACAGGCCAAAGGGGAGCACCTTGAACTCGTACAAACCGTCGGGGGTTATGAACGCGGTCTTTTCACGGTCACGTTCATCGACTTCGACCTGCCAGTACCCACTGCGTAGATCAAGAGAGGAAAAGTATCGGGCATGACGCAGGCTATCGAACGAGTCATCAATTCGGGGCAACGGATAAACGTCCTTTTTAGTAATCTTGTTGAGGCGACGATAGTCGACGCAGAATCGGAGAGTGCCATCCTTCTTGGCGACCAGCACAACGGGCGAAGCCCACGGGCTTGTTGACGGCTGGATAACCTCGTCGCGGAGCATTTCCTCAACCTGCCCCCGAATCACCTCCCGTTCTTTCGCAGACACTCGATAGGGGTGGTGTTGTATAGGCATCTCGCCTTCCCCCACTAGAATGCGGTGTTTAGCGACCGATCTTTGCCCAACTTTAGAAGTGGTCGCAAAGCAGTCACGAAAAGAGTCGATGATCATGTGGAGGCGGTGTTTCTGATCGGCGGTTAGGTCGGGGTTCACGTCAGTCATAACGGGGGCGTCAGACGTCGACGCATGGGTATCATTGAGGGACAAGGCGCAGTGGGAGACTGAGTCACTAATTTCATCGAAATAGGCTATGCCTGTTGCTTGCTGCAAGTGGCGGTATTCGGCGCTAAACTTGGTAACAAAAAGCTGCGTTCGCAGTCCGCGGAGGGAAGTAACACCCCGCGCAACGCAGACTTGTTGACTCAGCAGTAACGACAGGTTACCTTCCGCAACCCCGTGCGGCGTGCGTGGGTTGGAGCATTCCACCGTAATAAACAAACTGGAGCGGGGTGGTAGCGTGACATTGTCATCACACACGCGAAAAACAGGCCTGTCGGGCTCGCTGCTGTCGGCTATGGCACATTGAGGTGAGAACGTCACGATAAGCTCGCGGAGGTTGATTATCGCACCGTGTTGCCGAAGAAAATCAAACCCGAGGATGAGGTCCTTCGAGCAATGAGCCAACACAGCGAAGCAGGCCGTGAAGGTGACACCACGAATCTCCATTCTAGCGGTGCAGACGCCAAGCGGTGTCACAAGATGGCCTCCAGCTGTCCGGATGTGCGTTCCAGGCCAAGGGGCCAGTACTTGCCTCAGGACAAGCGCCAGACCACGACTGATGACGGAGAATTCGGCGCCGGTATCTACGAGAGCAGTCACGCGGCGGCCATCAACGATGACCGGGATTTCAGCCGAAGCTTGGTCACCTTCAGAAAAACGCTGTGTGGGGGAGGCCGGCCTAGGGGATCGTTCTCGCGGTCGGGTTGGGGCGTCAAGCGGAGGCGTCTCTGTTCGTCGAAAAGTCGTCGGACTTAAGGGTCGTTCAGATTGTCCAATTGAGGCGTCAAGCGAAGGCGTCTCTGGGCGTCGAAAGGTCGTCGCGGCGTGGGGTCGGAGGTCGGGTCGCATGCAAACGTCGGTGAGCGGAGGATGTTCGTCATTATGTCCGGTGACGGCTCCTGATGAGCTCTCGGAGAGAGGTGTTCTCATCCCCGGGCCTCGGCATGTGGCACTCCACAGCAGTGATGTTTGATGTACGGCCGTAGTGCGCAAACCGCTGTTGCAGGGCGCGCTCCATGCCTGCCGCTTCCTTTGCAAAGTCGGCGACTGTAGCCCGGGGATCGCGCACGAGCCCAGCGAACAATTGCTCCTTCACTCCCTGCATCAAATGGCGCACCTTCTTGGCTTCCGACATCGAAGGATCAGCGCGGTTGAAAAGCCGGGTCTTGTCCTCCACGAACATCGCCACGCTCTCGTTTGGCTGCTGCGCTCTCGATTGCAGGGCCAATTCAGCACGCTCCCTCCGTTCGTTGCTGCTCAACGTATCCAGGAACTGCCGCCGGAAGTCTTGCCAGGTATGGATGGCGGACTCGTGGCGTCCTGGTGGGCAAAGTAGACGTTCCGAAGCTTGCGGTCCTCGTCCCACAGATTAAATTCAGCGACCCTGTAATACCCGTCCAACCAGTCCTCCACATCCTCAAACTTGTCACCATGAAACGACGCGGGCGTACGAGGCGTATGAAGAAGCAGCGGTGGCGAACTCACAGATTGCTGGAAGGTCTGGCTGGCCACCGTAGAGGTCATCTTGCGGGATGGCGCGTTGAGGGGTTTGTATTCGGGGGCTAAGCCTTTCAAGAGGCGGCTTGACTTGTGGACAGGTGTCGTGTCCAGGGGGTGTGACGGAGCGCTGGAGGTTCCTGGGACCTCTTCGTGCATAGATCGTACCCAGCAGCTGCACCAAAAATGTCACGGACGCCGGTAGAACGTTCTATCCCTGACAGAACAGCACCTGGCGAGCACACTGGGCAGAGCGGAGCCGGCAGGCCCTAGCACCGAGCAGAAGAGGACGAAGTCCGGCGCGCGACAAAGGTCGAAGGCAGATCGCACGGGGGCGCCTGTAGAGTGATGTCTAAACTAAGTGCGGCAATATGTACACGCGAAAGCATTGCGCAATGTTTGTATTTACTCCCTAAAATCAATACGCCTCAAAGAAAGTCACATTCTTTTATGCGCTTGTTCATGTCAGCAGCTTTTGGCATGTGCGATACGCTACTTTCAATCCGCTGCTGCAAAATTAGGCGCCGAGAAGCAGGTACTAATTTCAGACAAACAGCGCGAGCACGAAAAGGAATACCGAGAAAGTACACCAATCGCAGCAGCGTGTAAAGAGGACTGCTCGAGCATGGGTGTGTTCTGTTTATCCGAATTTGTTTCCGCTCGATGGCAGTACCTAGATGAGTGGTGATTAGTGTGTACGACCTGGCTTTTCATACCAGAAACGGAAACATTTCTGTAGTCTTTCTTCTAAAGACATTTTTTTCTATTTTTTGACTCAGCTTTTTGTGTTTGTGGCGATTTCTAAGTGCTATTTCATGACTTTTTTTCATATATTAAGGTTTCGGTTCTTATAGCTGCTTTTGTTGCTATTTGCAACTAAATTATCAAGTGCTAATAAAAGAATTCCACTTGAACCCCTCTTTGCGCGCCTGGTGAGCAGAGAAATGCTTAGCTCTTAGAGTACGAAGGATGGTGTCCTGACTTCACTCACAACCTTCCTGTCTGTCGTGCAATTTATGTACTATTTTTTTCTTATTCTCAGATGATGGTACTAAATCGCTAAAGGAAAGGAAGTATCAGTTTCAGTACTATGATCACCATTCGGGATGCGCTGTTCTTACAATACACGAACCAGGAGGTAAGAGAAAAATTAACTCATATATCATGAAGCGGGTTTCAATACCTAATAACAGCGTTTTCAGTTGCTACGTTCGGCGAGGTATAAAAATAATTTTTTCCCGATCGGACTATCATGATCATCAACTTATAGCCTTTTTGAAAATTTTTTACGTCAAGTAATTCATTAAGGAAAAGAGGTGCGACATCATGAAATGAGGGCTGTAACTAAGGAAACGAAAAAAGTTTCTATTTTTGCCGATATTTTTTATCTTTTGATTTTATGCCAACAGGAATTTTCGTGGACAGAGTGAGTGAGGGAACAAACGTATCTCAAGTACATTCTAGTCGAGATTAAGAAGGAGAAATGTGCTTGGGCAGGGAATGTAATGTGGAGGCAAGATAAACGCAAATCCTTAAGGTTAACGGAGTAGCTTCCAAAAGAAGGCAAGCGTAGCAGGGAATGGCAGAAGGTAAGGTGGACGGATGAGATTAAGAAGTTTGCGGAGATACGTTGGCCGCAGCTGGAAAGCAAAGGAAAGGGAAAATTGATGACATATGGAAGAGACCTTTGCCTTGCAGGAAAGAAGACGACATTCCAGTGACGATTACAAAATAGCACACCTAGATACGGAATGACATCATTCCCTAGCCTTGTTTGCTGCGTTCTACACGCTGATACTAATGAAAACCCATGTTTAATTTGGGAAGCATTCTATATAAACGTTGATAATTGTGTCAATGAGGCAGCAGTCGGCCCGCACTATAGTGAAACAGCATTTTTGAATGCTGTCCTTTGGGGCATGATGGTTGCGCGCGTTTTTCTTGGCCTATCATCAGTGTACCTGGCGCACTTGCCCGGACGTTCTATATATTTAGAGGTTCAACCCCCGGATAAACCAGTTGCTGGTTTGTGCTCGTCTTCTTCTGTGTGTCCTTCTTTAGTGTTTAGTGTTTTTTAGCGGAGTTTTCTCATCTCTGCTACAAACTAATGTGAAGTGGTGCATAAGAGGGACAACCAGCTGGTCATGCAAACATTGTTCTCAGGGAAGGAACGTATTACCAAAGTGCTGCAGAAAACGACAAGTTAAGCGCAGTTTTTTCAGCCACTTTTATACATGAAGAGCGCGCGACTAAACAGAGGGCTATATTTCTGCACTTTCTGAAAAGATTTCTTCATATAATGCCTCAGTGTATTTTCTAGAAGAAGCATAGTGTTATTTGCCAGGGGCGTATGCTGCATAAAAAAAAATTCGGCGACGTTCAGCAACACTGAAGAACGATAGAGGGATATCTTTAAAGCGAGGAAGGGAGGAGAGTTCGGCCGGAGTAACATTCTTTGGACTCCAACTTCACGCTGGTGAAGAGGGGAAGCGCAAAAGACAGAATCAAATAAGATGTGAACAGAGGTGACATAGTGATCTGCACGCGTGGTGCGACCACCTTTAGTGGCAGTGTCAGCAAAGCCATAGCATGCTGCGGTTTTGTCGAGCACCATGCACATGATAGGCTGAATTGTTTTGAATATGCACACAGCCTAGGCGAAAATATTCTTTCGGCCCATTCCGAATGAATCAATACCAAACAAACAAGCTTCTCTAACCTGATGTCGGTATTCAGGTGGATGGGAAAGATTAAACAGGCCTTATAAACTCTCTGCTTCTTCAGCGGCCCCTTAGAGGAAGCGGCATCTCCTTTAGATGAAGAATATTCAAGTAATTTTGATCTGGTGTAGAGCACATGATTACGACCTACTTGTTTTTTGTGTGACACAATTTCTAACCTGCAATGAGATGAACAGATTCGGGATCACACAAGACAGGACAACATTTCTGAACAAAGCATATAGTTCGTTATTCAAGCTGGTGATGGCGATTAATGAAAATACATTCAGGTTGGTTAAGGATGAGCACTACAAAGAGGAAATCTCAAAATAGAATTTTATTCGTACACCTTCTTTGATGACCTTTGTGTTCAAAACCGCATATCATGTGTTATCAAACCGCAACTTCATTGATTTTTTTTTCAGGTGGAATACAGTGCGAATTACACATCTGGGTGGTGAAAGGCGCTAAAACAACACCTTCACAGGATTGTATAGACGAGTATGAAGCGTTTTGTCCAAACGGCAATAAGTACACTGTTGAGACAGAAAGCTGCTTATAGTGAACGGAAGCATACCGCAACGCCGTTCTTGGTCCATAGATTCCCTCTCTGAATGTTTGAAGTGACATTTCTCGTAAAGGTTAGGTTTGCTGTAAAGGGGAATAATAAAAATGGTGAAAATCGCATCGCACATGGCTTTGAACAATTTTTAGCAGTTTCTTTCCACAAGTAAGAAATCCAACTGGTGTATTTCACATCGTATTTCGGGATTTCATGACCCCTTTTTGTTGACGAAGGGAATCCATTCTAACCAATGACGGTCTGAATTACGCGTTACATTTCTCCCGCCGGTGCCTCTGGATTCCTTCAAGCTCTTAAGGTGGCGCTGGTGGGTCAAATTCAACAAGATTTGAAATCTACAAGAAGGCTACATGAAAGTAATCTAGCTCATAATCTGTCGTACAAATATGGGAGGAAAAGTTGTAGAGAAGCGGATAACCAGTGTAATGTGTGCGGCGATATTGCGTGGTTTGCTTTGAAGGCTAGATAGAAAGGAGAAAGTCTAGGCATGGCTTTTGTCACAATTAAGTTTCGTAAGAGGATTTTCAATGATTGCGCTGATCAGTTGCTTACGATATTAGGCACTCCAATACCTCTACTGGAAAACTACAAATATGTCATCGTATAAATACACAAATGGCAAAACTACAAAGAAAAGCACGAAGAGAATGGGCGTAAGGGCAAAGCGGTGGCACGATAGTGAAACGTAGGGCAATATGTAGGTACAACAAGCCTCAGGTTCTGCGAGGTAATTGGAAAGGAATATAGTTCCGGTTTTATTTTAGTCATGCCGTTTTGTGCCGAAAAGTGGAAGTTCAGTCAGGACTAGCAAAAAATAAGAGAGCCGGTGGAAGATTCGCACTACCTGCACGCAGCAACGCCACCAACGTGGCAGTTTGTGGGACATCGGTTAGGCATCGCTCGAAGCAAGGGAACCTCAGGCTAAGATATTATGCGAAGAATTCCTGAAGAAACTCCACGAAAATACACAGTTTTAGCTGTGCGTCAAAAAAACTTTGCATACGCGCACTGCCGCCCGTCCTGGCAACGAACGTTTTAATATATCAATTACGCAACGCCTACTGCGCATGCGCTTTTACCGAAAGTAGCCAGCCGCCGTCTTGGTTGTAGTCCTTCATGGCGTCGTCTGCAGGACAGCCCATTTTACTTGCGCCTTGATTGGCAGAGTATACCCGGTTACAGTATCTTTCCGCCGTTTCGTTTATTGTGTTCAGCTAAAGCAAACAGAGGCGCCACGATGGAGTTTTTAAAGGGGGCAATGTTGATCGGAGCAGGAGCAGCGCAGAGAGGGTGGTCAGTTGCCGCATGAAGTAGAGTGGCCGCAGTGACCAAGCGGCGCTTGTTACTCGAACCTTCCTTTGGAAAATGTTGCAGGTAATGATGAAAACGCTCTTGACAGTGACTTTCGTTATTTTGCCAGCAGAACATTTCAACGCATAGCGATGAACGCGTTTTAACATTTTCAAACAGTGTTTACATCTCTTCCCACCTAATCTTGCTCTTTCAGTATTAGCAGTATACTTCTGAGCATTCGCTATAGACATGTCAAACAGCGTTTGTTGTCTTTATGTTTTCATACATAACACTTGTTCAAACTGGCCCTGGGATAGTTTTTTTCATCATTCACGTAAGCACAAAGAGGCATTCACGACGTGCTTGCGGGTCACCAGCAGGAAAGGCTACCGGTTCGGCGAGCTATGCGGTTTTTCTAAATGGCGTCGTGACAAATGCTTGTGTTCCGTGCAAAATGAAAATAGGAGAAGCCAATCGGGGAGGATTTGAGTACGCTAAATTAGGGTTTAGTGGTTTTTAATTTCATGACCAATATTTTTATTTTAATTTTTGCTACAATAATTACTTCTTGATTTAGCTTAATATAATCTTCTGCCAGGGCTTCTCCTGTACGACTCACTCTCGCTTTTTTTGCAGTACGAGTCTGAGCACGTTGACTGATGGGTAAAAACTAGATGGCCTTTTCTTCGGAACAACCCGCAAAATCTGGGTGACATCCCGGCGTAAAGTGCATGTGGCTGGAGGTGACAAGAATAATATGGGAAATTAATGACCAGTTTACATATTACCTGTCCTATCAAAAGCACTTGAAAAAATCATTCTCAAGCGATTTTCAAAATTAGACCAGAAACATAATATATTAGTTCACTGCCAGTATGGTTTTCGTCAAGGCCTTAGCACTGAATCGGCACTTCTTGCACAAGAAGAGTATATTTTAGACCATATTGAAAAAGGAAACGTCATAGTAGGCATATTTATAGACTTTTCAAGGGCATTTGACCTTATCAATCATGATTTGCTGCTTAAGAAGCTAGAATGGTATGGGTTTCAGGGCGTAGCTGCCTCGCTAATCCAGTCATACTTAAAAAATAGAAAGCAAATAGTAGACATAGAAGGGTTTCACTGAAATCCTCTAGCAGTTCCTTGTGGCGTGCCGTAAGGCAGTATTTCGGGGCCTTTTGTTTTTAATCTCTACATAAATGATATTGTCAGCATAGCTCCAGCAGTGATATTGGTCATCACGCAGATAATAAAAGTGTATTTTTGTCGTCAAAAGAAACCCACGAAGTAATTCTTCATGCTAACGAAATACTCGCTAAGCTAGAAAACTGGACAGAAGAAAACTTTTTAAAAATAAATGTACAAAAAACGAAGGCACTTTTATTTCACGCCAGACAGAGAAGCATAGCAATAAATGAAAGTGTCTTACTAAATTCAACCCCACTTGAAATAGTACCTTGCATTCAAACATTAGGTGTTGTTTTTCACGAGACCTTGTGTTGGGATGAGCATATCAATTATTTAGCAAAGAAACTCTTGCAAGTAGTTGGACCGAAACAAAAATATACTACCCTGTAATGTAATTATGTTACTGTATAAAGCCTTATTTTGTACAAGTCTTAACTACTGCCACTTAGTTTGGGCCTCTACAACACAAGTAGACACAAGTACACAAGTACAACACAAGGAAATCTTCATAAATTCATATTCTGCAGAAAAGGTTCCTACGTGCTGTTGCAAACATTCCTATGTGCTATCCCTCTGAACCCTTATTTGCAGCATATAATGTATTACCTGTTACTAAGACATATGACTATCGCCTCAGCAAACAATATAAAAAGGAGGTGAAGAATAATACGTGTTTTTTCAGCCACCTAGAACACCTAAACAATCACTCCCCTACACATAACACGCGAAAGTTTGAGCGATGGCAATTTTACACTTGCAGGACCACGTATGGTTTGCAAATGGTAAAAAATCGGCTTCCAAGATTGTTAAACGCACTGCATAAGTACAATATAGAACCCGAGAACATTACTTTTAAGAAACTTCGTGATCACTTTAGTAATAAAAAAAAACTTAATATCGCTAGTTCTCTGGATGTAATTTCACTTCCGGCGATAAACGCTTGTTGCTCTCTTTCCTCATGATGTGTTGTATAGGTTATCTGTTTCAATGTAATAACTTTTGGTTTGTTGATTGTAATTGCTGACTTTTATTTATATTTTTACCGATGTATGGTGGAATCTCTATGCATGTAACTTGTAGTTCTTGACCTCTAACGCGGTTTTCTGACACGTTAAATGTTTATGTTTATTTATTTATGTTTATTTTATGTTTTTATGTTTATGTTTTTATGTTTTTCCCCCTCTCTCTGCTCAAAGATAACTAGTGTGAATTTTTGTGTTTAATTATACATTTTGCTGACCACTGTGTGATGTTGCCAGTGCGCGGGCCTTTGACCTTGTCAAGCTGCCATTGGGACAGCTTTTTGCGCAGGCCTCCGGCATCATGTATGCATGGTGTGAATAAAGTTATTACAAATGCCCCATGTGCTCAACGAACAGTGCGCAACAAAACATTATGAATTATTCAACATTTTCACGGTTTTATAGCCTCGCTTTCTCATTGCATTAAATACAGAAAGCACTATCGCTAGCATGGCAGCTTGAGATACAGCATTGAACACCTGCATCAAACGTTCATTGTGGTTTCCTGAATATTGTCACATAGTAGTGACTACGGTACGGTTAACAGGAAAACAGCGAGAATTTTGTAAGACAGCGGGCGGCGCACGGTCGCATTTGTACTAACGGGACATGTAATGTTTTTGCATTAATACAGCTAGCATCTCCCCGTGGTCATCGTATAGGGACCTTTCAGTTATATACCTTCAATCTGAGTAATCAAAGCGGACGGCAATTTTCGAATGTAGTGCATTTCGCACAAAAAAATGTTCTGCGAAGATTTATAGCTTGGATTTTCACCTAAAAAAAGGCGGTGCGGTTTTCCAGCTTGCACGCATTGTTTTTAATGCGTGTTAATGCAGCAGGAATCCTCTTGCGAACTTAAAAGCTTAATCAGCATTCTACACGCCAGCTTAGATAATCTGTGTGAACGTTTTTATAGCCATCACAGGTGCATAAAGGGTGGACTTTTTGGTGGCCTTCCAGGGCCAAGAGGTGTAGGGCAAAGTTGGGAGCCATGGAAGTGTATAACAGGAAAATTTTGAACATAAGTTTCCGAATTTACCGCACACCTAGGCATACCTCTGGTAAAAAGCTCGTTAACTCATCTCAGCCGAACGCCGGTTGCAAGCTTTGATTTCTTTAAAACGCTTCATTAAGTGCGCATCAGGCAACTGTACCGACCCCAGCAGGCTCAGGTTGAAGGCGTGGTTTGCAAAATTACATGTTTACTTTAGGTGAATAATTTTGCCGTCTCAAGGGGCATTATATAGGTTCTTTGTTAACAGCTTACAGCCGCCAGAAGAACAAAATGAATTCTGGACATATAATCCCAACAATGCCGTGTGCGGTCGATCATTTTCGTAATCCGACGAAAGTTTCAGTTTATTTTACATTCTTACTTCGAGTATAGATCTGCATCTGTATGGAGAACTGCGTTTTGCGGAGAAAAAAAGGCCGCCGGCATCTGGAAGCCGTTGAAGTAACGGGCGTTAGCTGTCTGGTTTATTAGAATTGATATGAATGAGATTAAAGGGAGGTTCCCCATTGGGAATACAAATAGTTTCGCCTCTATCCACCATACTGGGCCGTGACGTCATCACTGGCACGCGGCAGGCGGCTGTTTTTACAATGCTATTGCAGATGGCACTACAAGTCTCAACTGTATTGGATTGGAGAAACTTTATTCATACAAAAGATCAAGGGGGATGGATGAATGGCCCCCTAACGGAGGGCAACCTTTTGCACCCAGTCCGCAAGCCTGGCTTGCGTGTTCTTGTCAGGCTCCCTCAGGAGCCTAAGCCAGGCCTCCAGGGAGAAAGCCGGTAGAAGGTCCTTTGGAGGGGAATTTTCCTTACAGTCCCGTAGGATGTGTTCGTCTGTTGATATGTTACCGCAATGTAAGCAATTGAGATTGTTGGGTTGTGTGGTAGTTTTAGACAGAAGAATAGGGGTCATGAATGTCCCAGTTTGGGCTCAATGCGAGATGTTCTGTTTTCTAGTTGCTGCCACAGATGGCGCTGTGATCTCAGGAAGGTAGCAGACCCCACGAAATCTCGAAACGTGATGAGTAAGAGGTAAAGCTCTTAAAAGATGATAAAGAGGACAATATTTTGTACCCAACTAACGCAGGTGCGTAACTGTGTAACAAGGGGAGTGAATTTTTTGTCGGGAATGCCCACTTTAGGTGCAGTCTATTTTTATATATACAAGGAACAAAGCAGTAACTACAGATAAAAATGCAGCGAGCGCAACATTTTTCACACATAGTCTAGGCACAGCAGGTACAGCATGGATAAGCAAACTAGATGTGGTAGCCCCACTCTGTGGTGAACAATATACAAATACTATTTTTGAACAATTCATTTTATTGTATAGATGCAAAGAGCACACAGTAATTTGCGCCTGAAGAATGCTACACCAGCCTGCAGAATAAGATGCCATGCGGAGCGACGAGGAGCAGAAAAACCACCGATATTGGCAGAGATCAAAGTGGCCGTTCCAACGAAGTAATTAAAATTTACTTTTCATTGACCACATTTAGTACCTCTTACACGTTTAGCTCCCCTCCCAAGGAGCTCCTCCCCGAAAGCAACAACGAAGCAAGCTGGAGCACTACTCTTTAAATAGGCACGCATGAATTGTTCAGAAGAAATAAACATTTCAGGCAAATCGAGGCGCGCTTGGTGTTCTGTTTAGTCGCTATTGCGCACTAACCTCTTCCACGCGTTTTGTCGGTTCCAGTGTTTTCCTTCTTGCTCTTCCGATCGCGAAATTGTGAGTAAAATATGTCAAACAATAATGGCGAAAATACTGAGGCAGTCTGTGCGCATTATAACATTATAACATTAATCACTGGAACAAAGATGTTGTTGCAATGCAATAGGAATGCTCTACTGAATGCGCCCGTACCAAGAGAATATTATTGGTTTTCAATAGATAAATATCCCAAAACTCTAGGTTGCTATAACAACACTAGATGTGAGTATCATTTTAATTGTTTTGATGAATGATCTCATGCATCACATACAGACTCAAAATCGGGATCAAGGCAAATATTTCTTAGTTGAAATTGACAAAAGCTGGCCTGTCAAGCGGCAGTGTGGCAGCAAGACGGTGAAGAATACATTTTATGAAGAAGCCACAGTCGTATGTCAGCACCGTAGTGAATCTGAATAAGAAAACTTGAAACTCGTGTCCAAATTCTAAAAAAACCCTTTTGGTTTCGTGTTTTTAAATGCCCCATCTACTGCACGCGAAGCTTTCACAATCGCATGCACTTCTCTGTGAAATGTTGACAAATTAGGACGAAGATGTTTTGATATCTAACTAGAAAACGTTCTTTTTGATTGCTGTAGAAGTTCTCGATGTCATGTAGCGGATTTCTAGAAGGCCTCTAGAGCTGAACTTTGTAAAGACACATGAATGGTTGCCTTATAATGACCCTGGACATTAATGGCATGAATATAGATTTTCTCACGATAAACATATTATTAGAAAATTGTAAATATTTTATACCTAAAATTCAGATCAGCAAAAAATTTTGATCCTGAAAATGCTCTAAAACAAAGCGGCGGTTGCTCTCCACTAAAAAACGTTTAGTTATCGGTGGTATAACCTGGAAACTCAAGTCCATTAAGACAGACTGAAATTAATAAAATACTACAGTTTCTTTGAGGGCCGAACATTTTCCACTGGGCATCGAAGATTCTCTAAAATTATTTTAAAAACAGATCTTCTTTGAATTCGGTAAAAGTATCATTGGAAAAGAGTTTTCTACACCGTAGTCCATCTTTTTGTCAAACATTTTACAGAAATCATCTGTAATTGTAATGGAACACTGGTTTTATTGTTAGATATTCTGGCGTGATGAACACACCATGTAAAATCTTAGAGAATATATTAACGAAATAAATATTAACATGTTTTGAATAATATTCTCGGTAAACTATTCAGAATAATGCATATTAAACAAAGCAGAATAGCTTCCACTGTCATTAGCTGTTTCTGTGTGTATCGAAATTACGGAAAATCGAGCCTTTCAACGAGCCTTTCACCTTGATAGTTTTCGAGCGCTGTGCGTACCTAAACAATATTGCGGGTTTCACATTCACCTTTTCGTACCCTAAAAATTAAAATATTTATTTTATTCTTTAGTAGCGTCAGCGGCGAGCAGCTTGTTACTGGGTTTTCACGTATAAATGGCTTCCCTTCCGGACTAGCTTGGCACCAGCGGAACGTCCCACATTTCGCATGGGTTTTTGCCTAAGAGTAGTGCTAATCAGTCGATCGCAACCATGGTACAAAACATATGCCGGATGAAGTAATACTCGATATAACGTCGCGAACGCGAGCAGGACCCCCAATACTATAAAAAAACCATAGATTCAAGTCCGTGACGTGCTAACGGTCACAGGATGCAAGGCTTCTTATTGTGAAGATTCATTTCGTTTCCGACCCTTGTGTCTGAGACGTCAATGGTGACTGTGGCGACCGCTGGCGGGTTAGGGGGTCGGGGATGGAAACGTCAAAGCACAAGGCTCCATGCAGCGGCTGTTCTTTTCATCGCTGTGCGGCATGCCGTAGGAATAAGTCATCATCTAAAACTCCGGCCACGACCACAGTGGTATCGTGGCCTCTGTTGATAACCTCAAAGGCGCAGCTGTTCTCATTCATCATAAACGATGTTACGTGAAGTTACTTTACACAAATATTTACAAAAATAATTCAGCATATTTTTTGTTCTAATAAAGGACGTAAGGAGCGTATTTGTCCTACGTCGCTATTTCCAGGGTGTTTATCCCACGGTGATAGTGGGGGTTGATCTGCAGCGAAATATACGGCAGAAAGTTGTGACCGAAAACCAAATGTATGAAAAAGTTACAGCCGATTTAGCTTACGTGGCCAGTAGCGAAGTATTAGTATGTGCGCTAGGGCGTCGAGTCTCATTCACTTTCGGTTCAAGGTTTAGGTTCCACCTTCAGGTTTAAGGCAAAGACGGCTAAATCGGTGATTTGGGGCGTTAGTGGTAGCCCACTATAAAATTTTGGGACTGCTTAACGCTGTGTAATAGGGCACTACGATAACAGTGTGTTCTGGATTCACTGCGTATCAATTGAAGCTGACGAAGACGACGACGTGTAGTGCACACTGCGGGATTGTTTGATTGATTAAAAACATCTTTATTTGTTCAGTATTCTCAGAACATGTGGGTGGGCCGTCCAGTCCGGTAGTCCACTGGCTGCTTCTGCTGCGCTGGCCCTCCCCACCAGCCAGTGCTGACGGTCAGGATCATCGCTGACCAGAATAGCCTCCCACTGCTCCTCCGATGGGTTGAGAATGGGGTCAACTAAGGGATTAAATTGGCATGCCCACACCATATGGTAGAGGTTAGCTAAGTCTCCACAGTGTGGGCACTGCGGAGAGTATAGTGGCAGTTAAACACTGGTGGTGGCCTGTTACTCTGGTAGCAGAGTGCTCTCGTGTAGTGAACAGAGAAGCTCATCTGTTTGCGCCGCCATGGGTTCGAAACCCAAGAGCGGCGCTGTCGCGGCTATGTTGATATTTTTTTTTACATATTGTGCTTGTGGACGTCTCGCTGGCCTCAAACAAACAGACAGTGGATTTTTTTCTCGATATTGGAAGCCATCGTACTTGCACACTATGGCAAAAGCTGCCAAAAGGAATCCATCCCCGCGGCGGCCACCGTATGTGGATGAGAAAACTGCGCCAAGCCCAAGAAGAACGTGGTCCTGATTGGAAAGCCACCGAGTTGAACAGATAGCCAAACTCGAACAATAGAGTCGAGCGTTCGAGCTCAAAGTATTAAAAATGGGGCGACTCTCTTTTGTAGCTATGGGCCTGCTGCCTCATGAACACTAGCAAGAAAGCAAATTCAGCTTCAGCGACCAGCTAGGGTAGAATTTCGTAGGTCATTTAATTGCGCAGCATACCAGAAAAAGATGGCATGCAGTTATAACAAACTTTTTGTGTTTTCTGCCTTTGGATTCGACAGTTTTGTGAAATTTATTTTTTTACAGCATATTTTTCGTTTCTTTTACGGTGAATAATAAAACCTACGCGCAATTTATCTCTTTTGTTTTTTTATGTGAAGTGGTACTCCCTAGCGGTGATCAATCACTTCAGAATTTATCTTAGCTTTTTTGTTAGCCGAAATATTGATTTACCAGTAACTTCCTATGAAATCGTCGTAATAACTGGTAAGGCACTCAAAGTTGCTATATTAGAAAAAAGAAATGCTATGGATAGTAAAGAAACTAACGAACAGTAAATGATAAGGCGGTTAGAAAAAAACCAAAGTGCAAGTTCATTTTTAAAAGATGGTTTGCATATTATAGATCGGTTACTGAGCTTGTATAAGCGGCCGAGCGGGGCCTCACATGGTAAGCCTGTTGCTGACATAAAAGGATATGCTCTCTAAACGTCGAGGTGGACAGAATATGAAATTTTGGACCGAACTGTTATAGCCACGGGCTGAGAGCTGGTTATAACCGTGAACACTAGCAGCTTACAGAAGATGACGACTACGGGCTGAGGCATGGTTATAACCCTGAACAGTAGCAGCTTACAGAAGATGACGGCGACTAGGTGAAACCTCACAGTCTGCAGCATTTAGGAGAGAGGAGCAGGGGGAATCGCAATATGGTTGGAGTACATTCTAGCCGAGGGCTTTCTTTCATCATGTCTTCGGTCCGCTGTCGCAGCAAGAACAGTCATGCACCATTGGTGGAGCCATGCGATAGTGAACGACTGATAAGAAGCACCAAAAATGTTAGAGGGCACTGCGGAAACCGCCATGGAGTAATGCGAAGGCATTGACGCCTCCTCGCCGCCTCTAATTGGTCCTCCTGGCCTCTAGTTGCTCCTATTTGCCTCTGTGTCGATAGTGACGTCGCGTCTGACAATTGGATCACGTAATTCACCTTAAACCACACTTAATGCACCTTACTGTAAATTAATTCAGATTTAATTTCCAATTAATGCTTTTCAGTGACACAATTCACTTAATAATTCGAGACAATTAATCCACAATTTATCTATTTATTTCACACTGAATTGATTTATATCTGTAATGATTCATTTAACTCACACTTAATTCACAAATAATTCCGTTTGGTTTGGTTTGCTTTGTCGGTGTATAACGTTCCGACGCAACTCAGGCTATGAGGGACGCCGTAGTCAAGGGCTACTGAAATTTCGACCGCCTGGGGTTCTTTAACGCGCGCTGACATCGCACAGTGCATGGACCTCTAGAATTTCCCCTTCATCGATATTCGACCACCGCGGCCGGTATGCCGCGCGCAGCATGGCTAGATAACTCTTGGCAAAATAAAGCGCGAAGGTGCTTGCGTCTTGCGCACTGCTTAAATCAAACCGATTAGCGCGTCTCGATCTCCATCGCCTCCAGTGCACATTTAGGTTCCAAAAAAACAGGTTCTGAATTCATGATTAGGAATCTGTGGCTAATATATCAATCTTGAAAGAATACTACAATATTTCAATAAAACTTTCCTTCTCAAATGGTAGTAATAGAGCAGGCGCTCTCCCTGTTCATATTGTGCTCTCCTGTTTTGTTCTGAAAGCAGGCATAATTTTTTAAACTTAAAAGTGCTTTTTATACATTCACGTTGCTTCTCAGAGAAGTGTATTTACTATGAAGATGTGAACAAAACGAGACATCCAGAAGTAAACAATGGATGAGCAAAAGTTAATTCGCCTTTTCTTCGGTCTGACAACGCATAATATGTTGAAATGATGCCTGCCGCGGCAGACATGTAGGAGGCGAAGGAAGAAAAAACATCCCTTCCTCATTATTTTCCACGCCAAAAAACGTTTTTGGAGTGTAGCAGCAAATGTCTTATAAAAAAAAACCGTTGCTGAGCAATGCGCATCATATGCTGATTGTATTTTATATTGAAAACATGAACTACCAGAAAAACTAATGGTTTAGTTTTGTATGAGAACTGCCGCAAAAATAAAACGCAATTTATCAATGGTGTGATGGATATCGGAAATTTGTGGGCACAGATCGCTGAGTGTAGTCGAATTCTACAAGTTCCGAAAACACGTACTGGCATTGCCAGCGACCAGTTACATACCTGCAACTGTGATCATGATCATGAGACTAAGAATGCTCAAGTAGCTGAACTATTTCGAAGCTCTGTACACAAGATACGTGAGAAGCGATCGTGTTTTTGCCGCTTCCTTACAGTCCCATCTGTCGCGCTGTTATCTATATATGCATCATGAGCAAACTGGCCCGGCTAATTCCACTCCTGTATTGTTTGTTTATCTTGCACGAAGTCGCCTGCACGTGTCCTTATCTGTTTATTTTTGTGACGGAAGAAGCAACGAAATTTCCCTGGAAAGATTGTAGGCATAAGCAACCATTTCTACGATGTTCCAATTGTACCTGCGCCTTATCTAAAAAGTTATTCTTCATTTTCGAATGGAGCGCGACTGAGGGCTCCATTTAGTCCGTTCTTGCACAGAAGCTGAGCACCCTTTTGTCACTGCGGTTACCATGTTGTTCATCTTTTTGTCGGCGCAAGTCAGCCCAAAAGAATCAGTGTCCATCCTAGGTTTTTATGATCGTCTGTTGGTAACAGTATAGTCGGGAGCGCGCGACGGTACCGCACAAACCTATCTTTCTTTTTTTTTAATTTCCATCACGTTTCCCGAAACAGCCCGCATCATGTACATCCAGCAAAAAAGTAAATGTGTACAAGCTACAAGCTACAAAAATCATGCTCACAAATCTACTAAACTGCCGTCAAATGACATCTGCAGAATTGCATGCCTGTTTGCCAAAGTTTATTGGTAATTATTCTCATAAAAAAATTGTGGCGAAGACAGTCGAAGGCAGGAATGGTTGTTGGCAGGAGGCTAATAGGACCGCGCTGAATTTAGGCATATTATTCTGCCATCTGATGCCAACTATTAAAAAAAGCTCGCCAGTGATTACGGGAGTAAGAAAATTCTGGAGACATAGGGTACAAATGCAGCCATTTTTGACCACGCTCAAATGATATGTGACAAAATACAGTAGGTTAATCTGCATTAACTGCTGCCAATAATCTCAGACAGGATAAGAACGGAGAGGCATTACTGAGACTTTTCCAAAGCGTTCTTGATTGCTCTCGCAGAGCAACGAAGATGAGGGTGACGGGTTATAAAGGCTACAGAAATACAGTAAAAAAGAATGCCCAGGTTAGCTTGGTTAAGCCAAGAATGCGTTGCATATTGCGTGGTCTTTTTGCGCGAGGTATTGCTTGGCGGCACTCGATTTTCTCAGCAGCTTTTCCTCCATGACGTTTGGATGGATGGAAGGATGGATGGATGGATAGGAGCGCCCCCTTTGAAAAGGGGCGGTGGCAACCGCCGCCATGCTCAGCCGTCCTTTTTTTTCCTTTTATTTCTTTTTTCTATTCTTTTTTCTTCTTTTTTACGTGGTTTGGTGACGTCATGTCACCACGTGACGTGACGTCACCAAACGACGTGACGTCACGTCACGTGGTTTGGTGGCTGCCCGGCCGCGCCCAAGGGCTGAACTGAGTGACTGCAACATGCTACGCATAAAATACATCTGTTTTGTAGAGGTATGCTTACAGCTGTTCATATGGGCATGCACTGCTCATTTTTCGTTCACTTTGCATGAAAAATAGATTTCGTTTGAAATAAATTCAATCCCATGTTTATTAGCATTTTCTAGACCCTTTTTTAATGACAGCACGGTTAATTCTACAGGTGAATAAATTATTACAGAGCAGCGATGTTCCTTTCATATTTGTTCTTTATCGTCCATTAGTTAAACGGAGTTAATGATATCTGTAACTTACAAAAAATGCCGATTTCTATTGTATGTCACGAGGACAGTCGCTCTGCGAAAGTTGGTCACCACATATCCCAAGAAAATTAACCCTGTATTCTAAGTAAAAACATCCATAGTGTTCGTAACTACGTCTGAAAATTTGCTGCGTTTAGGTGGCGTGTCCTAAAGAAAGGACTTCGCATCAGGAAGCCATTTCTCTGCCAGATCGCTGTTCCTGGCATCTTGATGCCAACGTTCATTGAGGAGCTATTATCGTGAGCGTTCTGCGTCAAAAGCTGACAATTTTGAACAAACCAGAAATAATATGAGCGAGAATTCCTCGGCAGCATTTAAAAGTTCCGCATTTCTTACGACAAGCAAAAAATTGCTCACTGGACAGCCATTACGGTGCGTGAGCGCCTATCACTATTATTTATGAGTGCTGCGCCGAAGCACCGTTGGGAGAGAGTTCTTTCATTCGCTTTTATAGAAATATAACGTTTCAGTACGTTCCCAATGCATTGTGTAGACTAAATATAACAAAGCACAAGAAAGACGACAGAAGATGGTAGGAGCCGTATACATTGGCTTTTACACCCCGCGTTATGGTGACAACAAAGCTCAGTCCTTCCGGAGGCGCCAGCATTTCAAAAGAAAACAAGACACCAGACCAACGCTGCCTAACACTTAATAACCAAAATTCGCTTATTCGCTGGCAACCACTTAATACTAAACAAACATTGTTCTTCATAGTACGGATATTGAAAACACCGCGTAGTCACTAGTTCAATACTGATGCTCAAAAGGTGTCTATCGCCATATCGTGAAAGCAATTTTTCTGACAGACAGCTGAGATGCTTAACTGTCCGGTATTCAGTTTCTAACTATGAGGTATTGTGCTGATATGACTGGCTCAGTTTTTTTTATACGCACTGATGTCCCCTACTGCGGTCCGCACTGATGCCCTTAAAACGCGGCTTGTGATTTCTGCCACATTAAATTACGGCTTTTTGTTTTCAAGTAAAAACTTCCAGTACGCCTGCATGTAAAAAAGATTGTAAGACACCAGCTTATACACATAACGTCTTCAGGTAGTGCAGTGTTTAGCGCAATCTCCCAAGGTGAAGCAAGTTTCTAATGGAGAGTACTAACGCATCAGCATCCACCAAAGCGCAACCATACGGCTACAATAGAAAGCTATACATCTTTCAAAACCTTTGCAGGTAAAGGAATATCCCATAATATATGCGTGTAAGCTTTATAGCTTTCGTACGTAGACGTATGACTGCGCTGGGTAGATGCTAATAATTACGCTGTTATGACACCTCTAGTTTCTACTCGTCAGCCTCCAGTTACTCTTCACACCATATCTCTCCACCTTATATGGGCGATAACAACCAATCAGCCTTAATTTCAAACACTGTTAACAGAGGGCCGGCAATATAGGCTATTGAGAATGCACAAGATGAAAAATATTCAGCTGAACGAGCTTAGCAAGCGAAACGTTGTCTAATGCGCAATGTTTCCAGATGAACACTTTCTGTAGTACATGCCCCGATGAAGGCAAATCCTCACGTAGAAGCGTCAGCTTGCGTAACAGTTGAGCGGGTGTTTTCTAAAACTGGATAAATATCTGTTTGCAAAAATAGAAGGGTTATTTTCTTTGGTGCGTTATTGCGGCCTAATATCAAAACGGACAGCGTAATTGGCTATTTGGTGGCCATTGCTTCAAAAAGCAATTGACTTGCAAAAGTAGGTAAGCAATGCACTTAACATTCAATACACACGACGCAGAGTACAACGTTTGACGTAGGTGACCAAACTCTCAAATGGCATACTACTGAGTAAAGGTGTTTGCCGTGCAATCTTAGAGCGCTGTATTGTTACAAGAGCAGTAAGTCGCTAACTCATGATAATAAAGAACAAAAGAAAGCACGGGGCTGACAAAGTGTGATGCAGGAAATAATGTTTGTTAAAAAAAAATGAAAGAACACATTTTAAAAGAGCACAGGGTGAAATTAAAAGTATAATTATGTACCTTCGAACAATGGTCTTTTTTGTGGCAACATTCGAGCCATTCTATTAATCTCCAGGACAGCGGATTTTTGCCAGGTTTTTATCCGACCACAGTTAGCTTTAGCAATTTTCGCAATTTGTGCAATGGATACACCTCATTTTCAAAGCACGACACATGTAGACGCATATGGGATGGAAAATCCACCGGACTACATGCGTTTCGCTGGAATTTGTCAGCCTACATCGTAATATGTTTTCTTTACCATTTTTGGAGTCGCTATGATAGTTGAGGAGCAGCATTTCAAAATTTTGCTCTGTTTCGTTTCCGTTACAAATTAGGCAATGTCGGCGTGCGCAGAACGTAGTGTTGTACGCATGTTGTAGCTTTTATAAAGTGATATTTACTATCTTTCCTCTCAAAAATTAAACAAATGTTCAAACGATCACCGCACCTGCTTTTTGTAGTTCCTTTCTTTGTTCGGTCTCCTATTTGCGCTGTTTGTGCACGTGCTGATAGCAACTTCATAAATGCCTGTCACAGTGATTGTGTTGAAGTTATTGCTTCATTTGGTAAAAGAGATCGACGTCCAAACTAAATGTCAACTCACCTCAACAGAACCGTTCCTCCGCTCCCTCAATTACCCTCTCGAAGAGAAGCTCCAAAGTACAAAAAAACGTTTTATTAATCTTTGTTTTGCCTGCTGCAGAAGTGAAAATAAAAAAATAGAGCCTTTATGAGGTCCTACAAACTGCACTCGCATTTTGGCCATTCCTGCTATCACGTGCGCAGTCACAGAGATCGTGCAGCCGCGGCACCGCACCCTGCTAAACGTGGGCTTCACTCTTGGCTTCACCCTGCCCACACTGCTGCTTCCGGGACTAGCCTATGCTCTGGGGAACTGGAAGTATTTGCAGCTCGTGTCCGGTCTGAGCGGTCTCATACTCGTGCCTTTCTTTTTGTGAGTAGCAGTCACTTTTATCGTTCGGTCCGTTGCTGTGATAAATTCGTTCCTTGCTTCTTGAAATGTATGCTGGAATGGCTGAATATGTATTTGCTCAGTAGTGTGTGTAGTGTTAAGAGAAGCATTAACTTCGCTGAACAGTACCGGCGTGCTAAAGTAATAAAAATGCTTTGAAACACAACTGCACAATTCGTTTCATCCATTTTTACACCCCCGGGTTTCTATCAGTGGTCTGTATCAGCTAACCGTCTTAGCCATATCACAAATGGACGTTTTAAAAAAATTCAGACATACTGGCGATTCTTTGCTGTAAACCTTCTCTTCTTGTTTTGGTAATAGCCACTGTTCATAATCGTTTAAACTCTAATCATTTTCCCGAATCATAGTACACGACGCAGACAAAAAATTATGACCTTCAATGGAGAAATACCACTATGGTGTCATGTTTACTCAACATTCGCTGCAATTGTGTTAGTGCTGTTTGTCTTCAACACAAACGCTTCACTGCCGCAGCATCGTGCAAGAGTCGCCGCGCTGGCTCATCACCACTCACCGAGAGGCAGAGGCGAGGACGGCCATTTTAAGAATTTTGCGCATTAACGGTCGACTACCACCACCGGACATAGAATCCACCATGGACCAGCTCATCGAAAAATGCAAGACCGACGTCCAGCTCACTTCAACGAATCCCATTTTGATCCTGAAACACAAAAGGCTCCTTCGTAACGCCATCTGCCTGTCTGTACTCTGGTGAGAGCAAAACATATGCCACTGTGAAGCAGCAGATACTTCACGATTTAGGCTATATGCTGAGCTTTGCTTACTGAGCGAGAACATTTCATTGGCGGGGAACAGCGATAAAAGTTCGACTTCTTGAATGCGCACTCCGCACAGGCCAGCCTGGCGATTGTCTGCAAGGAGCTTACCTCTGCTGGGGGGCCACTGCGGTAGTGTTACCATTTTTTAACTACCTAATTACCTCTTTTGCCCATCTCGAATGAAACAAGTAAGCGCAGAATTGGAGCTGTTGACCTGCTCTTTACCTGCTTACTGTAGTTACTGCTTACTGGTTATAGAAACCATCTCATACACCGAGTCCAATTTGAGCGAACACCCGGCTCTTTATTTGTGTTTACTACAGTCATAGCTCTTGCACTGTGCATTTGTGGACAATGATCAGCTGCAGTTATGGCTAATCGCAAAATCAAACCATCTTCTCATGTATGTAGAAATCAGGGGGCACTTTGTTCACCTAAAGTGCGGTGAGGCGAAAGGCTTAAGTGCGGTGTTGCTGCTTGTGTCACTGATGTGTGGTTAAGACGTTAAGCTTCGCCTCTCAGATGGAACGCGACAGCGTCTTGCAACGCTGCCAGGGAGTCCATTGAACGCCATCGCCCGTTCGGCTCTACGCCTTGCTCGTCGGTAAATTGGTTTTTGAGGAAAGGAAATTTATCAGTCTCTCATATCTCGGTGGACACCTAAACCTCGCCGTAACGGGAAGGGAGGAAGATGAGAGTGAACGAAGACACCGTATTCACTAGACGCGCCTTCGTTCATTCCAAACCATCGAGCTGGCATGGCGGAGCGGTAGCTTGCTCGACTCGCACTCCGGAGACCGGGGTTCGATCCCCGAGCTCGGCCAATTTCTTACTCGGTTTTATTTATTTATCTGGTCTGACTAGAAAGGTTAATTAGGCTAATTCGTTAATTAAGCAATTAACTAAACTCAGTCCCACTTACTTGGAGCATCACCACACGATCCCTTTAATTGGTTGCATGGTTAGTAGCCAAAGTACAATTGGCCCCGTTTGAAATTCGCGCACTCTGACGTCACGACCGTTTCGACCAATTGAAAAGCGTGAGGTTTCTGTCGACAACTTCTGCTTACAACGATGCGGCATTACAGGCTTCCGCCTTAAAAATTACAAAATAAAAAAGAGTATAAATCAATCAATACTAAGTATCAATTACGAGATTATTGTCAGTGGGTGCCGGTATACCACCATTTTTGCACACCACGGATAAACAACGGTTTGTCGCGTCTACCTCGGAATGTAAAGTGCTCTAGTGACCGCAGTGTCTGGTTACTGCAAATACAGAGAAACAAAACAGAGGAGTGGCCTTGAAAACGAGCGAAGTAAAGAATGCCTAACAAAAACAGGAGACTGTGTGTCCTTTACGATATCTAAAAAATAACCACGCAAAACACGGCGCAAAAGAAGCGACAATGTAACTGTTTCGCTTTCATTAATGACCAGTGGTGGTGCCTGGTTTTTAAGGTTCCGAATCTTTTACGTGGTGTTTGGCTTATTTTATTGGGGTTTAACGTCAAGGCGACTCAGTCTATTAGGGACGCTGTAGCGGAGGGCTCCGAAAAATTCGACCACCTGGGGTTCTCTAACGTGCAGTGACATCTCACAGTACACGGGCCTCTAGAATTTCGCCTCTATCGATATTCAGCCTCCGCGGCCTTGATCGAACCCACGTCTTTCGGGCCAGCAGCCGACCGCCATAACCATTGAGCCACCGGGACGGGTTTTTGCGTAATGTGACTGACGCCTTAGTGAAAGGATCGGAACTAATTCACACCATCTGAGGCTTTTTAACGTGCTTTCACATCGTATGATACACAGATGCTTCCGTATTTACAGGGCTAGCAATACTTAAAAAGGCTATTGCTAATAGAAGGTAACCATTTTTTAAGGTGTATGCCCCGTAAGTTCGCCCTTCATCTTAATATTGTGAGCACCGTACGGTGACCCGTTTTTGTCGCGGAGAGTCGCTAATAGAGCTGTCGTAGACAGCCATACAAGATGGCACCGTGGATTCTGTTTCTTCTTCTTGTGCCGTGCATGTTCTTGCTTTTTTTATCATTTTTAAAGTTGACGGCTCATATGAGTTCGATTTTAATGACAGTTTGGTAACACATTGAGTTTCTAGTGCCAGAGGGACAAAAAGCAGCGCTCTGCTTACCACGACTATTCGTGTAACTAAAACGAGAATGGGACAATTGTTGCAAGAAGGCAGTCATCAGTTAAGGACCACGTATTTATCTACACGAAAGAAAAATGCGTACCTTAAAAGCGACTTGGTATTCTTCCTTAACGCCGGAACAGCTGGACTACGACTGGTCTTTCGGCGTCTAGTACACAAAATCTCAGAAATCAAAGCGAACGCAGTGTTTTTGTTTACCAATCGATGAAACTGTATATTAAGAGAGTTTATACAAAAAGTTGCGGAATGAGCCAGCAGCGAAAAAGTTTGATTGCTTCCAACCTGCAATTTTTAGAGAAAAGCGAAAAGTATACCATTTTGTCGTTCACTCGTTCTTAGTCTAGAAACGATTAATCAAATTCAGCCGAACGCAATGGCCAATGCATTTTACTTGCAGATGTAGCAATGCTAAGGCAATAAGTAATATATTCCAGCACCTCTTCTTTACGGATTCTTGAGCGATGCTTGATGCGCAGGTTTTGCAACAGCCTTCTTCTGTTCACCACAACGCTGTCTTCAGTGGGCCTGGGCGGCAGTCCTTTCGTGAATTTTGCCCTTTCGGCAGCCGGCGAAGTCCCCGGGGGCCTTGTGAGCTTGCCAGTTGTGCGCTACTGCCGCCGCAAGAGGTCTGAGGCTACACTGCTGCTCCTTGTCGGCGTTATGGCGATCCTTGCCTCGGCCCTGCCACAAGGTAAGCTCCACATACGTTTGCATGTTTCTACCGTCTGCATACTTGTGAAATACCGCACACGGGAGGAAGCGCGGTTATCCAAGCAATCATCTGAAACGACGTGTATGGGAACAAAACGCTAAGCAAGATTCAGCGCCCATAACAAGCAGGCTCTTCGACCACGTTGTCGCAGTCATGCTAAATAAAAGCGCTTTATTGGTCATGAAAATCTGTTATTTTTGCGGCGGCTTCTATAAAGCGTTGCACAGCTCACTCGTATATATAGTTGAGAACACGTCTAGAGGAAAGTTTTCTCCAATGGTTTTGTTTCAGGCATGAACGTCAAGTGTGACGCATGTCTCCATTAACGAGTAACTTTTCGCCCTTATTCGCATTTTGCATTAATAAATCTACAGTCTACAGCCCCATGCAAAGTTTTGATTCTAAAATCCTATCAAAGACGCTATCTTGTAAGCTATCTTTGTGCGCACTTACGCGTTCAGCGTCTGTTTGCGGCTTTTTTGTTGCTTTTTTATTTTAGTGCTCCTTTCCCGATAACCGTCGTCACAGCATATTCACTTATGATCATTTTGCTAA